>NC_090295.1:37134000-37472000 GCF_037392515.1 Haliotis asinina
CATGTATGACGAAAAGACACATTGGTATTAATGTAACTTATACACCAGTCTAAATAAACTTAGTCTCAGTGTATTTCGTTACACTCCACCACTGAGTCTAACAAAACCTAGTAGATGGTCGCGTCAGGTAACCTTTGAGCGACCAATGACCGTCCAATCAAACGGGAGACGGTTAAGTAGATTTAACCAATCAGACAACGGCTACTATTTAGGGATCGGAGGTACTTTCAAAATATTCAGGTCACCGACACAGATTTCTCCACTAACAAAAAACCCGCACGCCGGGTACGCCGTGTGCATCACCCTGAAGCGATCGTACGCTAAATAGCATTCGGAATCGTTCGGGTAAGAACCTTTTCGAGATAAAAAGTTCAAAATGTATGTGCGAATGTGCACTTTCGCGATTTGTTAAGCTGTGTTCTGATCGGTCAATCTCAAAGGGTACCTGACACGACCTCCTATAAGGTTTTGTTAGACTCAGTAATGGAGTGTAACGAAAAGTACTGAGTATAAGTTTACTTAGACTGACTTAAACAAGTATGACAGAGCGTCGCAAGAACCAAGAACTCAGTCCTATCAATCACCTAAGGGCTTGGTTTTTATCTTCCCTGGGCCACATTAACACAAGACCATTAGTCCATTTGATCTGTATATCCATAGTTAATAAAGGGGACAATTGCATGTCGGACAGACATTGAATATGACCATGTCACGATGGGATCAATATCAGTTCTGAAGCAAACGTCTGTGATCGAGGACAAATGACGAATGCTGATGAAACACATACATCATCCCTTAAAGCGCCTGTCAACGTTCCGGTTCACGCACGACATCAAGCCATATTCCAATTTCCAGGTTTGCATGGACAACATGTCAAATGCTCGGGTCAAAGTAGCATTTTTACGCTGCATGCTTTGTATCCTGGAAACATAATTCTTCAAACACGAACCTTCAAAGATACTGCCTGAAACCGTGAGTTAGTGAGTGTAGTTTCTAATCCGTCAATACTCAAGGATTATCATGGCAGGAGACACTGGGAATGGGCTTCATATATTGTACGAAAGCACGGAACTGAACCCTGGTGTGCGCTCTAATCGCTAAACTACTCTACCTCTCACGTAGGAGCCGTTCAAAATTTCTTGGGGGATGATAGATTTAAGGGGGGTTGGGGTTCGTCCACCTTGGTCTGGGGAGTTAGGGATCACCATTTCTGTACACATATTATAGAGGTTCATAAATTTTGTACATTTAAAATATTTTAAAATGATTAAGATAAATGAGAATGGGGAAGGAGAGGTCGTTCAATTTGTCCATGGCACCACCCCGAGCACACTGCCCCTGCCTATCGTCAGATGTTCGTCACATGTAGAGTTAAGTTGGATTTGTGTGATACAAGAACCCTTAATAGAAAGTCTGGCTGCACAGACGTGACGGAATACGTTCGTGTCTCCTACTCGACCAACACAGGTCGGTCAGCCTAAAACAGAACCTAATTGCTGAGGTCTACATTTGGACTGACACGAGGGTATTGGATTCTGGCATTTCGATGAACAAATATATTGATCTCAGACGTACGGTATTGTTAGTCTGCCTCCTTCCTTCTCGAAGCTGACAACAGAGAGGGTCGAAGCCAGGTGGTTAGACTTAATGAAGGCAGTAAATGTCCATGCTGTCTGTAATATCCAAACTTCCGAGAAAGCGTTTAAGTTTCACAAAGCTGATGGTTCAGAAACTTTACAGCCTTGCGAACCCATATTCTCACTTTTCAGCAGTGATTTGAGGGCCTATCTTTCTTACACCCCTTTACGACCCTATGTATCTACAGTTTCATGCGTATAGCCCTACGTGTCTATACTTTCACAGTGCCATTCAACCTAGCGTTGGTTTATTTATTTTCTTTGAATGCCAAACGTTGGAGTGAATGTTAAATACCCATGACGTGCAACGACATGTTTCGTGGAAATAGACAAACCAACAAAGGTAACAAATTAACTTCAATTTCCTCACGTGTAACTCCCTGTGTGGATGGCATGTCCAAAACTGACGCATAAATTACACTCATAGTGTATGGTCCCATTCCCAATTTTGACTTGTTCGCGCTAGCTGGGTTGCCACCTGATTCTTAGCAGAGAATCTCTGTGACTATGAAAACGGTATAGTCACCTATGTTTAATGTTAGCTGTCTGAGTTGGATCAGCTGAGCGTGTTCTTGCTTTGTTAGATGCGGTAGGGTATCTTAGTGGTAATAGTGTTCGTTCATCACACAGAAAGAACCTGGTTCGATTCCCCACATGGGTAAAGTGTGTGAAGCTCTATTTCTGTTGTGCCCCGCTGTGATTGTGTTGGAATGTTGCTAAAAGCGGCACGAAGCTAAACTCACTCACGCACTCTTGCTTTGTTAAGTCCTATGTCGTTTTCCTGATTTCCCTCTTTAGAATAGTGACAAGTTGTGATACAGGAAGAACTTACTCGGACTCATCTGAAAGAAAGTGAAATCTGTTTTGGGAAATTAGTGGTATTGAGTCAGATTCTCTGTATAAAGCGCGACTGTGGGGTACAATTATGAACTTGAGTGAGTTAATATTTAACGTCACATCGACAATATCTCAGCCATGTCGTGACGACCGACTTAGAACGCACCATACCCGATATGACCGATTGCATTATCACTTATTTTCTCATAGATGGGTGAATATGAATTGTTTAATGTGGTTGTGTACAATGTTTAACTTTCATCATGGAATGTCAGGGTTTTTTTTGTTTTGTTTTTTTTTTGTTTTTTTTCAGGAAAACAAAAGATAATATAGGTCCAAGACATCCTGAAAATTCACGAAAGAGTGTTCTGTCAAATTTAACATTATTATGACGAAAGTGGGATTCGAACCCACTATGAACGATTCACTCTTCCATTGTGCAACAACGCATAGTTTGTTTTGAATTTAACAGTTTGTTTATTGTGAGTTTGTTTTTGTGCCCGATATTTCATTTGGAATATATGGCTTCGGGGTCTAAATCATCAAGTGTGGACCACACATTCAACTGATCGACATCATGAGCATCGAATCTACATGCACGGAGTTGGGATGGCATGTGTCAACTAAGTTAGCGACACTGACCACCCGATCATGTCAGTCACCTCCTGCGACATCAACAAGCATAAGTTACTGAAGACCAGTTCTAACTCAGATCTTCACTAGTTGCGAACTTCTCCTGAATACGTATACTGTTATAACACAAACTTTTCAAAATGATCTCATCATAATCCTATCAATCACGTTCATAATTCCAATCAGATGCAGCAAAGCCAATCGCGTCTCTCCTTCGATGACTAATAGCTTTTCATTTGATTGAAAACATACCAGGAATATTTGAACTGGAGGGCTTCTTGCAATGTCATTCCAGGGTTTACCCAAGTGGGAGTAGCGTTTGGGTGCTTTTACTATTTATGAAAGCTGTTGAGATCGTTTAAGTGATTTGTCGACACATATGTATCGATTACACGAGATGTATAGCTACAGACGCACTTCTCTTCCCCCAGGGAGTGTATTGATATGCTTTATTCCACCACCAGGGACGATTGTAGTTTCATTCGGGGTCATTATCATGAGGCGAAGTGATTCACACAGATAAAACATTTTTCTTTTGAAAGTATTGACATCGGCCATAATGCACCCCTGAGTGATATCGGTTATAATACACTCATTTCCTCGGAGAATGTAGTTATAAGAGGGAGATATAACCCTTTCGGAACAATGTTACCAGGTCAAGATGAATCGTCATTGACATATTCGGGTTAATCGTCCATTAAAGGGGCAGATGCATTCCCTCGATCGAGGCAGTTATCGTTGAATAATCTAGTGATTTGTAACGGTGGATTATATCTGAT
The DNA here is from genome assembly GCF_037392515.1 of Haliotis asinina. Taxonomy (NCBI): domain Eukaryota; kingdom Metazoa; phylum Mollusca; class Gastropoda; order Lepetellida; family Haliotidae; genus Haliotis; species Haliotis asinina. The sequence continues at coordinate 37,137,887 of NC_090295.1, forward strand.
ATATAATTGTATGGTCGTGATAAGACACAGCCGAGCTGATTTAGTTGTGTTGGCGGTGTATGCTCGTCTGTGCAGCCCACAGGTCGTAAATCAGGTGGCGGTGAGCTCCGGCTGCTGCGAAAGGGAGGTGGATGGGTACAGTTTCTACCGCTTCGATAAGGGCTGGCTCCAGACTGAAGCACACACGGTGTCTCCTTAAATACTCGACCCAGTTCACACAAACGCACTTAAGTATTTTACATGAATTTTTAACGGGGTCGTGTCAGACCGAGTTCTGTGCCTCTGTTGACATAAAGGATCTGTGATGCTTGGATTAACTACGTTTACGCCAAGCTCCCCAAGTCCAGTCTCTGATCCCCTGGCAATATCCCCTGTCACACCTACTGTCACAATATGAAACACGCTTAGCAGTCTTAATGAGGTCAGCAAATCACCTAAATGCCTTATAACTGCTTATACAGCCGTGTTTGACTGACGTCGATTTCTTTGTAACTGAGGAGAAAGCATTTCTGTTTCATATTTATCCATTCATCAAATTAAATGGAGGACGTGCATGCCGTCTTGTTGAAAGCCGAATCGAATTCCGAGTCTGTGTTTCATTCATTCATTCATTCATTCATTCATTCATTCATTCATTCATTCATTCATTGTGTGTGATGCATGATCAGCAGGTATCCTCTTCGTCTGATTAATAATATTATAAGTTGCCAATGTCAAAATAGTATTACCTGAGCTTTTTCTAGCCTTTCTGTACCTAACAGATTTCTTATTCAAAACATTTAGAATCACTAGCATATCTTATATCCCTAAGAACACCAATGCCATGACCATGGCGCATTTATCATTCCAAAGATAGCTGTCTGTCGTCGGACGACTTTATCCAGTCGTAGTACAAGCTTTTGACGAAGTCTTTCACGAAATCTGAAAAATAATGCTCCCTCTGTGGACCTAGATGTGTCACCATGTAATCTGGTACCCGTGAGGATTCGTTTATAGACCCCAGGCTTGTCGTAAGAGGCGACTAACGGGATCGGGAGGTCAGACTCGCTGACGTGGGAAACTTGTCATTGGTTCCCAATTACGCAGATCGATGCTCATGTTGCTGATCACTGGATTGTGTGAGCCAGATTCGATTATTTACAGACCACCACCATATTGCTTGAATATTTCTGAGTTTTACCCACTCACTTCTGTCATTTATGAGGGAAGGAAGAAAAGAGGTTTGTCCTAATATTCATGGACAATCCAGTACGATCTGAGCGATGTTTAACGTTGTGGTCAGCAATATTCCTACTGTGTCCAGTTTCTAAATAATCGATTTTCTTCAGAACGGACAAATGATTCTTGACCCTGAGGTTGATGTTATGAACAATATCGAGGTTCAATCGATTTGTTACGTCACTTCGGCTCTTTTTTCAGTTATATACCTGACAGCCCCAGTCATAGTTTCGGACACATAGTGTATTTTCTGTAAATTGTATTATTAACTGAGCAGTAATTATTGTTGGATCACAACGTTTAGTGTTTAAAGTGATAATTATCATGGGTCACATTTCGTATTCATAACTGTTCAGTACTTTTAGTATTTTGGCTGCGGGCATTTAAGGAAGTGCTTTAGAGTTACCTCCCCTTGACTTTCTGTTTTGATTAACTTTTCACTTCCGAGGGTCTGGTCGAGAAGATATTTGCGTTGATGACGATGGTCGTATGTGTTCGAACTTTCATTAAAAGTTGACTGTATTTATAAAAGCTAGTTGCCGTGTTGGGGACACGGATATACACAGATTTACTGAAGAACATATCTGCCAGCCTATCCGTCAACGCTTGATCTACATAACCGTTGCCTGCCACAAAAGGCAAGCATGCTTGCTTGTCATAAGAGGCAAAAGGGATTGGGTGGTCAGACTCGCTGACCTGGTTGACACATGTCATTTGTTCCCAGTTGCGCAGATCGATGCTCGCAGATCGATGTTGATCACAGGATTGTCTGGCCTAGGTTCGATTAACCAAAGTAGTAAAGGTGTGAAGTCGTAGAATCGAGCTCGATTATCCACAATGTAAGAAGCTTAATATTCGCCTCACTTTGGGTTGGAATACTCCTAAAAGCGGTGATGAACCTCAGACGTTCACTCACATTAAGGCAGTGATCACACAAACACACACCAGGAGCATCAACCCCTCACTTATAGCTATCAGATCACATTTAAGGTAGTACAATGGCAATAGTATCGACAATCCCCGACATTCAATGCCCCGGCGGAGACAAGAAACCGTATAGAAGAGCCTGGGATTAGTATAACACAATTCCATTTCAGATCTGCCCAGTCTGGCAAGGAAATGGCCTCAGGACAGTCGCCTAACACGACCAAATAGTAGCCAGAAAAGATCAGCAACATCTCCGACTCCATCACATTAACGTCCTCTGTAATGTCTACAGCATCAATGTACCACCGTATCCAATTCCTGGAATCGAGACAAAGATAACGTCAACGACCCAGACACTGGATATTGCACTGTGGTGTGTCTTCTACAGCACCGTTTCCATGTGATTTTATCAAATGTTGTACAAGGCAACCTTAGCGCTGACACCATGTAAAGATATGAGAGCTACAACAGCCCTGGGAATCAGACCCCATTGTGCAACGGCGGTGTATCATTAGAAAGATACGCCATGTAATAGGGTACCCTCACGACCAGTACAACAGAGTTGCTTCTTATCTCTGAAGGCTAATTATAACAAGAAATGTCACTGTGATTGAATAGGCTCGTTTCGGCTTTTATTGTTGTTCAGTGAAGTAGATGATCAATAGTATGTTCTAAACTGAAAAGACACAACCGTTAGAATCAATAACGGGTTGACCCTATCGAGATAACCAGGTCTAATCGGTTCTAGAGGTGCTTTCTTTGTTTGTCAGTGAAACATCATTTGAGCTCGTTGGTTGTATCAAATTGTACATTTAAACATTTAAAATTCATGAAACTTATAATTCAAAACCAGAACATACACGTTAAACTGAGAGTGTTGTTTTAAATTCATAATTATAGGGATTCGCCTTACTGGAACATATCAACATCATGATTCATGCCATTTTGTTGGAACACGCAACCAGCCACGGGCTATAACATACAAAATCAGTGGTAATATCTTTTATATAAACATGGCGTCCTCCAGGCTGAAGGCGCCGAGCTCTTGTCAGAAGCATAATCATACAGGACAAAATCATATAGACATTAACTTTGATCTACCCTCTGGCATAGACTTGTCTCCTACACTTACCCACGGGAGCCAATGTCGTTATCCTTGCGGCGACATGAAAGGAGAGATATTATTTTCAAGTAAGTTTTGTAACAAGCATAATGTCAAGGTCCCTTTCACCATTAGCCTATGTTCGTGGAGAAAGTTTGTAATGGTTTTATCGGGAACAAATACAACGTTATCACAAGTCCCCGATCCCAGTGATGACGTTCTGATGCTATGTAGTGGGTGAAGCCATGATACCACTGGACGTGTCTGAGTACGACTACATCGACGGGACCCTCGGTACTCTTTCACCAATCCATTTTGATAGAAACAATTGACACAGTGCATTTTTCCTAGGAATGGGAAGGCATATTGTATCATATGCTTGTCGATTGAAACGGAAAGTTTGGTTTGAAGGTCGGTTGTTTGCTTGATACAGTAATACTCCAACGATATGAATATCTCACCCCTTACCAATCAGCATCGTTTAAATCTTTTTGTGTTTGTTATGGAAGTATGAAGGTATTATGGAAGTATGGAGGTATTATGGAAGTACAAAGGTATTATGGAAGTATGAAGGTATTATGGAAGTATGGAGGCATTATGGAAGTATGAAGGTATTATGGAAGTATGGAGGTATTATGGAAGTATAAAGGTATTATGGAAGTATGGAGGCATTATGGAAGTATGAAGGTATTATGGAAGTATGAAGGTATTATGGAAGTATGGAGGTATTATGGAAGTATGAAGGTATTATGAGAGTATGGAGGTATTATGGAAGTATGAAAGTATTATGACAGTATGGAGGTATTATGGGAGTATGAAGGTATTATGGGAGTATGAAGGTATTATGGGAGTATGAAGATATTATGGGAGTATGAAAGTATTATGGAAGTATAAAGGTATTATGGAAGTATGGGGGTATTATGGAAGTATGGAGGTATTATGGGCGTATGAAGGTATTATGGGAGTATGAAGATATTATGGGAGTATGAAGATATTATGGGAGTATGAAGGTATTGTGGGAGTATGAAGATATTATGGGAGTATGAAAGTATTATGGAAGTATAAAGGTATTATGGAAGTATGGGGGTATTATGGAAGTATGGAGGTATTATGGAAGTATAAAGGTATTATGGAAGTATGGAGGTATTATGGAAGTACAAAGGTATTATGGAAGTATGGAGGTATTATGGGCGTATGAAGGTATTATGGGAGTATGAAGATATTATGGGAGTATGAAGATATTATGGGAGTATGAAGGTATTATGGGAGTATGAAGATATTATGGGAGTATGAAAGTATTATGGAAGTATAAAGGTATTATGGAAGTATGGGGGTATTATGGAAGTATGGAGGTATTATGGAAGTATGGAGGTATTATGGAAGTATGAAAGTATTATGGAAGTACAAAGGTAGTATGGAAGTATGGAGGTATTATGGGCGTATGAAGGTATTATGGGAGTATGAAGATATTATGGGAGTATGAAAGTATTATGGAAGTATGAAAGTATTATGGAAGTACAAAGGTATTATGGAAGTATGGAGGTATTATGGGCGTATGAAGGTATTATGGGAGTATGAAGATATTATGGGAGTATGAAGATATTATGGGAGTATGAAGGTATTGTGGGAGTATGAAGATATTATGGGAGTATGAAAGTATTATGGAAGTATAAAGGTATTATGGAAGTATGGGGGTATTATGGAAGTATGGAGGTATTATGGAAGTATAAAGGTATTATGGAAGTATGGAGGTATTATGGAAGTACAAAGGTATTATGGAAGTATGGAGGTATTATGGGCGTATGAAGGTATTATGGGAGTATGAAGATATTATGGGAGTATGAAGATATTATGGGAGTATGAAGGTATTATGGGAGTATGAAGATATTATGGGAGTATGAAAGTATTATGGAAGTATAAAGGTATTATGGAAGTATGGGGGTATTATGGAAGTATGGAGGTATTATGGAAGTATGGAGGTATTATGGAAGTATGAAAGTATTATGGAAGTACAAAGGTATTATGGAAGTATGGAGGTATTATGGGCGTATGAAGGTATTATGGGAGTATGAAGATATTATGGGAGTATGAAGATATTATGGGAGTATGAAGGTATTGTGGGAGTATGAAGATATTATGGGAGTATGAAAGTATTATGGAAGTATAAAGGTATTATGGAAGTATGGGGGTATTATGAAAGTATGGAGGTATTATGGAAGTATAAAGGTATTATGGAAGTATGGAGGTATTATGGAAGTATGGAGGTATTATGGAAGTATGAAAGTATTATGGAAGTATAAAGGTATTATGGAAGTATGGAGGTATTATGGCAATATGGAGGTATTATGGGAGTATGAAGGTATTATGGAAGTATGAAGATATTATGGGAGTATGAAAGTATTATGGAAGTATAAAGGTATTATGGAAGTATGAAGGTATTATGGAAGTATGGAGGTATTATGGGAGTATGAAGGTATTATGGTAGTATGGAAGCATTATGGAAGCATGAAGATATTATTGAAGTATGAAGGTATTATGGGAGTATGAAGGTATTGTGGAAGTATGACCCGAGCAGATGACAACAAAACTATGTTGAAGCAATGGCATGAGTTCATACATTTTACCTTTGATTATTTTGTTGGATGAACTTCGGGTTGTAGCTTAATGCAGTGATATTCCCAAGGTGTAAATAGTGGCCTGTAATCAAAGCTGATCCATGTAGAATCTGGTGGAATCAAGTCCCGGTGACGTGTTTGTCGAGAAGGCAACTACAAGTACGTCGGAAACGCATGCTGACCTGCTTGGCGAGGCACGTTACATTAACACCTGGGCAGTGGATTGCTAGCAGCTTTGCTCCTCTACAAAAGGAGATGCAGGTGAATGAGTCAGGTGGATGTAATGCTGCTTGGTCCAATAATTAGTCGTTTGCGGCATGTAAGCTAAAATGTAAAAACCTCTTACAGCGTTGCCAATCGTAGGTGTCAGCACTTACCCATACGAAAACGTGTCTCACATCAAGTGCAATTATGATAAATCAACAATTAGTTTTGATTCTACTTTCTATACTACATAAGTACCTACCGCCTGTTAGCTAAAATGTGGAACTCCCCTCAAGACGATGACAGTCGTAGACGCCACCACCTTCGTGAAACGGGTGTCACATCAAGAACAGTCATGGTTACTCGACACCTAAGAACCATGACATGGAGATCCTTGACCAGCTAGCGACAGTACCTCCGAAAACAGGACATGGACAAGAATGTTGGGTTATCTGATCCAATATCAGACACCTTAAAAAACTTGTAGTTGCAAAACTATATCCCTCTGACGTCAATTCCATATTGATTTAACAAAAATATGTCATTCATTTGTTTTGCAATAATGGATGGTAAAGGATAACGTTATTCAGTCTTATACATTTTGTCACCATATGCGAGGTGAAGGTAAAAGTAGGGCGACATTGACATATTTGTCGCTAACCAAGTCTGACAGAAGATCATCTTTCAAAATATTTTTTTGCCCAATACGCCATCGCTGCTGGCAGTGTCACGGAGATGTTGATGAGTAAATCCATCGGTACTGTACAGAAGACGTAAATAAACAAGAAACTAGATTTGTGAAAAGTACTTGTTATGAGAGTGAGTGAGTAAGTGAGTTTAGTTTTACGCCGATTTTAGCAATATTCCAGCAATATCACGGCGGAGGACACCAGAAAATGGGCTTCACACATTGTACCCATGTAGGGAATCGAACCCAGGTCTCCGGCGTGACGAGCGAACGCTTTAACCACTAGACTACCCCACCGTCCGCAACTTCTGTGTATATATAAGTCTTGTGAACATCTTGCTACTCAGAAAAACAAACAACTAGAATTCATATAAAGGTAACAAAAATTCAAGCTGAAATGGTGATAAACATGTTCTATCATTCAGTTTGAATACACTATTGAAATATTAGAAAACCATATGCATCCTTGTGCATCTTGGAGGGATAAACATATCCCAATGCAAAAGTAAACTATTTCCTTCCAAATGTAAATAATAGGACTCCCATTCTTGAATATCAGTCGTCAGCATCTGGGGTCAGTCATACAGGCTCTTCATTGGAAGAGATGACGTACGTTTATTCAAAAATATTAGGTGCTGGAAACATCCCTCCAGTACATGGTGAAAAAGGCAGATCATGATTGACTGGTTTTTTCACTCGTTCAACATAAAAAAAATACTGTCTCGAAACAGACCCAATATAAATTATCATTTTCTGTCAGTTTGATTTCCGGTCTCCACGTTATGTTTCTTGTGCCTGAGAGGACAAAAAAGTGATGAACGTTATGGTATGGATGAATGGAAAGACCATTATTATGTACTGACATATAACAAAAGGTAAGTAATGATCACCTCAGTGATAGCATGTGCTGTCCGGTCCTGCATACGCATTGGCGCGTCACGCAAATATGAAAATGCACATATTTCACGAAAAGAAAGTTACGCATTTTTACTTTTTGTTCACCATTGTTTATAGCAACCTCCTTCGTCAAAAGAGTCACAATGTTCTACACGAAAGTCAGCTACAACATGTGAACTAAGAGTCGTTTGATATTTAAGCGGAAATCTAAACAAACACTTGTGATCAAGTATCTAAAGTTAACCGACGTTTCACCGACGTGTCACATATGAAAGAACACACGATCGAGTGACTTAGTTTAGTATTACGCCGCTCTCAGCACTATTCCAGCTAGATTGCCGAGGTCTGTAAATAATCCAGTCTGGACCAGACAATCCAGTGATTAGAGCATCTGCGATATTGCGAAACCAGGACGAGTCAACCAAAATTTAACAATGTTAACAAGCAATTATAAATATATACGGGCGTTTGTAAACCGTGTATCAAATGTATACGTGCAATCATCAAGGTCGTGTCTGTTCACCAGGTGAGTTAAGCGGCCTTGCTTAACGAACAAAGATTTTGGTGGTCCTATCTAACCATCAATCCCCTTGTGTATTATTCAGTTTATATTCAAACCAGAGTACACTACTGATGTACATATTTTCGTTCAGGCATATACAATAAGCATGTCTTTTATAGTAAGCGTTTTTACGCTGAAAACTTGTCGTTAGTCAAGTTTCTATCCAGTCATACAACTGTGTTCATTGTTGCCAAACAAACTACCCAAGCTGTTTTTGCAGTTTAGAGTAAATTCACAAAAGTAAAGTCAAGTCACGACTCTAAACAACAAGCGTGCCTGAAATTACGTTCGCGGTACAGACACTTAGACAAACTGCTTTGAGTATTAAATATATTCCTGGAATGGACATATTGGGTGTATGATCAGGAGCATTGGTCAAGGCGTCTGTGAAATAAATTACTTTTCCTTTCCCCCTACTGGCGTCCATCACAAGACCGACTCCTAACCAATCAGTTTCTAAGTCTGTTCCCCCTTGGTTTATTAAGGCGATGGTAATTGAGAACTGAAGTTTGCTCACCAGTCTGTATATCATCCTCTCTTACGCAAACCAACGAGAGTTGCTTAATACCCACAGTACGGGCCTATCTATGTGGTACGCAAGCCCAAACGGTGTATGTCAATGCTTTATCTAGCATTCAGGACAAACGTTGAAGATTTCCATTTTTCCTTTTGTCACGTTCCTGTCCGCTCTTTAAACAAATCCCTCAATGCATACTCTGACGAACTGATTAAATACTGTGAGGTTAAATACAGGTTTCGGTTGGGTTGTAAGAAGTTGTCAGATTGCCTACTTAACGGGATGAAACGGTAATTACAGAGCGTGTTGTTAGGATGACCATGATTTGGTGGTACAGCTTTCATCATTCACGGTACTAATTGTGTGAACATCATCGCAATTTTGCCTTCGTTTGAGGTAAAACGCCACAATGTTGACACATAATTTGAGTGTGACCATTGCGCACTCACACCCAAACAGTGTATGATTGAACAAAGGAAAACGAAGTAGCCTAACATATAGCTTGTGAAACAAACATATGGAGGATAAGAACATGCAGTTTCTAAATAATATTAGCAAAATATATCAGAAATGAATCCAAACAGGTTTGTCATTTACAGGATCGAACCTTTGGTTGTCTAGACTTGCTACATCTTCTTGAACTACATGACCTCCGTCGGGTACTTTTTGTGTCAGGACTTGTCGGACATATTTAAAAGTAAGTAAACTTACTTTGAAGTTTCGTGGTGAGGGTTTCATTTCGGAACACATTTGGGTATTTGGGTGCGTCACGCTAGTCACGTGTGCTGATTTACCTATGACACATGGCTTGCGTTTGGTTACATATGGCAAATGTCTTGCCTTTGCTGGTCTTACATATGCAAATGGTTTTACTTTGGTAGTTCGCATGAAAACCCCGGCTTTCATTTACATTTTTTGCATGACTTATGATTCAGACATTGCACCAGGAACAGTTTAATTAAACTCCACATGTCAAGTATATGAAATATATTTGACTGTAAGGGTCTGTACATTTCACACAAATACATATTTTAACCTCCCTCTTCACAGGAGCCCTTAGCACAACACTACCCGTGAAGTGAGTCATGTAAAATTAATAAAATATGTGCATTATAAGCCCAATGTTAATGTTGCTAAGGTTTACCATTGGATTTTCTTTCTGAGGAACAACATGGTCTCAAGACTGATATATATAGGAGACCAGTATGGAATATTTATCATATTTCTTCGCTTGTGGTTGCTACTCCTGACAAATATTTTTCTCAACATGGATTTCTAGTCCTTTGTATGGAACCACATCTATATTGGGCCTCTGCATACTTAAGCCCGAAACGCCGTTTCTAATATTCCAATTCATTTATATCTGCACAGTACCATTGAGTTAGATCATCAAAATATGCGTGGCATGGCAGCAGTAATGGCGAGGTTTCACAAAGAATGCTTTGAAAAATGATCTTCTGTCAGACTTGGTTATCGGCAAATATGTCAATGTCGCCCTACTTTTTACCTCCACCTCGCATATAGTGACAGATCGTATAAGATTGACTGACGTTATCTTTTACAAGCCATTATTGCTAAACAAATGAATGACATATTTTGTTTCCATCAACACGGAACTGACGTCAGAGGGCTATCGTTTTGTATCTGCACGTTTATTAAGGTACCTGGTGTTGGTTTAGATAACCTTAAGCTTTAGTCCCTGTCATGTTTTTAGTCTTTAGCTGTTCAAGGATCCTCATGTCATAGTTTCACATTCGACTGCATGTTTACTGTTGTCCTATGTCTTTCCATTTATTAAGTAGCGGGTTTGAAATAGGCATTCACTAATTGATGAAACGTGGTTTGCTGTTGGGTTAGACCGCCACCTTGGTGTAGTGGTTAGAGTGTTCGCCCGAGAGGGGAAGGCCGCGGGTTCGATCCCTGACCACGTCATACTAAAAACGTTAGAATATGGTACTTCCTGGTCGCTGGCTGGCACTTGGCATTAACGGATACAAGGACTAGTGGGCTCGGATTCAGCATTAGACGTCTGGATGGGGTATTCACGCCTAACCGCGGCATGGTATCTCCGCGAGCTAACACTATGAAACTATCCTGCATGCGTCTGGGTTAGTACAAGCAGCCATACGTAAATACGCAGACACGTCGTCATATGAGGGAACGACTCTTCGGCACGACGTTAAATCTCTCACCGCTGTCGTTTTGCAGACACGCCAATCAAGTGACCACGTCCTTGTCCTGACCACGTCAACCAATGTGCCCACGTCTTGACCCAGAACAGGTCTGCTACGATTACTTACAGATCACTACAGGATATTCATGTCGCTGGAATATTACTACATCAAGCAAACAACCGACCTTCAAGCCAAACGTTTTGTTTCAGTCGACAAGCATATGAAACAATAGGCCTTTCCATTCCTAGAAGAAAATGCACTTTGTCAATTGTTTCTATCAAAATGGATTGGTGAAAGAGTACCGAGGGTCCCGTTGATGCAGTCGTACTCAGACACGTCCAGAGGTATCATGGCATCGCCCTAAACATAGAACGTGATAACGTTTTACTTGTTCCTGATAAAACGATTACAAACACAAAAAGATCTAAACAATGCTGATTAGTAAGGAGTTGATTCAGAAATACGAATTCAAAATTACGAAAATTGGACGGATTTCATATACAAAATATGTCCAAATACGTTTCTTATCGTCTTTGACGATTTGCCTTGAAATGTATTTTTAGTTATAGCTCATCTGTTGCTCAGAACTAAATATAAAGACGTGGGCGAAAGAGCCGCTTTTTGATTTGCAGTGTTGCATCCTTTTGTTGTTTCTGGAATTTGTGACGTTCCTACACCAGATTCCTCCAGGTAACTCTAATACATTATCAGATTCGCGCAAGATGTAAATGTTCGCTTCAGTTTGGGAATATGTCAAACGGCCATCTGACACATCGTCACACAACCGGCATTTGTTAAATTCAGCATTACATTCAACAAACTGTTGTCGACATAAATTTCAATATTAGTCTCCTTCTGGGCACTTTCAAAAGATGATAAATATGAGCATGTCCCAGCAGATAAGGTTCTCTGCTTTTACCAAGGCCGTTGCTAAGACGTATTATTGGTTTAATGGACGTGTAATTCGTGATGTAATGCAATTCTTTGTTGGTATTACCATGGATTATTTTTTCCCAGGCCTTTGAGGTCACTGATGAAGTTTTTAGCAGCAACACAATACAAACTCAGCACAAAATAAAAACAAAGAAACAACTGAAACTAACAAGTCTTGGTTTCCGTCACGCTTCCACAAATAAAACTGTAGTTGAGAGTTTCCATTTAGTTTCGATTTGCTTAAGCATTTATAACAAAATAACTTAATTTTCGCTGTTGCAGAAACCCAGTGGATACCGGGTAATGCAGGATTCCCTAAACTAACAAACCCATCCTTTAAGCGTATATGAGATGAGAAGTTTAGATTGGTGCTGTTCCATTGGTTGACCCTAATTACTTGCTGTCTTTAGACAGAAACAATTGTGAAATTCAATGTTTGTCTGTTACCCATATAATTACATTTTATATGAAAAGAACCAACACAGTACGTAAAAAGAAACAAAGAACAACAAACAAAACAATTAGCAACGCAAAAGGAAATACTACTGCTAATAAAGCTCACTTTAAAACAAAACACACTTTTAAACTTTTAAAAAATCGTCGCCACATGAAATATCTATGTACATGCAAAAGAATTAAACCAGCAGTAGCGGGCAGTCCTAAAGATGGAATCATATAGCCTTTGGATTGAGTGAGTTTACGATGCACGCAGCAATAATCCAGCTAAATGGCGACTGTCTGTAAATAATCCAGCCTCGTCCAGATAATCCAGTGATCAACAGCATGCACATCGATTTGCGCAGTTGGGAACCGATGACATGTGTCAACCACTTTTGCGAGCCTGACCACCCAATCCCGTCAGTCGCCTCAAGGGACAAGCATTGGCTAAGGAAAATCAACATTCTAAGTGGTACCTTTACGTGTACTGTACGGTGAGTGAGTTTAGTTTTACGCCGCAATCAGCAATATTCCAGCTATATGGCGGTCTGTAATTAATCGAATCTGGACCAGACGATCCAGTGATGAGAATCAATGTGCGCAACTGGGAACCAATGCGTTGAGACATGTGGTCAACCAAGCCAGCGAGCCTGACCACCCGATCCTATCAGTCGTCTCATTGGACGAGCACTGGTTACTGGGGATCAATATTCTAATCAGCACCTTCAAGGGTATAGACTTAAAGGACTAAGAATTAATATTACCAACACGACCTTGATCTGACACACCAAATTCACTGGTCTTTTCGTATAGCTCTTGACGTTGGAAGTAGGAGTCTGTGTACCTATATTTACAAAGTTAAGGTCACGTTTGGGGACGGGTGATGTCCCTGGGCACATCAGATTAGTGATCATGGTTTCGAATCCTATCTCGCCCCAGGAATACTGCGACGACTGCCATCACCATGTCCGCGCACGTCGATTTCGTTAAATGTCTTAGACCTGCCCCAAATGGGGTTTTCCTTTTCACTGCTTAAATTGCTCATTGAGCTGTCAGGATGTGACATGAATGGAAGGCTTAAAACCAAGTCACTCCGTCAATGTTTGAAAAGATTTCTGGCGTCTGAAGAGCACAGGTTTCATAATAATATAAAGTTACATGAATTTGGCAAAATACTTCATTGACAGCTCAATAACGTCAGTCATCAACGTGAAGGAAGACCTGACGGGGCAAATAGCGTCCATGAAGTACAGTGGTATGAAGAAAAACATTTAAGCTGTCAAAATGGATTAACTTGAAAGGACCTCCTTACCATGTGGCCTAGAAGGACAATTTGGACGTATTCAGATCACGTAATTAGCTGTCGGAAGCGTTAGCGTAATTTCTTGAAGTACTGCATGAACTGAAACGACGTTGACATAATTCTTGAGCACCGTCCTCTCCAGCAATGTAATGGCGGTGATGTTGTCGAGAGGTAAATGCGTTTGCCGCTGGCCGCCTCGGAACGTTTTTGAGACATCAATTAAGCCACTTGGCCCATTCTCTGAAGACCTCAGTACATGTAGCAATCCAAATCATTCTTGCAATAATGTTGAACATGAGGTAACCGTTTCGAAAATGCCGAAATCAAAACCAGCTGTAGTTCTGACGTCTTGACAGTCGAAGTTCCCTAACTGATACCAAATAAGACATTCTCAAATACAGTCGTTCCAGATTAGTTTTGCCCCCATCCACCTGCGCGTGTGGTAGAAGCGACTAAATATACTGGCACACGTAAAGAGCCATAATACTATCCGTCTTCATCAACCCATGCATGTCTAATGGGATCGGGTGCTCAGTCTTGCTGTCTTTATTGGTACATCGTATCCAAATTGTGTAGATCGATGGCCATGATGTTGATCACCGAATTATCTAGTCCAGATTCGATTATCGACCGCCTCCATACAACTGGTATATTGCTGAATACGGCGTTAAACAAGAAGCAAACACAAAAATACATACTAAATGACATGGCACTGTCAGACTAGATAACGTTTCGCACAGCGCGTCGGCTTAACCAGACAATGTGAGACGGAGCTCACCAGTCTGCCTTTCTCTGACTCGAATATTTACATGCCGTCTTGACAAAGACGAGAACGATGCTCTACATTAAATTTCAGTTAGTGTACTGTACGACTTCGAACTTGCACAGGTTAGTCAATGTGATAAAACTGATGATTCGCGGATATAACTAAAGACCAAAATAAGCTGGCAGTACAGTGTGTACCGAATCACCAAACGAAACGAAAAAGTCATCTGTTCCTCTGTGTTGTTCTCTCGCTAGATTTTCTGGTTTTAGCAAACACCCAGTCGTCTCGGAGTGGACTTCCTGTGACTATTCTGTTCTTCAACGCCACCTTCATCATTACTCCAGGATAATGGCGGGGATCAATCGTGAGCAGACAATCCTGTAAATAACAACATTAGCGTCGATCTACGCAAAAGGGATACGATGACATGTGTCAACCAGGGCCGCGTTTCACAAAACTCTCGTAAGCCTAAGATCTCGTAACTTTTCTCGTAGCATCCGTAGCTCCTATGTTTCAGTATAGGAGGCACAATGGCTACGACAAAACTTACGAGATCTTAGGCTTACGAGAGTTTTGTGAAACGCGGCCCTGGTGAACCAGTCTAACCACCCGATCCCGTTAGCCACCTCTTACAACAACATTGGTTCCTGAAAACCAATTCTAAACTGGATAGACACGGGGAATATGGAGCAGATCATGGCGTGACCCAGCTTTTAGATGTAGAAACGTCTGGCAAATATATGATCAGGCCCAGGTCTGGACAAATAACTTGTGATTTTCGAATCGAATCCACGATCCATGAAGTTCAGATCCCCATGTTCCAGTCTCAACGGCATGTGCGCAGAACCAATGGCAAATACTATAAACATTAGCGTCATATCTGTAATTTGCATATTGGCACACAACCTGAATCAGCCTGATTCCTGTTTTTCTTTAGGCTAATGAATAATTCAAAAGTAGAGTAACCGTTAACGGAAAGTCGATCGATTGAAATTACAAAAACAATTAACGAAGAATCATGGCACTTGAAGTATTTCTTTGAACAACATCAAGACTAACTGATTTCTGGAAGATCACTTAGACTCATTAGCACTAAGTTCTTTGAAAAACAAGTGAAAGACCCACCACGCGTGTGATGTTGCAGTACTGAAGTAGGTGCTTGTCGGAAATCAATTAATCGGCGTGCAGAAAATCAGAGTTCTCGAATTTCGAGTTTTTCATTTTGTTTGAATGACACGAAAAATCAGACCCGATAACCATCATCAAATTAGACTGGCGAGAACCTGTGACCTTGCCATGCTTCTGTCGCTTGGCAGAAGTACTATACTACGACGTCACTACTCTGCGGTTGGCGGTGAAAGTATGTTTTCTCTCTCTCGCGTCCGTCAGTACACAAGGAGTAGCGGAGTGATTGGATACCCCAAAATTTCATGAAACTTAAAGGTAGATTATAACCTCCGGTCACTAGTTTATCGCAGATATTTAGATTTAAAACTTGACATTAAATTCAAATCATTTAAACTAAACAAGAACTAAAGTTTGAATTAGTACTACCAAAGCGCTCGTCAATATAAAGGGGTCTTCCCACTGTGCAGGCACCTTTTGTTTGTAATTACTGAAGCAGTCAGGCATGTTAAACAAGTAAAAAATAGGATTAGTGTGAGGTCGTATAAGTATATCTCTGTGGCAGAAATGATACAGACAGCACTATTCTTTGCATGCTATTTATAAACATTTATAACATGCTTCATGACAACCGTGACAATCCAGTATAATAGTCCAATATAATATTTGGTGTTATGTACATAACCAGCAATAAAGAATTAAAGTATTACAGACTTACAAGATAATTAATAATTATAATATAACTTTACATAGCAAGTATTACAGACTTACAAGATAATTAATATAGTATTAATATACCTTTACATAGCATGGTATGAACTTTTACATTTAATGTCAGTATAGTTAAAGTCCAACCAAATGTGACATTATTACTATCGAAACAAGCAATTAATATTCAAAGGTTAAGCCGCTAGAAACTATGAAAATCCAAAACAAATAAAAAAACCCAATTAATTTGTAAAAGTTTAAAGACGGCGAACATTGTTACATGAAAGGAGACTATATGATATAGTATATAGAAAGTGATGAGAATACCGAACGTACAGCTGTAGGTAGAAAAGAAGAAGTAGTTTCCGAAATAATAACAGGAGAAGATCCGTGTTGTGTTATGATTTCGGGACTACTTCTTATATATATATTCATGCAACAATGTTGGCCGTTTTCTCTATGCACAAAAGCCCTTTTCTCTCTGCTCGGAGGCCGTTTTCTCCAGCGCGTTGGCCGTTCTCGATTTTTGGGGGTCCGTTTCATCCGTATTCCGTTCAGTATATCTTGTCTTCATGGGAAAATGTAATCAGATCTTAATGACAAGTCAAGAGTTCCTTCCCGTCTCCAAAAAATTAAGACAACCGATATCCAATTTACAAAGTACTTACGGTATTAAAGACTACTTTCATTTAGAGCTAGAATGAGACAAGTAACGGAAGCCTGATTTTCCACGGCGTTAGCACACTGCCCGTGACTCCGGCGGGAAGGGGAAATTGAATCCATCGTCTGTGTAAACGGCTGATTCGGAAAAAAATGTTTTATGTAAACTGAGAAAGCCTACCGTAGCGGCTGGAATATAAATTTCTTCTTATTTTTAATATGATACTTGTGAATTAACGCGAAGTGCGTCTAACATGTCCGGTGCAGGAAGTCAAGCCAAACATGATATATATCTTTGTTAGGAGTTGATGTCAATCCGCTGTAATGCCCACGGGCCTTTCTGATAGGACAGTCAATACGCCAGTGCAATCACTAAACGAGGGTGTAGGCAATCTATGATCTAATACATTAGTATGTATCTGTTAGCCATGGTGCCTAAATATTGATTTTTTAGGTGCGGTCATACGTCTCGTGATCAAATGTGTTTTCAAGGTTATATTCATTTCCTCGGAATCTGTTTCAAAGAGTTTTCTTGTAGACACGTGAATGAAATTGAAATGTGACAAATCACTGAAACAATTTTATTCGATTCCCAAGGTGACCTTGTGCGATAAGTTCTCGTTTATCTTTATGTGAATAAGTGACTTTCCTTTGCGTGTGTTTGCAACGGGTGCAGGGCAGTGGGTTAGCCAAATGGTTAAAGCGTTCGCTCGTCACACAGAAAATGCGGAATCGATTCCCTCATGGATACAATACGTGAAGCGCATCTCTGGTGTCCCCTGCTGGAATATTAATAACATTGGAATTTTACTAACAGCGGCGTAAAACTTTGACTCGTTTTTAGTGAACACCTGGTGTTACCTGTCGTTTATGATTGTCCATGAATATGTGCTAATGATATAGCTTGTATTGTACAATGGCCCTTACTTACTGGAAAGGTTTCGTTGTTTTTCTTTCAGTTTTCACAAATAGGTTTCCTATGGTCCGCAAATTACAATCCTCCAGTGGAAGTGGGATAATAGATGATACCAGGAGGGCATCAAGTGCCACCCTCTTCAGGAGCATTCATGTCAGTGCCAGTGCAGTTAAGTGTTTAATTGGTAATAGGCCCAAAATACATGTTTTGCACACAACGTCCAGGAGAGGCGACTGTACGCTCTAGCCACTGGCTTTTACTTAAAATTACAATGGCATCCGGTTGGCATACGTACATACAGCACGTGATTGGCACGACATTTAAAGTTTTAGACGCCTGACAGTTTCATACCGGATTGTATAAGAAGAAGATTAGAACTGTCGCATGTTCCTACAAAATATCTCATTTGACGGACAGCACAGGAAGGACACGTACACTAAAATAGTCCTGACAGTGCCACAGGGAATTTGTAGGTCTTATCTCTGTCTGAACCTACGTCGATTTGAAATCACAGCGTGAAAAGCAAGAACCATTATTTGTAATCAGAGATTTAATTTGTATTAATGAAGAATTTATTTCTAAATTAAATTTATCGCAAGGAATGATTGGCATTTTGTAGTTTGAAGCTGGGAACGCCATAATAACCAACGCATGTTTGACACGATGTCCGGTTCACGGTGATTTCCCATTAAAAGAAACATTGTATATATGGATTCCAAAGTGACACCACAAAATACAACACCCTTACCGCCAGTCTTGCAGTGGAATATTGATTCACAGATGAAACATATCCGAAATGAGAAATGGCAAAATAAACGTTATGTTTCGTCCCACAAGAGACTGCTTATACGTTGCAGAAAGATTAATAGGTTTTTGGAAATTGCAGTAACAGTTGGAAATGCCTGTAGTGGTTCACACCATGTACTAGCTTAGGTTCAGTGTTGCATCAATGCACGGACTAGACTGATGAGCAAACTAACCAAAGGATATGTCATGACGCTAAGTGTTAGATGATGTTGTTATTAAGGATCAACTTCCGTACCATAACTGGAATATTGGTGTGTGCAGCGTAAAAATCTCACTCACATAGTAATTACTCTTGTAGTACATATATCTACAACGCTGAATATTGCCTGAATAACTCCGACGCGAGATTTGGCTGTTTGTCAAATTCTCCAAAACACATATCCATTAATATGGATGATAAAGTATAATTAGAAACACTGAAAAGGACCATCCATTACGCGCCCGGCCGACTGTGATATATTTTTTATAAGCATGACCTATACGTACAAGATATATTTATATGTATGGGTCGCGCGCTCACCTCCAGCTCGCTGGATCACTAGCCTGGCGTCTTAGTCGGCTCGCCCACAATTCCCAAACAACAACCATATCTGTTGGCTGACCGTTTGACCCTTTGTGATCACATGGTAATTCACCAGCATATGTCATTATCTTTATTAATTCTGTCCAGTGTCTCTGTAAACGAGTTTATCCATGTTCACCCAAAGATAATGACTTAAATCCGCCAAATTTGGGATGTTTTCCCAAGTGGATTTGGTCAGTGAGATTGAGATTAACAGCACATGCACGTTGTGTCTGGTGTGTGTTGTTAAATGTCGAAGAGGCAACTCATGGATTGGTGTCAGACACCCTGAATTGATGCATGTCATTGTGTCTAAATTTAGTACATAGATGTTCATGCTGATAACACACAATTATCTGGTTCAGACTCAATTAATGAACAACCATCCCACAAAGAACTGTCAAAGAGCTTGTAGAAAGATGAAACTTTGCCTAACATGGTCAGTTATGTTGTTAGAATATTACGCTACTTTTGAGACAACATGGTGGCATAATTGTCCACTTGATAATGGACACGTTTGGGATATAGCGTGCAGGCACTGACGGCAAAGTTCATAGAATTTGAGCTTGATCCTTGAAATCATGACCTCCTACTATCTCAGTACTGATGTTCCAAACATTACCGGGGTCTCGGATTCAAATGACGTACAGTAAGTTGTGTGACGGCATGTAATCGTCACACAAACCTGTCCAAGCGATTTTGCATCGCCCTGAAATAAACATTTACATCAGCTGCCTGTTAGAACTAGCCTCCGAGTGGGCTTGGCCGTTCAGGACTGATGCCAAGTTGTTGCTCTCACGCAATCGTCGGTCGTCGACGCTGTATCTGATTACAGACTGAGAATTATAGCTTGACCTATGCGCAAATGCACCCGACACCTTACAATATTTTATGTTTGCTCAAGACAAAAGTAAACATTCTCGCCCATGCAACACACATTTTTCGCCAGTGCCCTAAATTAGCCGCATTAAGTTCAAATTAGTTGAATTAGAAGATAAAGCTACTCTGTTTTAAATGTTGCGGTCCTTTATCGTTGATTTAAGACCGCTAAATGTAATTTAGAAACCGAACCCTTTCCATGGACCTTTGAAAATCGAGGAACACATGGCTACATGGAAGTGTGGAAATACAGGCATACATGGCTGCACGGATGAGTGGAAATGTGGGCACAAATGGCTCCACAGAAGCGGGCATTGGAGGTACACAAGGCGACTGGAATGCGAGGAAATGATGACACAAGACTGAACGGACGCAAAAAAGAGAGAGCTTACACGTCTTACAGTTGGCAAAGTAAGGCACGAAAGTAGAAAAGTGAGAATATATATACACATGAATGCACGGACACGAGGGTATGTTAGCACACGAAATTGCAAAGTTACTGAACCATTGTGCCTTGTGAAACTTCAACGCATTCTCGCAGCTTTGGATATTACAAAGCGTATCAAGTCTGGCTGTGTTCATTAATACTTTAAAAAACCTGGTTTCCATTCTCTCTGTTGGCAGCTTTGAGGAGGGATGAGGCAGGCTACCAATACAAGACGGCAGAGATCAATATTTTTGTTCATCGAAATGCCACAGACCAATACCTTCGTGTCAATCCAAATGCAGGCCTCAGCAATTAGGTTCTGTTTTAGGCTGACCAACCTGTGTTGGTCGAGTAGGAGACACGCACGTATGTATTCCGTCATGTCTGTGCAGTCAGACTTTCTATTATGGTGGCTTGTATCAAACTAATTCAAATAAACACTACATGTGACGTAAGTCTGACGTTAGACAGGGGCAGTGAGATAGGCGTATGGTGAAGACGTGAGTGCGAATCCGTGAAGGTCTGGTTTTGAATACTGGCCTTCAGTAAACCATGCTTGTCGGTGTAATACAGTGCTCTTTGTTCCGTTTGACCAGATCTCAATTACGGGCTGTCATTACGTTTTCTGTTTCGCAGTGATGTGAATGCTTTTAGGATGCAAAACTCTGTATTATTTCAAACATCGGGTGAAACGTTGGGCGAGTTACGTCCCTTTGGGCACCCAGGAGCCATGTTCGGGGATTCGAATTGTATGCCTGCTTACATATCTAGATTTGAAGAATCTTATAAAGAATCGTGTAAGTGTGTTTGTGTAAATTGCCTCTGTTCACGCAGCAATGAATGTGTACCCGGTGGGATAAGTCACATAGACAATTATCCTTCTAACGCCATACCATTAGGGGTTTAGCGGCGTTAGAACGTTCACTATGTTATACGTCCTTGGAGCTCTGACAAATGATGTTCAAAGGGGACTAATCCTAACTCTCCCTCATGAACACATTCTGTTTCATGTTTCATGAAAAATAACTGCAGCTTTAAAATGTTAATATGACCCGAACACACTGACATGTTTCAGGAAATAGGAATATAGTTTGATGTCGTGCCTAAACCGAAGCGAGGACTGCCATGCTCAGAGATGCATGCATATGATTCATTATCATCCGCCTTTGTCATCGATCACAGTCATTTGGTCAGAGACAACATCGTCATATTGTCATATTCAATGTCTTACCGGACATGCAATTCTCCCCTTCATTAAATATGTAGATACAGATTTGTCAAGTTCCCTCATATGGATTTCATGATATTAAAGTACATTTGTACCAGCCACAACAGATTAAAGCAGGGGTTACCTTGGTATGAATGGGAAATGACTGGTTTCTGGGTTGTGGTCCCGCTTTGACATAATTCATTATCGAGTGAGTCTAGTTTTACGCCGAACTCAGCAATATTCCAGCTATACGGCGGCGGTCTGTAAATAATTTAGTCCGGACCAGACAACAGTAGAAGCATCTATCTACCCACTTGGAGTACGAAGAAATGACAATTATTTACATCAGCATGTCTTTTCGTTAGAGAGTGGGCATCATGGCGTTGTATGGTACACGTTTATATACGATAATACGTAACAATCCATGGCCGCAGTCATTGACGGTTCGCTTTCTTCATAGCTATTTAGGAATGTTGGTGAAATTAAACGGCTAGGTGTCTCACATTTGCGTGTTCTGGGATGGGGTGCTGTCAAATCAGCAGGACAGATACCTGTTTCATACTAGACACCCATCTCGTGGTTGCGATACATCCAGGCAATACGGCGAGTGTCGACGGATTTGGTATAGCATGGCTGCTAGATCTAATGTTTCTAGTCAGTGGCAGTACTCGGATTTTTTGCTTTTTGTATGTGTTTGTTTGTTTTTTGATATTTTGGCTGAGGGGAGGTTGATTGTTTCTCTTTGTTTTGTTTTTTTGTTTTTTTGTGAGTTTTTTGCTTGATAACGTATATCACATATGCACTTGTGATTCGTACGTAACCTGGGCTCTTGGGAAGGTCCATGAAACATTTTTCGTGACTCTTTTGGTGCTCATGTATTCATTTACTTTTGTGGGTATGCATCTAAAACAAGCTAACCTTATTTCTGGGAATAAACTCTTAGTCTATATAACCATCGCTGTAAAGTGTTAAAGGTGTTTGTGGTGATTGATGCTGATTTCTTGACGTGAACATGAACCAAAATGTGGGAATTAAGTCATAACATTCAAAACGAAAATTGCGTCAAGAGCTAAGGCGAATCTACAGAGTTGTGTCCCATTGTAGTTTCGAATGTCAATTCTGACGGAAGATGTCCACAGGTTTGTCTGCACACTACATGTAAACGTAACCTGACCAGATGCACGTCGCTCCATCATCCCACATCCCCTGTAATGCAATGATGTATCAAGAAACCGGAGTTAAAAGTTCAATGTCCTCACCGAAGGCACTGTGATAAGGTGGAAATCAGGACAATTTCTCAGGTTATAATACTTCTCAAACTGTGTTAATGATGCGATACGTCCTGACCAAGACAAATATATCACTGCCAGAAGTGACAAGCCAATGACCAACAGAAACTGATCACGCACAGATTGCGATAGGCCTGGTAAGACCATGTATAGGATAGGGCTTCCATTACTGGCGTCGGGACCACACTCGGAGCTTGCTTTTCGAGGCAATCTTTACTGAGCTTAACCCTAAGTCCCATTCTTTTACACTGCGGTTACAGTAGTGACCTACGCTCACCTTAGTGCTTTGTGAAAGGAGTCCTAGGTACAGAACAACAAAATACCACAACGGCGATATACTGGCAGACGTATATTCAGTCACATATAACATAGTATTCGAGCAGCTATTGCATGTGGTGTCTTTATTCAATCGTCTTGCAGTGGAGCAGGCTCATTCGTCGAATACTTATATATTATGAAGGGATTAAGATACACAGGGAATGTTTGAATGTATTGAAACATCTGTCCGTTTACCTTCCTTATGCTATAAGTGAGTATTCTTATATATTATTTGCACATGATTATATGTGTATCACACCTCAAGGACTATGAAAAAATATCCAGCTAATGGACAAATCTGTCTTGTTTAGTGAAGTGCAATGCTCCATTCCTGCTGGTCGTATAAAACATCAGAGGATTAGTATTGTTACTGCATTCTAAACATAAACTGATGGATGAACCTTCGGACCCGTATGTCTTTGCTTATTTGTTCCTCTCTTGGGGAACGCATTTTTAAACCCGTGAACATCCAAGTTAGAATTGGTCTTCAGAAACTCACGCGTGTTGGACTAACTGGATCGGGAGGTCAGACTCATGTCTTGGATGACAAGTCATCGTATCACAAATGCGATGTTCATGCTGATCACCGGATTACTTGGTTCACATTTGCTGATTTACAGACCGCCGCCATATAGGTGGAATATTGCTGAGTTTCGATTTCTCTTGCAGGTAAGCTATTAAGTGGTGTGCTTTTTCAATTTATTGTCCCTTGGGGTCTGTGGATACAGGGGGATCTGCATAATGGACTAATGGACTGTGCAGATTCTACATCTTTTAACTTGAAATTGTGTTAATATGTCTCATTGTATGAGGAATGACGAATTAATGTAAATATAATAAAATGTAATGTAAATAAACACATGTGTCGAATTTGACTTCCTTATATTGAAGCAGACCTAAAGCTTAATGAGCTGATCACCCATGCACATAATCCAGATTTTCCGGATTAGCTGGCAGGAAAAATATAATTAAAATCTGCTTAACACTTCCGGTGAAATTCACACGAAGCAGACTTTTTTTCCCTACCCTAACCCAGAAGGTCTGCTTCTTCGTGAGCATGAACCATATGTGTCTGATATCCGTATTTGTAAATAGCTATGTTACTCCGTTAACCTTTGCCTGGTCATGTTGTGCGATTTAACCATCCCTGAAGTGAACATAGTTTTAAAAAAACGGTTTCTAAATTATGGTCTTTAATGTATTATGAAAAAGTGAATGAATGAGTGTGTTGAGTTTTACGCCGCACCCACCAATATTCCAGATATATGGCGGCGGTCTCTAAATAATCGAGTCTGGACCAGATAATCCAGTAATCAACAACATGAGCATCGATCTGCGCATTTGGGAACCGATGACATCTGTCAACCAAGCAAGCGAGTCCCATCAGTCGCCTCTCATGACAAGCACAGTCGTATTATGAAAAAGGAATACAGACGATGGAAGTATGACATGTAACCTGTATTCACATATGCGAGCTGATATGATTAAGAAGCTTCATAGTAATTCACTGCCACCATTATGTGTTTCAGACCTCTTCATTGCTATAATGAAACTTAACGCATTAGCCGCAGGAGGTTTCAATATGTATAAACGCCCTCTAAAACATCGTTCATAATTGCATTCAGTCAAGGCAAAACAAAAATATTATTGCCAATTATTTTATGATTTTTTTAAATATATTTTATCTGTTTTAATATATAGTCGTGTCTCGTAGACATGAATAAGCCGGATATTTTCTACAACTTGGTAATAAAAGGTATTTTTATCTAGATAATAGGTGAGACTGAAAACACGGAAATAAACTAATCTTCTTTTCTTCTTCATCTATAAACTTTTCACCCATTCTAGTCTTGCATGGGCTGTATTGGGTACATTTCTACCAAGGTCTGTATGACACACTTGTCGAGTGCCGATGGCGTGTGAGGTGAAGGTAGGTAGCAACTCATCAACGTCGGAGGGAAATATATGTACAAACTAGCTACATTACGTCTCTGGTCCACTCTAACACTCACACAATGCATTAATCTTCATATATCACGCACAATACAGCTCTGTTTGGTATCACGTTTGTTAAAATGTAATGGCATTTAACACAAGATTTCAGCAAATAAAGGCAGGTGACAAGAAGGATCCGCAGATATCTGTAGATAATGTGATGTAGCACCGCGGACACTATGTGTAAAATGATAAGAAAGACATCCGGCATTGAAGTTAAAACCTTTAGAGGGAGTAGCAGTCCTGAATTTGCTGTTCCATCTCATACGATTATCGTTCTGTATACTTCAGTAATTGTGAGGACGATTCCTACTATCGACCGAAAAACAAAACGCAATGTGGAGATTAAAATAAAATGAACTGACAGCAGACACTTGGGAATGAAACCATTTATGGACTGGCAGAGTTTCTAGAGTTGTATCCACTACACGCACATCTGATGTTTACAAACACCAGTGACAGTGTTCTGTGTTCTCTAACGCAACAACCAGCAATAGTTTTGCCTTACGACGCCTGTTTGTACATAATCGAATCTGAACCAGACAATACTGTTATCAGTATTATGAGCAATGATCTCGTCATCGCTTGTTAACGCTTTGGACACTGACGGCAGCTGTATATCAATACGTTTCATGTACCACTATCGTCATCACGACATTGACATGCTTGTTCTAACTATTACGAGAGTATATCTTCAAAAGAACGAATAAAGCTGGTATTGTACGGCGAACTGCTCTGAATCAATCAATCCTTTGACTATGTTTCCCAGTGATATTTCCCTCAAAGGCTGTTTTGATGTCCTCGTGGATTTAGAAGTGTAACCAACGAGACGTGAGCTTTGTGTTCCTGACGTGATCTTACAGCTAACACCAGATTGAAGTATGCGACATTAAGACGCTATGCATACCACAAAGGAGACCAGAAGTCAGTTTCCACTTCATATCTTTGACATGATGCCGTGTTTCCTATCCTTTATGTCATAGCATGTCTGCATGAGTCGCAGATGACTTTGAACATTCGCCGATGACTTACTAATAGATTCGCCATTGCCTGGTATCAGTTCCAAACGTTCTAGAAGATAACGTGATTGATAGATAAAGGGTCTTTGTAAATAGATAGAAACAAAGGCAGTGCCATTTGGCTTGATAAAAATATACTAAAGACATCAAATATTAGTCATACGGTTCCTCTGTAGGTTAAATAATCAAAATTAATTCAGATACACTTTTGTAGCTAGTGTCGATGATATTCAAGGGTCTGGATTCATCACATGATGTCTGTGGCAATAAATGTATGATTACAAACGCTTTATGTGGCTTTCATGTTAATGTCCAGTGTGAAATAATATTCTTCCGATGAGTTTGCCACAAGTGTAATAGCAACATTTCTTACGCTCACTCAGCTGGGAACGCGACAGTATCTTAAGTTCCAATAGATTTAAGTCGATTTTTTAATCCTTTCATCCGTAAACAGGTCTTTACACGAGACCGATTAAACTGTCCGGCTGATGACACTAATGGTTGTCAGGTCAATCTGGACAGTGCTAGGTGTGGATGCAGCCACAGTTGCAAAGAGAACATTATCTTCCTGTGACAACGGAAATGTTTTCAGAAGAATGACGTGTTGTTTTTTTAGGTAGTGGCACAACATATTGATTAGAAGATAATCTGACTAAGCCAGCGATTGTGCTCTGAATAATAGACGGTCCAAGTTAGTTCATCTTCTATTTTTGTGATCAGTGCCCTTGTAGAAGGGCACGTTGACTTCAAACACAGGATGTATTTAGTTTCGGACATGTTCAACCTGAAGGCATGAGTGTAAAAAAAAGAATCGCTCATTTTAAGCCTGATACACAAACACGCAGTGTACTCTTTCCTTTTATACCAAAGAAATCCTATATTATGAAACTACCACTCAAAGTAATCTCATTCATTCTGTTGGACGAAATTCAAAACAGCATATTACGTGCAATTCCTGATCTGACTCGAACCAAACGCTCTTAAATTTTGTTAAAATTAATAAAATAGGTGTGATTGCTCTGATTTTCATTTATGAGGTTTCGACAGGGGCAGGTCTTCTTTTCATTCCTTTGTCTTCAGTGCACTGCTTTGGGGGTTAATCGAGCATTCGGTTCCTGTGAAGATTCCAAAGAGCGCTAGGCGACAGTTATTTCACGAAGGCTATGGCACATAAGGTCAGTCTGTGGAGAACATTGTGACAAAAACAACTGACTATATTTTGACTCGAGCCATATTGTACCCTAATTGGAGTCTGTTCAAACTATCCCTTACATGGTTATGACTTTGTCGTTACCATGTCTTTATAAATCAGGATCACATATATAGCACGTGATTCAAAATCCGTGAGAGTATATCCTGAATTACTAACAGAATATGCAACGAACACTTGCACAAGCCCGCCAATTGTAAGACATCCTGAACAGTCCTATATTTCTAATTATCATTGATAAACCTCATTTGTTGAGCAAACCTTTCTCTCTGTTTAACGCTGCCCTAACAGTTGCTACTCCCTGGTGCACTAGATTAGCCTAGTGGTTAAAGTGTTCTCTCGTCAAGTCAAGACCTGGGTTCGATTCCCACATGAGTACAATGTGTGCAGCTCATTTCTGGTGTCTCACGTCGTGATATTGCTGGCATATCGTTAAAATCGGCGTAAAAGTAAACTCACTCACTCACTTTATTACTCCCGCCACCATCATTACGCCCACCACTATTTTCATAACCGACACAATCATCACGCCCAACACCACCATCACAACCACATACACATGTTCACAAATTTGTGTAAAACCAACAATGATGCCGTCAGGGTAGAGGGAAAAGAAAAAACAGACTACTGCCATGGGTTCAGATCCCCGTCACTATCTTCCACGACCAGTTCATAAAAACATTTAGCGATAGATTAGAAGACACATGAACTGTCAGGCTCTCTTAAGTGATATATGTGTTAGCTACTCTATGTACATTGTCCTATGCATTATCCTTGTTGCCCGATGCAGCTCTGTCAATACACTAAGAATGTCACGTTCGTTTGCATTTGTACATGGCTAGACACCCTAATTGTTCTCGTTACTAAACATCGTATTCTGAAACCCGATCAGATGAGTGTGACGTGGTCGCAAAATTCATGATAGATTCACATGCTACATTTGCCGGTCCAGAATCGAGTGAAAATCGAAATGTTTTTCTGAACTTAATTATTATTCAGATCATTTGTTAATTGGTGTAACCTTCAACGGCAAGTGTGATGCGATATTCTACTAATTGCTGTCGGCATCTGTTTCTTGTCTGTTTTTCTAACGTTTGCAATGGTATTGTTTTAATTCCTACACTTTATGCACGTCTTTTGGGTGAATGTGTAACGCCAAATACGATGACTACTGCAATGTTAATTAAAATTCGAACCATTTATTGTCTTTGAGGTGTTTAGACAATGTGGTACCTTTTTGTACTACCCCACCCTGTTCCACCTGATGCATGAGCGGATGTCATGTGAGCATCTCGCTTTGTTTGGAATTGTCTGGTAACTACAAATGATGCAGGGCATAATGATCTCTTTCGGAGGTTAATCTTGCGTTTTGGACAGCCTAATCTATTTCGCAGACAGAATAGTTTATTGACGAACCTCCCTGATCCACCGAAGTGTTTACTGTCTACCTTCCGGCATGACGGTCAATATGGTTCGTGAGCCAGCGAGCATGAAATTAACCTTTCGGTAGAAACACTGAAAATGTTATTTCTTGTCAAATGATTTCTTTTCATCGCAACTCAGTAACGAGCCATGTGAACACATTAGCCTAATGCCTGTTCCCCAACGATTAAGGCATTATTACATCGAAGTTCCGGTTTCGATTTTCCGACGGGGTATAACGAATGAACCCAATTTTCTGGTATTTGCCCAAATGTTGTTGATGGAGGATTAATAACAGGTGCGTTAACCCTGTACATTGAGTTACGGACTAATTACATCCAAGTATTCCCGTTCAACAGGTTTCAATTATCCTACACCACAAATACATCACAGTTTGTTTACTGTCGACAATGAAATGCTACAGCCACAACGTCCTCAGTGCCAGTTTATTGTCCTTGCGAGAGCAGTTTCAATGCCGTTCCAACTTGTGCCAGACATCCCATAAACTAGAGTGCAATGGTCACATGCCGAAGGATTTGATACATGAGCCTTCCTAGTTGTAATGTCATTTTGGAGATGTGAAAAGTAATGACCACCAACCGGACAGGCAACATGGTCTCGTAAGCTGTGAAGGTCTTGCAGGACGAGACATCAAACTTGAGCACCACATACCGGACTGGGTGGTAAAGTACAGAGTAACAACCATGCAATGAGGCATGTACTAAAGGGTTGTACTAAATGTACATGTACTAAATCTGTCTATTAAATAATGCCCAAGAAAACTGATTTGGTTAATGGGACATAAACACTGCATTGAAACTCTCGTAACTCGAACACCTGTGCACAATTGTGACCCGTGTCAGTACATGAATGTCAGTTCTCTCATTTTGAATTATGTGTACACTGGCCCCATTTGTCTCCCACTATAGGCGTGAGGTGGGTTGGAATAACACAATGGTTGGAACATCCATCCAAAAGGTTTATGGCCGTTTGCTAATTGACACAAAAATACGCAACACGCCGTAGCGCGTGTATTCTCAAACAAATGGGAAAATCCCTCTTCCTGTCGCATTTCTCAATAAAACATTCTTTTTTTTGGCGTTTTAGTCGGATGCGAATAACCATATCGATGGCTCGCTTGACGCTATGATTACTTCCTCCCTGAATAGTTGTAGCTAGAAAGGAATCTGTGTAATTTGATGAGAGAAGCTGAGATACGATGAATAACACATGTTGAGAATTCCCTGATTAACTGATGATGAAAGTACATTTGCCCGTCAATCTTAAAAGGCAATTCCATCTCTTGCACACCAGTTTGTTATGATTATCTTTTCCACTTATGTCCACGTTTTTACATCAACATAGGTCAAGTACATAATTACCTTAGGACAATACACATTACTATTGATACACAAGGGCTTTGTGTTCTTGAGTATGCACTTAACACCCATGCAATCACTGCGCATACATATGCTATACAAAACGTTTTCCTCTCCATTAGAAATCAGACAATGCTCTAAATTCACCTTTCCTCCTTCTAGGGAGAGAGTATAGACGCCCAAATCGTCGCAATTTGCTGTATGGAGTTGCGTCCCTTGCGTATACCTATTACCTATTCCAGGGTACAATCAGCTGTCATTAGTAGAGGTGTGACGATACAGACGCTCACTATGCCATCGATATCTTGCATCGCAATATCTTGAAACGATACTCTTCGATTCGATGGAAATATCGACATGCTATATTTGATATATTTCCCTCCACAATAGTATGCTTTTTACATCAAGTAACTGTAACTTTTGACATATAGATCAAGTATCACGATTATCGATACTACGATATATCGTCAGAGTTATAATCATTAGCCGGTGTCAGATGAAGGAATGAGAAACAGGTCCTGCAGAGGTGTTCACAATACTGTTAGTACTTCCACAGAATTTGCAAAAAACGTGCTTCATTCTATTTCTGACTCCTGCTTAAAAAACTTTAATCAAATTGGCAAGAGAAAGCCATATTTAACAACCGCCCACTTTGTACCCAGTAAGTAAGAAGTAAACATATATTTCACGAAATCATTAACAAACGTCTGTGCAATAGTTTTTGGCTTTTGGCATATAAAGATATGATGAAAT
The DNA here is from genome assembly GCF_037392515.1 of Haliotis asinina. Lineage (NCBI taxonomy): Eukaryota > Metazoa > Mollusca > Gastropoda > Lepetellida > Haliotidae > Haliotis > Haliotis asinina. The sequence continues at coordinate 37,168,910 of NC_090295.1, forward strand.
TTGATCGCATCACCCAATTAGTAAGCTAAATCCACGTCTTGTTACAATAAGCAGGTTTTCACAAAAAGGGCGCAGCGTGTACAGGTCATCTTGACACGGTGATTCCGTTAATGCACATAGCACCCCAAAAGGCTTTAACGCCATAAATACACACCGATAGGCATCTGGTTCGTTTATTTTAGGGCTAAAGTAATTGAATTTGGGGGTTGTTTTTTCTGCACTTAGTGAAACACGGGCGAAACAACATCAATAATCTTCCAATTTTTAACAGATTATATCTTACAGATTAAATGCATATTTTTTTTTGTTCTGAATGATTAATTTTCAGTCATCACATGAAGATACGTTGAATATTTTCGTAGATGTCTCAAGCAACTTGCATACAGATCCTGCTTTTGCTCTGGTATACGTGTTTGGGATCTGTTAAATATATCCGACTCAAAAGGTATATAATTAAGCTATTTCAGAATTTGGGGTCAAAATACTCCCCCATGCACTGATCACATGCTTGTCACAAGATCGAGCTAATGACGCAATGTCTTTTGCATGTGCTGTTTGGCTTCTTAAATGTCATCGAATCCATGTCTTGTATTGGTTTGTATTGGTTTGTATTCTTGCGTGTCTCCATACATATGTCACATGTCATTATTTACACTTCAATGCAATCAAACGTAACGATTATGGGCGTGGACCTATACGCTATAAAAATAAGAACATTTATAACGCTGGCTAGCTATCACAAGCGCACAATCGGGTCAGTTATTACTCTGAATAACCCCAAAAGACATGGCAAAAGAACATGAACAGTCTTATGACTTATTTCACCAAGAAACCTTGTCTGTGGCAGTTGTGACCAAACAATGCCTTGAGTTAAATACTATCGGTGAATTTATGAACTTATGTACATTACCAATAGAACTAGAAGGGGTGGAAAAGATTTCACAGCTTTAGAATCTCAGACCAGGAACACATCTTTTCCTCCCTTTACGCAAATATCGCTGCTGTTAGATCTAAATGTTAACTCAGTACTTAATCAGTTTAGCTTTCTTTAAAGACAGAAGTAGAACGTCAATTGTCGTGGTCAATTTGGTAAAACTGAACGTTTTCCAGAAGTATTTACATGTATTTGTGTTGCTAGAATTCCTTCATTGATATTTAATTGGCAAGGTTTTCCTAGGGTACGAACTGTGCCCCACTTGGTTTGTTGTCTATGCATACTGGCACAGCTAAGACACAGATAAGACCCTCAAAGGTGGTTGTAGGATTGTAAACTTATTGTCTTCCTGAAACGGTACGTAATTCCCTAAACATTCGATGTAAATTTAAGTATACCGCGTTTTAATCGTAGTATTCTTGTTATTTTAATTTTGGCTAGCATTTCGTACACTCAACAGCGGCTGAGGGGATGGTGTTAATCCAGCTAGGGTAAATGCAGGTAGCAAAGGTTTCTGTAAGTCCTCATGGTCCCTAGTATGGTGATCTAATACCTTCACTTGTTGGTGATCTGTAGTCCGTGTTTTATATTGTATTGTCTGCTTTAATTACTAGAATGTTTTACCTTTCCATGCTGGTTTTACATCTATATCTGTGATACCCTATCATTTTTAATGTCCATCGTTTCATTTGTTCAAAATGTTTTCATTTTTCTCATATATATTGTTTTCGTCAGGATATGGCTGAGCTATTGAAGATGTGACGTAAAATACTCACTCACTCATAGATAGGACATGAACACCTGTGAGTGTCAGTTACAGAATGATATATACGGCGGATGAATAATATGCTCTCTCCGAGCCCAACGTAGTAGGACCAGAATGAAAGACAATAAGATGATAGGTGTCTCACAATGGCGTGTTATGGGATGGGGTGCTGCCAAATCAGCAAGACAGCCACCTGTTTCATTGTGATTGCGTGTTTCTTTGGGTTTTTTTCTCTTTTTCTGTGCTTACATATTCATTTACGTTTATGGATTTCTATCTGAAACAAGCTAACTTTACTTCTGGGATTAAACTCTTAGTCTATACAAGCATCGGTATGCATCTTTTTTACTAAATTTACGCTTCAGATGTTCAAAGGATAATAAACCCATGTTCATCACAAAGGTCCTTGATTGTCAAGATTCCTCTTTTAGCCCAATTTCTAATAATGTGGTTTGAGGTTTTGAAATTGTTTTTGAACCATAGGGGATGGGATAAGATTTCATTAATATTCTCAGCATCAATATTATTTTTCGTACAATATAACTTCCATGGACTTAAAACATCTTTCCAAAAAGGATTATCAACTGCTGTTATATTCTGAAATTTTGCCCCTTATTTTAGTATATCCTTAAAAGGGAAATTGCATGGGTTGCAAGGATTTGTCTTTTTCAAGTATAGTTTGAAAGTAGATAATTTCATGGCGTTAACAAAAATTTTGATATCAATCATGCGTAGACCCCCCTTTTAATAATATTTTTTAAGGTGCTCCGCTTGTCGTTTTTTGTCATTCCAGATGAATTTAAAAAATATTCGTTCAAGACGCCGATAAAGTCCTCTGTAAGGTTGGGCAAAGTGTTAAAAATATGAACTAATTTTGAGAGGGCAAATGTCTTAACAACTTTGCCAATGAGAGTCAATTGTAATCTATTGATTTCTTCCAATCTTTTCTTTGTGTTATTAACCCACAGATCCTTCAAATTCGGAGTGAATGTAATTCCTAAAACTTCAAATTGTTCTCTTTGCCATTCTATATTCAGATCATGTTGTCTTATCATACATCCTAAGATTTCAGGTATGGGGATATAGGATCCCCTTGCCTGCAACCCCGTTGGTTTGGGATAAGCCAGCTTATCTTTCTGGAGCCCTGTTTTCTTCCATAGAGTGTTAATGGATCAATAACTGCAGTTTACAAAGCCCTTGACGTGAACATGAAGCAAAATGTGGGAATTAAGTCATAACATTCAAAATGAAAGTTGCGTCAAGAGCTAAGGCGAATGTACAGAGTTGTGTCCCATTGTAGTTTCGAATGTCAATTCTGACGGAAGATGTTCCCAGGTTTGTCTGCACACTACATGTAAATGTAACCTGACCAGATTCACGTCGCTCCATCATCCCACATCCCCTGTAATGCAATGATGTATCAAGAAACTGGAGTTAAAATTTCAATATCCTCACCGAAGGCACTGTGATAAGGTGGAAATCAGGACAATTTCTCAGGTTATAATACTTCTCAAACTGTGTTAATGATGCGATACGTCCTGACCAAGACAAATATATCACTGCCAGAAGTGACAAGCCAATGACCAACAGAAACTGATCACGCACAGATTGCGATAGGCCTGGTAAGACCATGTATAGGATAGGGCTTCCATTACTGGCGTCGGGACCACACTCGGAGCTTGCTTTTCGAGGCAATCTTTACTGAGCTTAACCCTAAGTCCCATTCTTTTACACTGCGGTTACAGTAGTGACCTACGCTCACCTTAGTGCTTTGTGAACGGAGTCCTAGGTACAGAACAACAAAATACCACAACGGCGATATACTGGCAGACGTATATTCAGTCACATATAACATAGTATTCGAGCAGCTATTGCATGTGGTGTCTTTATTCAATCGTCTTGCAGTGGAGCAGGCTCATTCGTCGAATACTTATATATTATGAAGGGATTAAGATACACAGGGAATGTTTGAATGTATTGAAACATCTGTCCGTTTACCTTCCTTATGCTATAAGTGAGTATTCTTATATATTATTTGCACATGATTATATGTGTATCACACCTCAAGGACTATGAAAAAATATCCAGCTAATGGACAAATCTGTCTTGTTTAGTGAAGTGCAATGCTCCATTCCTGCTGGTCGTATAAAACATCAGAGGATTAGTATTGTTACTGCATTCTAAACATAAACTGATGGATGAACCTTCGGACCCGTATGTCTTTGCTTATTTGTTCCTCTCTTGGGGAACGCATTTTTAAACCCGTGAACATCCAAGTTAGAATTGGTCTTCAGAAACTCACGCGTGTTGGACTAACTGGATCGGGAGGTCAGACTCATGTCTTGGATGACAAGTCATCGTATCACAAATGCGATGTTCATGCTGATCACCGGATTACTTGGTCCACATTTGCTGATTTACAGACCGCCGCCATATAGGTGGAATATTGCTGAGTTTCGATTTCTCTTGCAGGTAAGCTATTAAGTGGTGTGCTTTTTCAATTTATTGTCCCTTGGGGTCTGTGGATACAGGGGGATCTGCATAATGGACTAATGGACTGTGCAGATTCTACATCTTTTAACTTGAAATTGTGTTAATATGTCTCATTGTATGAGGAATGACGAATTAATGTAAATATAATAAAATGTAATGTAAATAAACACATGTGTCGAATTTGACTTCCTTATATTGAGGCAGACCTAAAGCTTAATGAGCTGATCACCCATGCACATAATCCAGATTTTCCGGATTAGCTGGCAGGAAAAATATAATTAAAATCTGCTTAACACTTCCGGTGAAATTCACACGAAGCAGACTTTTTTTCCCTACCCTAACCCAGAAGGTCTGCTTCTTCGTGAGCATGAACCATATGTGTCTGATATCCGTATTTGTAAATAGCTATGTTACTCCGTTAACTTTTGCCTGGTCATGTTGTGCGATTTAACCATCCCTGAAGTGAACATAGTTTTAAAAAAACGGTTTCTAAATTATGGTCTTTAATGTATTATGAAAAAGTGAATGAATGAGTGTGTTGAGTTTTACGCCGCACCCACCAATATTCCAGCTATATGGCGGCGGTCTCTAAATAATCGAGTCTGGACCAGATAATCCAGTAATCAACAACAGGAGCATCGATCTGCGCATTTGGGAACCGATGACATCTGTCAACCAAGCAAGCGAGTCCCATCAGTCGCCTCTCATGACAAGCACAGTCGTATTATGAAAAAGGAATACAGACGATGGAAGTATGACATGTAACCTGTATTCACATATGCGAGCTGATATGATTAAGAAGCTTCATAGTAATTCACTGCCACCATTATGTGTTTCAGACCTCTTCATTGCTATAATGAAACTTAACGCATTAGCCGCAGGAGGTTTCAATATGTATAAACGCCCTCTAAAACATCGTTCATAATTGCATTCAGTCAAGGCAAAACAAAAATATTATTGCCAATTATTTTATGATTTTTTTAAATATATTTTATCTGTTTTAATATATAGTCGTGTCTCGTAGACATGAATAAGCCGGATATTTTCTACAACTTGGTAATAAAAGGTATTTTTATCTAGAAAATAGGTGAGACTGAAAACACGGAAATAAACTAATCTTCTTTTCTTCTTCATCTATAAACTTCTCACCCATTCTAGTCTTGCATGGGCTGTATTGGGTACATTTCTACCAAGGTCTGTATGACACACTTGTCGAGTGCCGATGGCGTGTGAGGTGAAGGTAGGTAGCAACTCATCAAAGTCTTAGGGAAATATATGTACAAACTAGCTACATTACGTCTGTGGTCTACTCTAAGACTCGGACAATGCATTAATCTTTATATATCACGCACAATACAGCTCTGTTTGGTATCACGTTTATTAAAATATGATGGCATTTAACACAAGATTTCAGCAAATAAAGGCAGGTGACAAGAAGGATCCGCAGATATTTGTAGGTAATGTGATGTAGCACCGCGGACACTATGTGTAAAATGATAAGAAAGACATCCGGCATTGAAGTTAAAACCTTTAGAGGGAGTAGCAGTCCTGAATTTGCTGTTCCATCTCATACGATTATCGTTCTGTATACTTCGGTAATTGTGAGGACGATTCCTACTATCGACCGAAAAACAAAACGCAATGTGGAGATTAAAATAAAATGAACTGACAGCAGACACTTGGGAATGAAACCGTTTACGCAGTTTCTAGAATTGTATCCACTACACGCACATCTGATACACCAGTGACAGTGTTCTGTGTTCTCTAACGCAACAACCAGCAATAGTGTTGCCTTACGACGCCTGTTTGTACATAATCGAATCTGAACCAGACAATACAGTTATCAGTATTATGAGCAATGATCTCGTCATCGCTTGTTAACGCTTTGGACACTGATGGCAGCTGTATATCAGTACGTTTCATGTACCGTTATCGTCATCACGAAATTGGCATGCTTGTTCTAACTATTACGAGAGTATATCTTCAAAAGAACGAATAAAGCTGGTATTGTACGGCGAACTGCTCTGAATCAATCAATCCTTTGACTATGTTTGCCAGTAATATTTCCCTCAAAGGCTGTTTTGATGTCTTCGTGGATTTAGAAGTGTAACCAACGAGACGTGAGCCTTGTGTTCCTGACGTGATCTTACAGCTAACACCAGACTGAAGTGTGCGACATTAAGACGCTATGCATACCACAAAGGAGACCAGAAGTCAGTTTCCACTTCATATCTTTGACATGATGCCTTGTTTGCTATCCTTTATGTCATAGCATGTCTGCATGAGTCGCAGATGACTTTGAACATTCGCCGATGACTTACTAATAGATTCGCCATTGCCTGGTATCAGTTCCAAACGTTCTAGAAGATAACGTGATTGATAGATAAAGGGTCTTTGTAAATAGATAGAAACAAAGGCAGTGCCATTTGGCTTGATAAAAATATACTAAGGACATCAAATATTAGTCATACGGTTCCTCTGTAGGTTAAATAATCAAAATTAATTCAGATATACTTTTTGTAGTTAGTATCGGTGACATTCAGTGGACTTCATTCATCACATGACGTCTGTGGTAATAAATGTATGATTATGTCATGTTAATGTCCAGTGTGAAATAATATTCTTCCGATGAGTTTGCCACAAGTGTAATAGCATCATTTCTTACGCTCACACAGCTGGGAACACGACAGTATCTTAAGTTTCAATAGATTTAAGTCGATTTTATAATCCTTTCATCCGTAAACAGGTCTTTATACGAGACCGATTAAACTGTCGGCTGATGACACTAATGGTTGTCAGGTCAATCTGGAAAGTGCTAGGTGTGGATGCAGCCACAGTTGCAAAGAGAACATTATCTTCCTCTGACAACGGAAATGTTTTCAGAAGAATAACGTGTTGTTTTTTAGGTGGTGGGACAACCTATTGATTAGAAAATAATCTGACTAAGCCAGCGATTGTGCTCTGAATAACACACGGTCAAAGTTACTTCATCTGCTGTTTTTGTGATCAGTGCCCTTGTAGAAGGGCGCGCTGACTTCAAACATAGGATGTATTTAGTTTCGGACATGTTCAACTGGAAGGCATGAGTGTAAAAAAGTAAATAACTCAAATTAAAGTAATTGCATTCAGGTTGGTCGAACTTCAACAGAGAATGTTACGTGCAATTCCTGATCTGACACGAACCAAGCGCTCTTAAATTTTGTTAAAATTGATAAAATAGGTGTGATAGCTCTAGTTTTGATTTATACAGTTTCAACAGGGGCAGGTCTTCTTTTCATTCTTTTGTCTTCAGTGCATTGTTTTTGGGGGGTTCATCGAGCATTCGGTTCCTGTGAAGATTCCAAGGAGCGCTAGGCGACAGTTATTTCATGAAGGCTATGGTACATATATGGAGAACACTGTGACAAAAACATCTGACTATATTTTGACTCGAGACATATTGTACCCTAATTGGAGCCTGTTCAAAGTATCCCTTACACGGTTATGACTTTGTCGTTACCATGTCTTTATAAATCATAACCACATATATATCACGTGTTTCCAAATCCGTGAGCGTATATCCTGAATTACCAACAGTATATGCAACGAACACTTCCACAAGCCAGCCCATTGTAAGACCATCCTGAACAGTCCTATGCACGTAATTATCATTGATAAACCTCATGTGTCGAGCAAAGAGTTGTTCCCCCTGGTGCACTGGATTAGCCTAGTGGTTAAAGTGTTCACTCGTCACGTCAAAGACCTGGACTCGATTCCCACATGAGTAAATTGTGTGCAGCCCATTTCTGGTGTCCCACCTCTTGATATTACTAGCATGTTGTTACAATCGGCGTAAAAGTAAACTCACTCACTCACTTTATTACTCCCGCCACCATTACGCCCACCACTATTTTCACAACCGACACAATCATCACACCCAACACCACCATCACAACCACATACACATGTTCACAAATTTGTGTAAGACCAACAATGATGCCGTCAGGGTAGAGGGATAAGAGAAACAGGCTGCTGCCATGGGTTCAGATCCCCGTCACTATCTTCCACGACCAGTTCATAAAAACATTTAGCGTTAGATTAGAAGACACATGAACTGTCAGGCTCTCTTAAGTAATATATGTGTTAGCTACTCTATGTACATTGTCCTATGCATTATCCTTGTCGCCCGATGCAGCTCTGTCAATACACTAAGAATGTCACGTTCGTTTGCATTTGTACATGGCTAGACACCCTAATTGTTCTCGTTACTAAACATCGTATTCTGAAACCTGATCAGATGAGTGTGACGTGGTCGCAAAATTCATGATAGATTCACATGCTACATTTGCCGGTCCAGAATCGAGTGAAAATCGAAATGTTTTTCTGAACTTAATTATTATTCAGACCATTTGTTAATTGGTGTAACCTTCAACGGCAAGTGTGATGCGATATTCTACTAATTGCTGTCGGCATCTGTTTCTTGTCTGTTTTTCTAACGTTTGCAATGGTATTGTTTTAATTCCTACACTTTATGCACGTCTTTTGGGTGAATGTGTAACGCCAAATACGATGACTACTGCAATGTTAATTAAAATTCGAACTATTTATTGTCTTTGAGGTGTTTAGACAATGTGGTACCTTTTTGTACTACCCCACCCTGTTCCACCTGATGCATGAGCGGATGTCATGTGAGCATCTCGCTTTGTTTGGAATTGTCTGGTAACTACAAATGATGCAGGGCATAATGATCTCTTTCGGAGGTTAATCTTGCGTTTTGGACAGCCTAATCTATTTCGCAGACAGAATAGTTTATTGACGAACCTCCCTGATCCACCGAAGTGTTTACTGTCTACCTTCCGGCATGACGGTCAATATGGTTCGTGAGCCAGCGAGCATGAAATTAACCTTTCGGTAGAAACACTGAAAATGTTATTTCTTGTCAAATGATTTCTTTTCATCGCAACTCAGTAACGAGCCATGTGAACACATTAGCCTAATGCCTGTTCCCCAACGATTAAGGCATTATTACATCGAAGTTCCGGTTTCGATTTTCCGACGGGGTATAACGAATGAACCCAATTTTCTGGTATTTGCCCAAATGTTGTTGATGGAGGATTAATAACAGGTGCGTTAACCCTGTACATTGAGTTACGGACTAATTACATCCAAGTATTCCCGTTCAACAGGTTTCAATTATCCTACACCACAAATACATCACAGTTTGTTTACTGTCGACAATGAAATGCTACAGCCACAACGTCCTCAGTGCCAGTTTATTGTCCTTGCGAGAGCAGTTTCAATGCCGTTCCAACTTGTGCCAGACATCCCATAAACTAGAGTGCAATGGTCACATGCCGAAGGATTTGATACATGAGCCTTCCTAGTTGTAATGTCATTTTGGAGATGTGAAAAGTAATGACCACCAACCGGACAGGCAACATGGTCTCGTAAGCTGTGAAGGTCTTGCAGGACGAGACATCAAACTTGAGCACCACATACCGGACTGGGTGGTAAAGTACAGAGTAACAACCATGCAATGAGGCATGTACTAAAGGGTTGTACTAAATGTACATGTACTAAATCTGTCTATTAAATAATGCCCAAGAAAACTGATTTGGTTAATGGGACATAAACACTGCATTGAAACTCTCGTAACTCGAACACCTGTGCACAATTGTGACCCGTGTCAGTACATGAATGTCAGTTCTCTCATTTTGAATTATGTGTACACTGGCCCCATTTGTCTCCCACTATAGGCGTGAGGTGGGTTGGAATAACACAATGGTTGGAACATCCATCCAAAAGGTTTATGGCCGTTTGCTAATTGACACAAAAATACGCAACACGCCGTAGCGCGTGTATTCTCAAACAAATGGGAAAATCCCTCTTCCTGTCGCATTTCTCAATAAAACATTCTTTTTTTTGGCGTTTTAGTCGGATGCGAATAACCATATCGATGGCTCGCTTGACGCTATGATTACTTCCTCCCTGAATAGTTGTAGCTAGAAAGGAATCTGTGTAATTTGATGAGAGAAGCTGAGATACGATGAATAACACATGTTGAGAATTCCCTGATTAACTGATGATGAAAGTACATTTGCCCGTCAATCTTAAAAGGCAATTCCATCTCTTGCACACCAGTTTGTTATGATTATCTTTTCCACTTATGTCCACGTTTTTACATCAACATAGGTCAAGTACATAATTACCTTAGGACAATACACATTACTATTGATACACAAGGGCTTTGTGTTCTTGAGTATGCACTTAACACCCATGCAATCACTGAGCATACATATGCTATACAAAACGTTTTCCTCTCCATTAGAAATCAGACAATGCTCTAAATTCACCTTTCCTCCTTCTAGGGAGAGAGTATAGACGCCCAAATCGTCGCAATTTGCTGTATGGAGTTGCGTCCCTTGCGTATACCTATTACCTATTCCAGGGTACAATCAGCTGTCATTAGTAGAGGTGTGACGATACAGACGCTCACTATGCCATCGATATCTTGCATCGCAATATCTTGAAACGATACTCTTCGATTCGATGGAAATATCGACATGCTATATTTGATATATTTCCCTCCACAATAGTATGCTTTTTACATCAAGTAACTGTAACTTTTGACATATAGATCAAGTATCACGATTATCGATACTACGATATATCGTCAGAGTTATAATCATTAGCCGGTGTCAGATGAAGGAATGAGAAACAGGTCCTGCAGAGGTGTTCACAATACTGTTAGTACTTCCACAGAATTTGCAAAAAACGTGCTTCATTCTATTTCTGACTCCTGCTTAAAAAACTTAAATCAAATTGGCAAGAGAAAGCCATATTTAACAACCGCCCACTTTGTACCCAGTAAGTAAGAAGTAAACATATATTTCACGAAATCATTAACAAACGTCTGTGCAATAGTTTTTGGCTTTTGGCATATAAAGATATGATGAAATTTGATCGCATCACCCAATTAGTAAGCTAAATCCACGTCTTGTTACAATAAGCAGGTTTTCACAAAAAGGGCGCAGCGTGTACAGGTCATCTTGACACGGTGATTCCGTTAATGCACATAGCACCCCAAAAGGCTTTAACGCCATAAATACACACCGATAGGCATCTGGTTCGTTTATTTTAGGGCTAAAGTAATTGAATTTGGGGGTTGTTTTTTCTGCACTTAGTGAAACACGGGCGAAACAACATCAATAATCTTCCAATTTTTAACAGATTATATCTTACAGATTAAATGCATATTTTTTTTTGTTCTGAATGATTAATTTTCAGTCATCACATGAAGATACGTTGAATATTTTCGTAGATGTCTCAAGCAACTTGCATACAGATCCTGCTTTTGCTCTGGTATACGTGTTTGGGATCTGTTAAATATATCCGACTCAAAAGGTATATAATTAAGCTATTTCAGAATTTGGGGTCAAAATACTCCCCCATGCACTGATCACATGCTTGTCACAAGATCGAGCTAATGACGCAATGTCTTTTGCATGTGCTGTTTGGCTTCTTAAATGTCATCGAATCCATGTCTTGTATTGGTTTGTATTGGTTTGTATTCTTGCGTGTCTCCATACATATGTCACATGTCATTATTTACACTTCAATGCATTCAAACGTAACGATTATGGGCGTGGACCTATACGCTATAAAAATAAGAACATTTATAACGCTGGCTAGCTATCACAAGCGCACAATCGGGTAAATTATTACTCTGAATAACCCCAAAAGACATGGCAAAAGAACATGAACAGTCTTATGACTTATTTCACCAAGAAACCTTGTCTGTGGCAGTTGTGACCAAACAATGCCTTGAGTTAAATACTATCGGTGAATTTATGAACTTATGTACATTACCAATAGAACTAGAAGGGGTGGAAAAGATTTCACAGCTTTAGAATCTCAGACCAGGAACACATCTTTTCCTCCCTTTACGCAAATATCGCTACTGTTAGATCTAAATGTTAACTCAGTACTTAATCAGTTTAGCTTTCTTTAAAGACAGAAGTAGAACGTCAATTGTCGTGGTCAATTTGGTAAAACTGAACGTTTTCCAGAAGTATTTACATGTATTTGTGTTGCTAGAATTCCTTCATTGATATTTAATTGGCAAGGTTTTCCTAGGGTACGAACTGTGCCCCACTTGGTTTGTTGTCTATGCATACTGGCACAGCTAAGACACAGATAAGACCCTCAAAGGTGGTTGTAGGATTGTAAACTTATTGTCTTCCTGAAACGGTACGTAATTCCCTAAACATTCGATGTAAATTTAAGTATACCGCGTTTTAATCGTAGTATTCTTGTTATTTTAATTTTGGCTAGCATTTCGTACACTCAACAGCGGCTGAGGGGATGGTGTTAATCCAGCTAGGGTAAATGCAGGTAGCAAAGGTTTCTGTAAGTCCTCATGGTCCCTAGTATGGTGATCTAATACCTTCACTTGTTGGTGATCTGTAGTCCGTGTTTTATATTGTATTGTCTGCTTTAATTACTAGAATGTTTTACCTTTCCATGCTGGTTTTACATCTATATCTGTGATACCCTATCATTTTTAATGTCCATCGTTTCATTTGTTCAAAATGTTTTCATTTTTCTCATATATATTGTTTTCGTCAGGATATGGCTGAGCTATTGAAGATGTGACGTAAAATACTCACTCACTCATAGATAGGACATGAACACCTGTGAGTGTCAGTTACAGAATGATATATACGGCGGATGAATAATATGCTCTCTCCGAGCCCAACATAGTAGGACCAGAATGAAAGACAATAAGATGATAGGTGTCTCACAATGGCGTGTTATGGGATGGGGTGCTGCCAAATCAGCAAGACAGCCACCTGTTTCATTGTGATTGCGTGTTTCTTTGGGGTTTTTTCTCTTTTTCTGTGCTTACATATTCATTTACGTTTATGGATTTCTATCTAAAACAAGCTAACTTTACTTCTGGGATTAAACTCTTAGTCTATACAAGCATCGGTATGCATCTTTTTTACTAAATTTACGCTTCAGATGTTCAAAGGATAATAAACCCATGTTCATCACAAAGGTCCTTGATTGTCAAGATTCCTCTTTTAGCCCAATTTCTAATAATGTGGTTTGAGGTTTTGAAATTGTTTTTGAACCATAGGGGATGGGATAAGATTTCATTAATATTCTCAGCATCAATATTATTTTTCGTACAATATAACTTCCATGGACTTAAAACATCTTTCCAAAAAGGATTATCAACTGCTGTTATATTCTGAAATTTTGCCCCTTATTTTAGTATATCCTTAAAAGGGAAATTGCATGGGTTGCAAGGATTTGTCTTTTTCAAGTATAGTTTGAAAGTAGATAATTTCATGGCGTTAACAAAAATTTTGATATCAATCATGCGTAGACCCCCCTTTTAATAATATTTTTTAAGGTGCTCCGCTTGTCGTTTTTTGTCATTCCAGATGAATTTAAAAAATATTCGTTCAAGACGCCGATAAAGTCCTCTGTAAGGTTGGGCAAAGTGTTAAAAATATGAACTAATTTTGAGAGGGCAAATGTCTTAACAACTTTGCCAATGAGAGTCAATTGTAATCTATTGATTTCTTCCAATCTTTTCTTTGTGTTATTAACCCACAGATCCTTCAAATTCGGAGTGAATGTAATTCCTAAAACTTCAAATTGTTCTCTTTGCCATTCTATATTCAGATCATGTTGTCTTATCATACATCCTAAGATTTCAGGTATGGGGATATAGGATCCCCTTGCCTGCAACCCCGTTGGTTTGGGATAAGCCAGCTTATCTTTCTGGAGCCCTGTTTTCTTCCATAGAGTGTTAATGGATCAATAACTGCAGTTTACAAAGCCCTTGACGTGAACATGAAGCAAAATGTGGGAATTAAGTCATAACATTCAAAATGAAAGTTGCGTCAAGAGCTAAGGCGAATGTACAGAGTTGTGTCCCATTGTAGTTTCGAATGTCAATTCTGACGGAAGATGTTCCCAGGTTTGTCTGCACACTACATATAAATGTAACCTGACCAGATTCACGTCGCTCCATCATCCCACATCCCCTGTAATGCAATGATGTATCAAGAAACCGGAGTTAAAATTTCAATATCCTCACCGAAGGCACTGTGATAAGGTGGAAATCAGGACAATTTCTCAGGTTATAATACTTCTCAAACTGTGTTAATGATGCGATACGTCCTGACCAAGACAAATATATCACTGCCAGAAGTGACAAGCCAATGACCAACAGAAACTGATCACGCACAGATTGCGATAGGCCTGGTAAGACCATGTATAGGATAGGGCTTCCATTACTGGCGTCGGGACCACACTCGGAGCTTGCTTTTCGAGGCAATCTTTACTGAGCTTAACCCTAAGTCCCATTCTTTTACACTGCGGTTACAGTAGTGACCTACGCTCACCTTAGTGCTTTGTGAACGGAGTCCTAGGTACAGAACAACAAAATACCACAACGGCGATATACTGGCAGACGTATATTCAGTCACATATAACATAGTATTCGAGCAGCTATTGCATGTGGTGTCTTTATTCAATCGTCTTGCAGTGGAGCAGGCTCATTCGTCGAATACTTATATATTATGAAGGGATTAAGATACACAGGGAATGTTTGAATGTATTGAAACATCTGTCCGTTTACCTTCCTTATGCTATAAGTGAGTATTCTTATATATTATTTGCACATGATTATATGTGTATCACACCTCAAGGACTATGAAAAAATATCCAGCTAATGGACAAATCTGTCTTGTTTAGTGAAGTGCAATGCTCCATTCCTGCTGGTCGTATAAAACATCAGAGGATTAGTATTGCTACTGCATTCTAAACATAAACTGATGGATGAACCTTCGGACCCGTATGTCTTTGCTTATTTGTTCCTCTCTTGGGGAACGCATTTTTAAACCCGTGAACATCCAAGTTAGAATTGGTCTTCAGAAACTCACGCGTGTTGGACTAACTGGATCGGGAGGTCAGACTCATGTCTTGGATGACAAGTCATCGTATCATAAATGCGATGTTCATGCTGATCACCGGATTACTTGGTCCACATTTGCTGATTTACAGACCGCCGCCATATAGGTGGAATATTGCTGAGTTTCGATTTCTCTTGCAGGTAAGCTATTAAGTGGTGTGCTTTTTCAATTTATTGTCCCTTGGGGTCTGTGGATACAGGGGGATCTGCATAATGGACTAATGGACTGTGCAGATTCTACATCTTTTAACTTGAAATTGTGTTAATATGTCTCATTGTATGAGGAATGACGAATTAATGTAAATATAATAAAATGTAATGTAAATAAACACATGTGTCGAATTTGACTTCCTTATATTGAGGCAGACCTAAAGCTTAATGAGCTGATCACCCATGCACATAATCCAGATTTTCCGGATTAGCTGGCAGGAAAAATATAATTAAAATCTGCTTAACACTTCCGGTGAAATTCACACGAAGCAGACTTTTTTTCCCTACCCTAACCCAGAAGGTCTGCTTCTTCGTGAGCATGAACCATATGTGTCTGATATCCGTATTTGTAAATAGCTATGTTACTCCGTTAACTTTTGCCTGGTCATGTTGTGCGATTTAACCATCCCTGAAGTGAACATAGTTTTAAAAAAACGGTTTCTAAATTATGGTCTTTAATGTATTATGAAAAAGTGAATGAATGAGTGTGTTGAGTTTTACGCCGCACCCACCAATATTCCAGCTATATGGCGGCGGTCTCTAAATAATCGAGTCTGGACCAGATAATCCAGTAATCAACAACATGAGCATCGATCTGCGCATTTGGGAACCGATGACATCTGTCAACCAAGCAAACGAGTCCCATCAGTCGCCTCTCATGACAAGCACAGTCGTATTATGAAAAAGGAATACAGACGATGGAAGTATGACATGTAACCTGTATTCACATATGCGAGCTGATATGATTAAGAAGCTTCATAGTAATTCACTGCCACCATTATGTGTTTCAGACCTCTTCATTGCTATAATGAAACTTAACGCATTAGCCGCAGGAGGTTTCAATATGTATAAACGCCCTCTAAAACATCGTTCATAATTGCATTCAGTCAAGGCAAAACAAAAATATTATTGCCAATTATTTTATGATTTTTTTAAATATATTTTATCTGTTTTAATATATAGTCGTGTCTCGTAGACATGAATAAGCCGGATATTTTCTACAACTTGGTAATAAAAGGTATTTTTATCTAGAAAATAGGTGAGACTGAAAACACGGAAATAAACTAATCTTCTTTTCTTCTTCATCTATAAACTTCTCACCCATTCTAGTCTTGCATGGGCTGTATTGGGTACATTTCTACCAAGGTCTGTATGACACACTTGTCGAGTGCCGATGGCGTGTGAGGTGAAGGTAGGTAGCAACTCATCAACGTCGGAGGGAAATATATGTACAAACTAGCTACATTACGTCTGTGGTCTACTCTAAGACTCGGACAATGCATTAATCTTTATATATCACGCACAATACAGCTCTGTTTGGTATCACGTTTATTAAAATATGATGGCATTTAACACAAGATTTCAACAAATAAAGGCAGGTGACAAGAAGGATCCGCAGATATTTGTAGGTAATGTGATGTAGCACCGCGGACACTATGTGTAAAATGATAAGAAAGACATCCGGCATTGAAGTTAAAACCTTTAGAGGGAGTAGCAGTCCTGAATTTGCTGTTCCATCTCATACGATTATCGTTCTGTATACTTCGGTAATTGTGAGGACGATTCCTACTATCGACCGAAAAACAAAACGCAATGTGGAGATTAAAATAAAATGAACTGACAGCAGACACTTGGGAATGAAACCGTTTACGCAGTTTCTAGAATTGTATCCACTACACGCACATCTGATACACCAGTGACAGTGTTCTGTGTTCTCTAACGCAACAACCAGCAATAGTGTTGCCTTACAACGCCTGTTTGTACATAATCGAATCTGAACCAGACAATACAGTTATCAGTATTATGAGCAATGATCTCGTCATCGCTTGTTAACGCTTTGGACACTGATGGCAGCTGTATATCAGTACGTTTCATGTACCGTTATCGTCATCACGAAATTGGCATGCTTGTTCTAACTATTACGAGAGTATATCTTCAAAAGAACGAATAAAGCTGGTATTGTACGGCGAACTGCTCTGAATCAATCAATCCTTTGACTATGTTTGCCAGTAATATTTCCCTCAAAGGCTGTTTTGATGTCTTCGTGGATTTAGAAGTGTAACCAACGAGACGTGAGCCTTGTGTTCCTGACGTGATCTTACAGCTAACACCAGACTGAAGTATGCGACATTAAGACGCTATGCATACCACAAAGGAGACCAGAAGTCAGTTTCCACTTCATATCTTTGACATGATGCCTTGTTTGCTATCCTTTATGTCATAGCATGTCTGCATGAGTCGCAGATGACTTTGAACATTCGCCGATGACTTACTAATAGATTCGCCATTGCCTGGTATCAGTTCCAAACGTTCTAGAAGATAACGTGATTGATAGATAAAGGGTCTTTGTAAATAGATAGAAACAAAGGCAGTGCCATTTGGCTTGATAAAAATATACTAAGGACATCAAATATTAGTCATACGGTTCCTCTGTAGGTTAAATAATCAAAATTAATTCAGATATACTTTTTGTAGTTAGTATCGGTGACATTCAGTGGACTTCATTCATCACATGACGTCTGTGGTAATAAATGTATGATTATGTCATGTTAATGTCCAGTGTGAAATAATATTCTTCCGATGAGTTTGCCACAAGTGTAATAGCATCATTTCTTACGCTCACACAGCTGGGAACACGACAGTATCTTAAGTTTCAATAGATTTAAGTCGATTTTATAATCCTTTCATCCGTAAACAGGTCTTTATACGAGACCGATTAAACTGTCGGCTGATGACACTAATGGTTGTCAGGTCAATCTGGAAAGTGCTAGGTGTGGATGCAGCCACAGTTGCAAAGAGAACATTATCTTCCTCTGACAACGGAAATGTTTTCAGAAGAATAACGTGTTGTTTTTTAGGTGGTGGGACAACCTATTGATTAGAAAATAATCTGACTAAGCCAGCGATTGTGCTCTGAATAACACACGGTCAAAGTTACTTCATCTGCTGTTTTTGTGATCAGTGCCCTTGTAGAAGGGCGCGCTGACTTCAAACATAGGATGTATTTAGTTTCGGACATGTTCAACTGGAAGGCATGAGTGTAAAAAAGTAAATAACTCAAATTAAAGTAATTGCATTCAGGTTGGTCGAACTTCAACAGAGAATGTTACGTGCAATTCCTGATCTGACACGAACCAAGCGCTCTTAAATTTTGTTAAAATTGATAAAATAGGTGTGATAGCTCTAGTTTTGATTTATACAGTTTCAACAGGGGCAGGTCTTCTTTTCATTCTTTTGTCTTCAGTGCATTGTTTTTGGGGGGTTCATCGAGCATTCGGTTCCTGTGAAGATTCCAAGGAGCGCTAGGCGACAGTTATTTCATGAAGGCTATGGTACATATATGGAGAACACTGTGACAAAAACATCTGACTATATTTTGACTCGAGACATATTGTACCCTAATTGGAGCCTGTTCAAAGTATCCCTTACACGGTTATGACTTTGTCGTTACCATGTCTTTATAAATCATAACCACACATATATCACGTGTTTCCAAATCCGTGAGCGTATATCCTGAATTACCAACAGTATATGCAACGAACACTTCCACAAGCCAGCCCACTGTAAGACCATCCTGAACAGTCCTATGCACGTAATTATCATTGATAAACCTCATGTGTCGAGCAAAGAGTTGTTCCCCCCTGGTGCACTGGATTAGCCTAGTGGTTAAAGTGTTCACTCGTCACGTCAAAGACCTGGACTCGATTCCCACATGAGTAAATTGTGTGCAGCCCATTTCTGGTGTCCCACCTCTTGATATTACTAGCATGTTGTTACAATCGGCGTAAAAGTAAACTCACTCACTCACTTTATTACTCCTGCCACCATTACGCCCACCACTATTTTCACAACCGACACAATCATCACACCCAACACCACCATCACAACCACATACACATGTTCACAAATTTGTGTAAGACCAACAATGATGCCGTCAGGGTAGAGGGATAAGAGAAACAGGCTGCTGCCATGGGTTCAGATCCCCGTCACTATCTTCCACGACCAGTTCATAAAAACATTTAGCGTTAGATTAGAAGACACATGAACTGTCAGGCTCTCTTAAGTAATATATGTGTTAGCTACTCTATGTACATTGTCCTATGCATTATCCTTGTCGCCCGATGCAGCTCTGTCAATACACTAAGAATGTCACGTTCGTTTGCATTTGTACATGGCTAGACACCCTAATTGTTCTCGTTACTAAACATCGTATTCTGAAACCTGATCAGATGAGTGTGACGTGGTCGCAAAATTCATGATAGATTCACATGCTACATTTGCCGGTCCAGAATCGAGTGAAAATCGAAATGTTTTTCTGAACTTAATTATTATTCAGACCATTTGTTAATTGGTGTAACCTTCAACGGCAAGTGTGATGCGATATTCTACTAATTGCTGTCGGCATCTGTTTCTTGTCTGGTATTGTTTTAATTCCTACACTTTTAGCACGTCTTTTGGGTGAATGTGTAACACCAAATACGATGACTACTGCAATGTTAATTAAAATTCGAACTATTTATTGTCTTTGAGGTGTTTAGACAATGTGGTACCTTTATTGTAACGATGAAGGCCACCCCACCCTGTTCCACCTGATGCATGAGCGGATGTCATGTGAGCATCTCGCTTTGTTTGGAATTGTCTGGTAACTACAAATGATGCAGGGCATAATGATCTCTTTCGGAGGTTAATCTTGCGTTTTGGACAGCCTAATCTATTTCACAGACAGAATAGTTTATTGACGAACCTCCCTGATCCACCGAAGTGTTTACTGTCTACCTTCCGGCATGACGGTCAATATGGTTCGTGAGCCAGCGAGCATGAAATTAACCTTTCGGTAGAAACACTGAAAATGTTATTTCTTGTCAAATTATTTGTTTTCGTCGCAACTCAGTAACGAGCCATGTGAACACATTAGCCTAATGTCTGTTCCCCAACGTTTAAGGCATTATTACATCGAAGTTCCGGTTTCGATTTTCCGACGGGGCATAACGATTGAACCGAATTTTCTGGTATTTGCCCAAATGTTGTTGATGGAGGATTAATAACAGGTGCGTTAACCCTGTACATTGAGGTACAGACTAATTACATCCAAGTATTCCCGTTCAACAGGTTTCAATTATCCTAAACCACAAATACATCACAGTTTGTTTACTGTCGACAATGAAATGCTACAGCCACAACGTCCTCAGTGCCAGTTTATTGTCCTTGCGAGAGCAGTTTCAGTGCCGTTCCAACTTGGTGCTACACATCCCATCAACTTGAGTGCAATGGTCACATGCCGAATGCTTTGACAAATGAGCCTACCTAGTTGTAATGTCGTTTTGGGGATGTGAAAGACAATGACCACCAACCAGACAGGCAACAACAGACAGATTCATGGTCTCGTAAGCTCTGAAGGTCATGCAGGACGAGACATCAAACTTCACACACCGGACTGGGATGATAAAGTACAGAGTAACAACCATGCAATGAGGCATGTACTAAAGGGTTGTACTAAATGTAAATGTACTAAATCTGTCTATTAAATAATGCCCAAGAAAACTGATTTGGTTAATGGGACATAAACACTGCAGTGAAACTGCAGGTCAAACACCTGTGCACAATTGTGACCCGTGTCAGTACATGAATGTCAGTTCTCTCATTTTGAATTATGTGTACACTGGCCCCATTTGTCTCCCACTATAGGAGTGAGGTGGGTTTGAATAACACAATGGTTGGAACATCCATCCAAAAGGGGTATGGCCGTTTGCTAATTGACACAAAAATACGCAACACGCCGTAGCGCGTGTATTCTCAAAACAAATGGGAAAATCCCTCTTCCTGTCGCATTTCTCAATAAAACATTCTTTTTGTTGGCGTTTTAGTCGGATGCGAATAACCATGTCGATGGCTCGCTTGACGCTATGATTACTTCCTCCCCGAATAGTTGTAGCTAGAAAAGAATCTGTGTAATTTGATGAGAGAAGCTGAGATACGATGAATAACACATGTTGAGAATTCCCTGATTAACTGATGATGAAAGTACATTTGCCCGTCAATCTTAAAAAGGCAATCCCATCTCTTGCACACCAGTTAGTTATGATTATCTTTTCCACTTGTCCATGTTTCTTATCTCAACGTAGGTCAAGTACACAATTACTTTAGGACAATACACATTACTATTGATACACAAGGGCTGTGTGTTCTTGAGTATGCACACTACACCCATACAATCACTGCGCATACATATGCAATACAAAACGTTTTCCTCTCCATCAGAAGTCAGATAATGCTCTAAATTCACCTTTCCTCCTTCTAGGGAGAGAGCATAGACGTCCAAATCGTCGCGATTTGCTGTATGGAGTTGCGTCCCTTGGGTATATCAGAAATCTATGACCGCTGGTTCGTGTGTCATCTTACGTTTTGGGGTCTGTTCTTGCCATTGTCAAGTTCGTGGGTTCACCGAATGGGAAATCATCACTGTGTATGGGTACCACATTTTTCAGCTTCATTCACATTGTTGTTACCCAACTCTGGTCATGATTCAAAGTGAACGAGGAAAGTTGACTATGTCACTGTAAACCGAGTGAAGCCAACAATATATTATCACTGAAATAGACGCCATTTGTTTATTACCTATTCCAGGGTACAATTAGCTATCATTAGTAGAGGTGTGACGATACAGTCGCTCACTATACGATACATATCGCGATATCTTGAAACGATACTATTCGATTCGATGGAATCTCGATGTGCTGTTTTTGAGATATTTCCCTCGACAATAGTATGTTTTTTTACACCAAGTAACTGTAACTTTTGACATATCGATATGTTTATCGTCCGATAAAGTATCACGATTATCGATAGTACGATATATCGTCAGATTTCTAATCATTAGCTGGTGTCAGATGAAGGAATGAGAAACAGGTTCTGCAGAGCCGTTCACAAAAATGCATGTTTTGCTTTACTCTTAGCACTTCCACAGAATTTGCAAAAACGTGTGTACACCTGCTGAAAACTTAAATCAGATTGGCAACAGAAAGCCATATTTAACAACCTTCCACTTTGCACCCAGTACGTAAGAAGTAAACATATATTTCACGAAATCATTAAAATACGTCAGTGCAATAGTTTATAGCAATTCGCATATAAAGATATGATGAAATTGGATCGCATCACCCAATTAGTAAGCTAAAGCCACGTCTTGTTAAAATCAGCAGGTTTTCACAGAAAGAGGACAGCGTGTACGGATCATCTCGACATGGTGATTCCGTTCCTGCACATAGCACCCCAAAAGGCTTTAACGCCTTAGGCATCCGGTTCGTTTATTTTAGGGCTAATTTAATTGAGTTTGGGTTTTTTTCTGCACTTAGTGAAACACGGGCGACACAGCATCAATAATCTTCCAATTTTTTTAACAGATTATATTTTACAGAGTAAATACATGAATTTTTTTGTTCCGAATGATTAGTTTTCAGTCATCACATGAAGATACGTTGAATATTTTCGTAGATGTCTCAAGCAACTTGCATATAGAACATATTTTGGCCCTGGTATATGTGTTTGGGATCTGTTAAATGTATCCGACTCAAAAGGTATATAATTAAGCTGTTTCAGAATTTGGGGTCAAAATACTTACCCATGCACTGATCACATGCTTGTCACAAGATCGAGCTAATGACGCAATGTCTTTTGCATGTGCTGTTTGGCTTCTTAAATGTCATCGAATCCATGTCTTGTATTGGTTTGCATTCTTACGTGTCTCCATACACACGTCACATGTCATTATTTACACTTCAATGCATTCAAACGTAAAGATTATGAGTGTGGACCTATACGCTATAAAAATAAGAACATTTATAGCGCGGCGTCTTTCCCGGCTAGACATCACAAGCACACAAACGGATAAATTATTACTCTGGATAACCCCAATAGCCATGGGAAAAGAACATGAACAGTCTTATGACTTATTTCACCAAGAAACCTTGTCTGCGGCAGTTGTGACCAAACAATGCCTTGAGTTAAATAATATCGGTGAATGTATGAACTTATGTACATTACCAATCGAACTAGGAGGGGTGGAAAAGTTTTTACAGCTTTAGAATCTCAGAACAGGAACACATCTTGTCCTCCCTTTACGCAAATATCGCTACTGTTAGATCTAAATGTTAACTCAGTACTTAATCAGTTTAGCTTTCTTTAAAGACAAAAGTAGAACGTCAATTGTGGTCAATTTGGTAAAACTGAACGTTTTCCAGAAGTATTTACATGTATTTGTGTTGCTAGAATTCCTTCATTGATGTTTAATTGGCAAGGTTTTCCTAGGGTACGAACTGTGCCCCACTTGGTTTGTTGTCTGCGCATACTGGCACAGCTAAGTCACAGATAGGACCCTCAAAGGTGGTTGTAGGATTGTAAACTTATTGTCTTCCTGAGAAGGTACGTAATTCCCTAAACATTCGATGTAAATTTAAGTATACTGCGTTTTAATCGTAGTATTCTTGTTATTTTAATTTTGGCTAGCATTTCGTACACTCAACAGCGGCTGAGGGAATCCAGCTAGGGTCCATGCAGGTAGCAAAGGTTTCTGTAAGTCCTCATGGTCCCTAGTATGGTGATCTAATACCTTCACTTGTTGGTGATCTGTAGTCCGTGTTTTATATTGTATTGTCTGCTTTAATTACTAGAATGTTTTACTTTTCCATGCTGGTTTTACATCTATATCTGTGATACCCTATTATTTTAAATGTCCTTCGTTTCATTTGTTCAAAATGTTTTCATTATTCTCATATATATTGTTTTCGTGAGGGTATGGCTGAGCTATTGCCGATGTGACGTAAAATACTCACTCACTCATAGATAGGACATGAACACCTGTGAGTGTGTTATATACCGCGGATGAATAATATGCTCTCTCCCAGTCCAACATAGTAGGACCAGAATGAAAGACAATGAGATGATAGGTGTCTCACAATGGCGTGTTATGGGATGGGGTGCTGCCAAATCAGCAAGACAGCTACCTGTTTCATTGTGATTGCGTGTTTCTTTTGGTTTTTTTCTGTTTTTCTGTGCTTACATATTCATTTACGTTTATGGATATGCATCTAAAACAAGCTAACTTTATTTCTGGGATTAAACTCTTAGTCTATACAAGCATCGGTATGCATCTTTTTTACTAAATTTACGCTTCAAATGTTCAAAGGATATAAACCCATGTTCATCACAAAGGTCCTTGATTGTCAAGATTCCTCTTTTAACCCAGTGTCTAATAATGTGGTTTGATGTTTTGAAATTGTTTTTGAACCATATGGGATGGGATAAGATTTCATTAATATTCTCAGCATCAATATAATTTTTCGTACAATATAATTTCCATGGACTTAAAACATCTTTCCAAAAAGGATTATCAACTGCTGTTATATTCTGAAAGTTGACCCCATATTTTAGTATATCCTTAAAAGGGAAATTGCATGGGTTGCACGGATTTGTCTTTTTCAAGTATAGTTTGAAAGTAGATAATTTCATGGCGTTAACAAAAATTTTGATATCAATCATGCGTATACCCCCCTTTTAATAATATTTTTTAAGGTGCTCCGCTTGTCGTTTTTTGTCATTCCAGATGAATTTAAAAAATATTCGTTCAAGACGCCGATAAAGTCCTCTGTAAGGTTGGGCAAAGTGTTAAAAATATGAACTAATTTTGAGAGGGCAAATGTCTTAACAACTTTGCCAATGAGAGTCAAATGTCTTCTTCTCTAGGTTGCCAGGTAATCTATTGATCTCTTCCAATCTTTTCTTTGTGTTATTAACCCACATATCCTTCAAATTCGGAGTGAATGTAATTCCTAAAACTTCAAATTGTTCTCTTTGCCATTCTATATTCAGATCATGTTGTCTTATCATACATCCTAAGATTTCAGGTATGGGGATATAGGATCCCCTTGCCTGCAACCCCGTTGGTTTGGGATAAGCCAGCTTATCTTTCTGGAGCCCTGTTTTCTTCCATAGAGTGTTAATGGATCAATAACTGCAGTTTACAAAGCCCTTGACGTGAACATGAAGCAAAATGTGGGAATTAAGTCATAACATTCAAAATGAAAGTTGCGTCAAGAGCTAAGGCGAATGTACAGAGTTGTGTCCCATTGTAGTTTCGAATGTCAATTCTGACGGAAGATGTTCCCAGGTTTGTCTGCACACTACATGTAAATGTAACCTGGCCAGATTCACGTCGCTCCATCATCCCACATCCCCTGTAATGCAATGATGTATCAAGAAACCGGAGTTAAAATTTCAATATCCTCACCGAAGGCACTGTGATAAGGTGGAAGTCAGGACAATTTCTCAGGTTATAATACTTCTCAAACTGTGTTAATGATGCGATACGTCCTGACCAAGACAAATAAATCACTGCCAGAAGTGACAAGCCAATGACCAACAGAAACTGATCACGCACAGATTGCGATAGGCCTGGTAAGACCATGTATAGGATAGCGCTTCCATTACTGGCGTCGGGACCACACTCGGAGCTTGCTTTTCGAGGCAATCTTTACTGAGCTTAACCTTAAGTCCCATTCTTTTACACTGCGGTTACAGTAGTGACCTACGCTCACCTTAGTGCTTTGTGAAAGGAGTCCTAGGTACAGAACAACAAAATACCACAACGGCGATATACTGGCAGACGTATATTCAGTCACATATAACATAGTATTCGAGCAGCTATTGCATGTGATGTCTTTATTTACTCGTCTTGCAGTGGAGCAGGCTCATTCGTCGAATACTTATATATTATGAAGGGATTAAGATACACAGGGAATGTTTGAATGTATTGACACATCTGTCCGTTTACCTTCCTTATGCTATGAGTGATTATTCTTATATATTATTTGCACATGATTATATGTGTATCACACCTCAAGGTAAAAACTATGAAAAAATATCCAGCTAATGGACAAATCTGTCTTGTTCTGTCAAGTGCAATGCTCAGATCCTGCTGGTCGTATAAAACATCAGAGGATTAGTATTGCTACTGCATTCTAAACATAAACTGATGGATGAACTTTCGGACCCGTATGTCTTTGCTAATTTGTTCCTCTCTTGGGGAACGCATTTTTAAACCCGTGAACACCCAAGTTAGAATTGGTCTTCAGAAACTCACGCGTGTTGGACTAACTGGATCGGGAGGTCAGACTCATGTCTTGGATGACAAGTCATCGTATCACAAATGCGATGTTCATGCTGATCACCGGATTACTTGGTCCACATTTGCTGATTTACAGACCGCCGCCATATAGGTGGAATATTGCTGAGTTTCGATTTCTCTTGCAGGTAAGCTATTAAGTGGTGTGCTTTTTCAATTTATTGTCCCTTGGGGTCTGTGGATACAGGGGGATCTGCATAATGGACTAATGGACTGTGCAGATTCTACATCTTTTAACTTGAAATTGTGTTAATATGTCTCATTGTATGAGGAATGACGAATTAATGTAAATATAATAAAATGTAATGTAAATAAACACATGTGTCGAATTTGACTTCCTTATATTGAGGCAGACCTAAAGCTTAATGAGCTGATCACCCATGCACATAATCCAGATTTTCCGGATTAGCTGGCAGGAAAAATATAATTAAAATCTGCTTAACACTTCTGGTGAAATTCACACGAAGCAGACTTTTTTTTCCTACCCTAACCCAGAAGGTCTGCTTCTTCGTGAGCATGAACCATATGTGTCTGATATCCGTATTTGTAAATAGCTATGTTACTCCGTTAACCTTTGCCTGGTCATGTTGTGCGATTTAACCATCCCTGAAGTGAACATAGTTTACAAAAGACGGTTTCTAAATTATGGTCTTTAATGTATTATGAAAAAGTGAGTGAATGAGTGTGTTGAGTTTTACGCCGCACCCACCAATATTCCAGATATATGGCGGCGGATTCTAAATAATCGAGTCTGGACCAGATAATCCAGTAATCAACAACATGAGCATCGATCTGCGCATTTGGGAACCGATGACATCTGTCAACCAAGTCAGCGAGTCCCATCAGTCGCCTCTCATGACAAGCACAGTCGTATTATGAAAAAGGAATACAGACGATGGAAGTATGACATGTAACCTGTATTCACATATGCGAGCTGATATGATTAAGAAGCTTCATAGTAATTCACTGCCACCATTATGTGCTTCAGACCTCTTCATTGCTATAATGAAACTTAACGCATTAGCCGCAGGAGGTTTCAATATGTATAAACGCCGTCTAAAACATCGTTCATAATTGCATTCAGTCAAGGCAAAACAAAAATATTATTGCCAATTATTTTATGATTTTTTTAAATATATTTTATCTGTTTTAATATATAGTCGTGTCTCGTAGACATGAATAAGCCGGATATTTTCTACAACTTGGTAATAAAAGGTATTTTTATCTAGAAAATAGGTGAGACTGAAAACACGGAAATAAACTAATCTTCTTTTCTTCTTCATCTATAAACTTCTCACCCATTCTAGTCTTGCATGGGCTGTATTGGGTACATTTCTACCAAGGTCTGTATGACACACTTGTCGAGTGCCGATGGCGTGTGAGGTGAAGGTAGGTAGCAACTCATCAAAGTCTTAGGGAAATATATGTACAAACTAGCTACATTACGTCTGTGGTCTACTCTAAGACTCGTACAATGCATTAATCTTTATATATCACGCACAATACAGCTCTGTTTGGTATCACGTTTACTAAAATGTGATGGCATTTAACACAAGATTTCAGCAAATAAAGGCAGGTGACAAGAAGGATCCGCAGATATTTGTAGGTAATGTGATGTAGCACCGCGGACACTATGTGTAAAATGATAAGAAAGACATCCGGCATTGAAGTTAAAACCTTTAGAGGGAGTAGCAGTCCTGAATTTGCTGTTCCATCTCATACGATTATCGTTCTGTATACTTCGGTAATTGTGAGGACGATTCCTACTATCGACCGAAAAACAAAACGCAATGTGGAGATTAAAATAAAATGAACTGACAGCAGACACTTGGGAATGAAACCATTTATGGAGTGGCAGAGTTTCTAGAGTTGTATCCACTACACGCACATCTGATGTTTACAAACACCAGTGACAGTGTTCTGTGTTCTCTAACGCAACAACCAGCAATAGTTTTGCCTTACGACGCCTGTTTGTACATAATCGAATCTGAACCTGACAATACAGTATTATCAGCAATGATCTCGTCATCGGTTGTTATACGCTTTGGACACTGACGGCAGCTGTGTATCATACGTTTCATGTACCACTATCGTCATCACGAAATTGGCATGCTTGTTCTAACTATTACGAGAGTATATCTTCAAAAGAACGAATAAAGCTGGTATTGTACGGCGAACTGCTCTGAATCAATCAATCCTTTGACTATGTTTGCCAGTAATATTGCCCTCAAAGGCTGTTTTGATGTCCTCGTGGATTTAGAAGTGTAACCAACGAGACGTGAGCCTTGTGTTCCTGACGTGATCTTACAGCTAACACCAGATTGAAGTATGCGACATTAAGACGCTATGCATACCACAAAGGAGACCAGAAGTCAGTTTCCACTTCATATCTTTGACATGATGCCTTGTTTGATATCCTTTATGTCATAGCATGTCTGCATGAGTCGCAGATGACTTTGAACATTCGCCGATGACTTACTAATAGATTCGCCATTACCTGGTATCTGTTCTGAAGGTTCTAGAAGATAACGTGATTGATAGATAAAGGGTCTTTGTAAATAGATAGAAACAAAGGCAGTGCCATTTGGCTTGATAAAAATATACTAAGGACATCAAATATTAGTCATACGGTTCCTCTGTAGGTTAAATAATCAAAATTAATTCAGATATACTTTTTGTAGTTAGTATCGGTGATATTCAGTGGACTTCATTCATCACATGACGTCTGTGATAATAAATGTATGATTACAAACGCTTTATGTGGCTTTCATGTTAATGTCCAGTGTGAAATAATATTCTTCCGATGAGCACGACAGTATCTTAAGTTCCAGTAGCTTTAAGTCGATTTTATAATCCTTTCATCCGTAAACAGGTCTTTATACGAGACCGATTAAACTGTCGGCTGATGACACTAATGGTTGTCAGGTCAATCTGGAAAGTGCTAGGTGTGGATGCAGCCACAGTTGCAAAGAGAACATTATCTTCCTTTGACAACGGAAATGTTTTCAGAAGAATAACGTGTTGTTTTTTAAATAATCTGACTAAGCCAGGGATTGTGCTCTGAATAACACACGGTCAAAGTTACTTCATCTGCTGTTTTTGTGATCAGTGCCCTTGTAGAAGGGCGCGCTGACTTCAAACATAGGATGTATTTAGTTTCGGACATGTTCAACTGGAAGGCATGAGTGTAAAAAAGTAAATAACTCAAATTAAAGTAATCGCATTCGTTCTGTTGGTCGAACTTCAACACAGAATGTTACGTGCAATTCCTGATCTGACACGAACCAAGCGCTCTTAAATTTTGTTAAAATTGATAAAATAGGTGTGATAGCTCTGGTTTTGATTTATACAGTTTCAACAGGGGCAGGTCTTCTTTTCATTCCTTTGTCTTCAGTGCATTGTTTTTGGGGGGTTCATCGAGCATTCGGTTCCTGTGAAGATTCCAAGGAGCGCTAGGCGACAGTTATTTCATAAAGGCTATGGCACATATATGGAGAACACTGTGACAAAAACATCTGACTATATTTTGACTAGAGACATATTGTACCCTAATTGGAGCCTGTTCAAAGTATCCCTTACACGGTTATGACTTTGTCGTTACCATGTCTTTATAAATCATAATCACATATATATCACGTGTTTCCAAATCCGTGAGCGTATATCCTGAATTACCAACAGTATATGCAACGAACACTTGCACAAGCCAGCCCATTGTAAGACCATCCTGAACAGTTCTATGCACGTAATTATCATTGATAAACCTCATGTGTTGAGCAAAGAGTTGTTCCTCCCTGGTGCACTGGATTAGCCTAGTGGTTAAAGTGTTCACTCGTCACGTCAAAGACCTGGGTTCGATTCCCACATGAGTAAATTGTGTGCAGCCCATTTCTGGTGTCCCACCTCTTGATATTACTAGCATGTTGTTACAATCGGCGTAAAAGTAAACTCACTCACTCACTTTATTACTCCTGCCACCATTACGCCCACCACTATTTTCACAACCGACACAATCATCACACCCAACACCACCATCACAACCACATACACATGTTCACAAATTTGTGTAAAACCAACAATGATGCCGTCAGGGTAGAGGGATAAGAGAAACAGGCTGCTGCCATGGGTTCAGATCCCCGTCACTATCTTCCACGACCAGTTCATAAAAACATTAAGCGTTAGATTAGAAGACACATGAACTGTCAGGCTCTCTTAAGTAATATATGTGTTAGCTACTCTATGTACATTGTCCTATGCATTATCCTTGTCGCCCGATGCAGCTCTGTCAATACACTAAGAATGTCACGTTCGTTTGCATTTGTACATGGCTAGACACCCTAATTGTTCTCGTTACTAAACATCGTATTCTGAAACCTGATCAGATGAGTGTGACGTGGTCGCAAAATTCATGATAGATTCACATGCTACATTTGCCGGTCCAGAATCGAGTGAAAATCGAAATGTTTTTTCTGAACTTAATTATTATTCAGACCATTTGTTAATTGGTGTAACCTTCAACGGCAAGTGTGATGCGATATTCTACTAATTGCTGTCGGCATCTGTTTCTTGTCTGGTATTGTTTTAATTCCTACACTTTTTGCACGTCTTTTGGGTGAATGTGTAACACCAAATACGATGACTACTGCAATGTTAATTAAAATTCGAACTATTTATTGTCTTTGAGGTGTTTAGACAATGTGGTACCTTTATTGTAACGATGAAGGCCACCCCATCCTGTTCCAACTGATGCATTAGAGGATGTCATGTGAGCATCTCGCTTTGTTTGGAATTGTCTGGTAACTACAAATGATGCAGGGCATAATGATCTCTTTCAGAGGTTAATCTTGCGTTTTGGACAGCCTAATCTATTTCGCAGACAGAATAGTTTATTGACGAACCTCCCTGATCCACCGAAGTGTTTACTGTCTACCTTCCGGCATGACGGTCAATATGGTTCGTGAGCCAGCGAGCATGAAATCAACCTTTCGGTAGAAACACTGAAAATGTTATTTCTTGTCAAATGATTTGTTTTCGTCGCAACTCAGTAACGAGCCATGTGAACACATTAGCCTAATGTCTGTTCCCCAACGTTTAAAGCATTATTACATCGAAGTTCCGGTTTCGATTTTGCGACGGGGCATAACGAATGAACCCAATTTTCTGGTATTTGCCCAAATGTGCGTTAACCCTGTACATTGAGTTACAGACTAATTACATCCAAGTATTCCCGTTCAACAGTTACACGTTTCAATTATCCTAAACCACAAATACACCACAGTTTGTTTACTGTCGACAATGAAATGCTACAGCCACAACGTCCTCAGTGCCAGTTTATTGTCCTTGCGAGAGCAGTTTCAGTGCCGTTCCAACTTGGTGTTACACATCCCATAAACTTGAGTGCAATGGTCACATGCCGAATGCTTTGACAAATGAGCCTACCTAGTTGTAATGTCGTTTGGGGGATGTGAAAGACAATGACCACCAACCAGACAGGCAACAACAGACAGATTCATGGTCTCGTAAGCTTTGAAGGTCTTGCAGGACGAGACATCAAACTTCACACACCGGACTGGGATGATAAAGTACAGAGTAACAACCATGCAATGAGGCATGTACTAAAGGGTTGTACTAAATGTAAATGTACTAAATGTGTCTATTAAATAC
Source organism: Haliotis asinina (assembly GCF_037392515.1). Classification (NCBI taxonomy): domain Eukaryota; kingdom Metazoa; phylum Mollusca; class Gastropoda; order Lepetellida; family Haliotidae; genus Haliotis; species Haliotis asinina. The sequence goes on from NC_090295.1 coordinate 37,201,119, forward strand.
TGCCCAAGAAAACTGATTTGGTTAATGGGACATAGACACTGCATTGAAACTCTCGTGAGTCAAACACCTGTGCACAATTGTGACCCGTGTCAGTACATGAATGTCAGTTCTCTCATTTTGAATTATGTGTACACTGGCCCCATTTGTCTCCCACTATAGGAGTGAGGTGGGATTGAATAACACAATGGTTGGAACATCCATCCAAAAGGGTTATGGCCGTTTGCTAATTGACACAAAAATACGCAACACGTCGTAGCGCGTGTATTCTCAAAACAAATGGGAAAATCCCTCTTCCTGTCGCAGTTCTCAATAAAACATTCTTTTTGTTGGCGTTTTAGTCGGATGCGAATAACCATATCGATAGCTCGCTTGACGCTATGATTACTTCCTCCCTGAATAGTTGTAGCTAGGAAAGAATCTGTGTAATTTGATGAGAGAAGCTGAGATACGATGAACAACACATGTTGAGAATTCCCTGATTAACTGATGATGAAAGTACATTTGCCCGTAAATCTTAAAAGGCAATTCCATCTCTTGCACACCAGTTAGTTATGATTATCTTTTCCACTTGTCCATGTTTCTTATCTCAACGTAGGTCAAGTACACAATTACTTTAGGACAATACGCATTACACACTATGCACACTACACGCATGCAATCACTGAGCGTACATATGCAGTACAAAACATTTTGCTCTCCATCAGAAATCAGATAAGGCTCTAAATTCACCTTTCCTCCTTCTAGGGAGAGAGTATAGACGTCCAAATCGTCGCGATTTGCTGTATGGAGTTGCGTCCCTTGGGTATATCAGAAATCTATGACCGCTGGTTCGTGTGTCATCTTACGTTTTGGGATTCTGTCAAGTTCGTGGGTTCACCGAATGGGAAATCATCACTGTGTATGGGTACCACATTTTTCAGCTTCATTCACATTGTTGTTACCCAACTCTGGTCATGATTCAAAGTGAACGAGGAAAGTTGACTATGTCACTGTAAACTGAGTGAAGCCAACAATATATTATCACTGAAATAGACGCCATTTTTATTTACCTATTCCAGGGTACATTTAGCTATCATTAGTAGAGGTGTGACGATACAGACGCTCACTATACGATACATATCGCGATATCTTGAAACGATACTATTCGATTCGATGGAATCTCGATGTGCTGTTTTTGAGATATTTCCCTCGACAATAGTGTGTTTTTTTACACCAAGTAACTGTAACTTTTGACATATCGATATGTTTATCGTCCGATAAAGTATCACGATTATCGATACTACGATATATCGTCAGATTTCTAATCATTAGCTGGTGTCAGATGAAGGAATGAGAAACAGGTTCTGCAGAGCCGTTCACAAAAATGCATGTTTTGTTTTACTGTTAGCACTTCCACAGAATTTGCAAAAAACGCGTGTACACCTGCTGAAAACTTAAATCAAATTGGCAACAGAAAGCCATATTTAACAACCGCCCACTTTGCACCCAGTAAGTAAGAAGTAAACATATATTTCACGAAATCATTAAAATACGTCAGTGCAATAGTTTTCGGCTATTCGCATATAAAGATATGGTGAAATTGGATCGCATCACCCAATTAGTAAGCTAAAGCCACGTCTTGTTAAAATCAGCAGGTTTTCACAGAAAGAGGACAGCGTGTTCGGATCATCTCGACATGGTGATTCCGTTCCTGCACATAGCACCCCAAAAGGCTTTAACGCCTTAGGCATCCGGTTCGTTTATTTTAGGGCTAATTTAATTGAGTTTGGGTTTTTTTCTGCACTTAGTGAAACACGGGCGACACAACATCAATAATCTTCTAATTTTTTTAACAGATTATGTTTTACAGAGTAAATACATAAATTTTTTTGTTCCGAATGATTAGTTTTCAGGCATCACATGAAGATACGTTGAATATTTTCGTAGATGTCTCAAGCAACTTGCATATAGAACATATTTTGGCTCTGGTATATGTGTTTGGGATCTGTTAAATGTATCCGACTCAAGAGGTATATAATTAAGCTGTTTCAAAATTTGGGGTCAAAATACTTACCCATGCACTGATCACATGCTCGTCACAAGATCGAGCTAATGACGCAATGTCTTTTGCATGTGCTGTTTGGCTTCTTAAATGTCATCGAATCCATGTCTTGTATTGGTTTGCATTCTTACGTGTCTCCATACACACGTCACATGTCATTATTTACACTTCAATGCATTCAAACGTAAAGATTATGAGTGTGGACCTATACCCTATAAAAATAAGAACATTTATAGCGCGGCGTCTTTCCCGGCTAGACATCACAAGCACACAAACGGATGAATTATTACTCTGGATAACCCCAATAGCCATGGGAAAAGAACATGAACAGTCTTATGACTTATTTCACCAAGAAACCTTGTCTGCGGCAGTTGTGAACAACAATGCCTTGAGTTAAATACTATCGGTGAATTTATGAACTTATGTACATTACCAATCGAACTAGGAGGGGTGGAAAAGTTTTTACAGCTTTAGAATCTCAGACCAGGAACACATCTTGTCCTCCCTTTACGCAAATATCGCTACTGTTAGATCTAAATCTTAACTCAGTACTTAATCAGTTTAGCTTTCTTTAAAGACAGAAGTAGAACGTCAATAGTCGTGGTCAAATTGGTAAAACTTGAACGTTTTCCAGAAGTATTTTTACATGTATTTGTGTTGCTAGAATTCCTTCATTGATATTTAATTGGCAAGGTTTTCCTAGGGTACGAACTGTGCCCCACTTGGTTTCTTCTCTATGCATACTGCCACAGCTATGTCATAGATAGGACCCTCAAAGGTGGTTGAAGTATTGTAACATTATTGTGGTCCTGAGAGGGTAGGTAATTCCCTAAACATTCGATGTAAATTTAAGTATACCGAGTTGTAATCGTAGTATTCTTGTTAGTTTAATTTTGGCTAGCATTTCGTACACCCAAGAGCGGCTGAAGAGATGATATAAATCCAGCTAGGGTCCATGCAGGTAGCAAAGGTATGGCAAGTCCTCATGGACCCTAGTATGGTGATGTACCTTCAGTTGTTGGTGATCTTTAGCCCGTGTTTTATGTTGTATTGTCTGCTTTAATTACTAGAATGTTTTGATTGTCCATGCTGGTTTTATATCCATATCTGTGATATTCCATTAGTTTTAATGTCCATCGTTTCATTTGTTCAAAATGTTTTCATTTTTCTCATATATATTGTTTTCGTCACGATATAGCTTAGATATTGCCGATGTGACGTTAAATATGAACTCACTCACTCATATCAGTTACAGAATGATATATACGACTCATGAATGATATGCTCTCTCCCAGCTCAACATAGTAGGACCAGAATGAAAGACATTAAGATGATCCATTTTTCAACATGATCTCTTTCCCTACTGATACAGTATGGATATCGGTGCTGGAGGTATTTCATTCCGGAATAGGGACAGAGGTTTCTTTTTGGAATCAGATGAAATTTAAATGGAACTAGGTCAGAAGAATACTGTGGTACTCAAACTCGCACACTGTAATCACTTTGTAGCCTCACTGTTTTCAGTTATCCATACATCTAGTATTTAACAGTACTTTGTCTCCTTTCCCCAAGCATAATCCGTTTAATGGATAACTGAGTCGCACAAAGATGATTATCCTCTCATCACATGTACATCTAAAGGTAATCCTTCCTCTCAGGTCAGTTATCTCAGCTGACTATCTTCAGATTTATGCACTGTCACAAATTCGTCATCTGATGAGGGCTATGGATTGACATTATTAACGAGGCGTATTTGAGGTGTAACGAGGCGTAACGAGGTGCATCAGGTGCTTTGATTCCATAAACCACTGGTACTTATTGATCAGGAAGACCTTTGGATACCAATATTGTGTTGTTCGACTAATTTCACAATTTTCTGATGACAAACTCGGTGACGAAAAAACCTAGATTTCTAGTCATACGGTTAAGAATTTTGCCGTGACAAACGATGTAAGAAACCCCCTGTGAATCCAGCAAAACAGAAGAAAGACAAGTCTAAAACATTCAATTATTTTATTATTTAGCAAAGAGAGCAAGTTATACAAGGTCACAAGTCAGTTTCACAATACCAATTTCAAATACAATACAAATGAGACAAAATCTAAGGCAATGGGTCATAAATAAATATAATATAGCCAACTCACCATAGTCCTAGTGCGAGAGAGAAACAGTTATGTAGAATAGTGCAGCGAGCGGTCTGGCGGCGGCTATGAAGATGAAGCGTTGGCAGTGATTGATGATGATACTCCAGTGAATATGAATGTGTGTCCCGTCTCAACACGGCAACTAGCCTTTATATATATACTCAGTCATTTCCCGAAAGTTCGGGCACATACGACCATCGCCAACACTGTAGAAATCTCTAGCAGTCTCCCGGAAGTAACACATAGAAAACCAAGGGCAGATAATTTCCGGACACACTACTACCAAAATCCTAAATATGCTGACCATTTAAACTACCGGGCAAAACAAATTATCACTTTTAAATTAGTTATTTAAAAACACAAATAATGGAAACAGGTTTGTCCCCACGTAGAAAATATTCTCCCAAATGCACATTTTCCCAAGAACAACACAGATTCTCGAATACAGCTTTCCAAATCATGCATTTTGCAAAACGTGAAAAACGTGTCTTCGGGACATTGGTCGAGATGCACGTGCATGATTGTAGCATAAATACCGACGTTGCACAGAGCAAGCACACAGTTAGCTAAAACCCCTCAACAATATGCCAAGACTTACACAGGCGCAAAGAGACAGAGCATTTGGTATGGCGAATAGGGGCCCTTCTCAACGTCACCTGGCAAGAACCTTCAACTGCAGCCAGGCCACCATTAGCAAGTTGCTAAACCGCTACCGGCAGCCTCAAGACCGACTAAGATCGGAAAGACCGAGAGTGACAACACCAACCGAAGACCGCTACATCCGACAGATTCACCTCCGGAACAGATTCGTGACGGAGACGTCAACGGCGGCGACGGCACTAGGGCATGCCATCAGCAGGCGAACTGTCCTTCGGCGACTTCGTGTAGCCGGGATACGAGCCTACCGACCCTTCCATGGAATGGCCTTGACCCGTCAACACCGTAAACGCAGACTGCGATGGGCACGAACAGTGTGCGTCGTTGGCAGCGACGCGACTGGGAAAGGGTGCTCTTTACAGATGAATGTCGGTTCTGTCTCTTCAGGAACGATGACAGGGTTAGCGACTGGCACCGAACTGCGTCAGAGAAGTTCAACCATTTGGAGGTGGAGGTGTCATGGTACGGGGTGGCATTTGTGGTCATTGGTTATCATCCGAGGAAATTTGACTGGTCAGCGATACAGGGATGAAGTGTTTAGACCTGTTGTGGTGCCCGTTATTCAACAACAGCCAAGAGGATTACTTTTGCAGCGTGGCAACGTAAGGCCTCACACCGCCAGGGTTGTTCGAGGGTACCTAAACAATGTTAACGTCAACGTATTGCCTTGGTCAGCGTGTTCTCCACACATGAACCCCATTGAACATATGTGGGATCACCTTGATCGTCAGTTGAGACAGCATGTTCATCCTCCAGTGAACCGACAGGAACTCGAACAGACTCTATTGAGCCTATGGAACAGGATTCCTGTTGACGTTATCCGCCGTCTGACGACGTCAATGAGGAGGCGTGTGTTGGCTTGTATTGCCGCCCAGGGTGGTCACACTCGCTATTGATGAAGTGTTTCCTGACTTCTGTGCCACAAAATGACTCTTTATGACCTTTTTGAAAGAACTGTGATTTGTGTAATTTTAAATTTGGACCCCTTGACTCTTTCTTCGTGTATTGCGGGAGATTGCAAAATGACATAACAATGAATTTTCATTCGAATTATCAGAAAATTATTTCTGCCAATGCATCAGTTATCAGAAATCTCATATACGCTACTGTTTTTACTGTAGGTTGGTAATAACTCTCTTTCGCCCAATAATAATTATTACTTAATTAATAATAAAACACACCTAAAAATCCACACTCGCAGCACTAGTATCAGTGGAAAATACCTTTTCAGTTAAAACAAATTTGGTGGCACTTCAGTGGAATATGAAGCTATCGCTTAATATCATTGGACCTTCGCATCAATACCTTTGGCATTAAAGTGGTGGAAGTAAAACCGTCGTTTAAAGAAAGCCAGTAAAACGCCAGTATTTCTTCATGGGTTCACCATAAAACTAACTACAATGATTGGTTCTCTAGAGGATGTATTACAAGACTAATCAATAGGACATTTGGAACACATCATGTGTATACTCTGCTGCTGATGCTAATGGAGAGATGCACGGCTGCAGCAGCTGCTGCTCGCAGAATGTTCACGATGGGCATTGTTTCAGCTTCAGACATGGCTCCTAGGCGTCTAAGCTGCTGACGACATGATTGCTCTTGAACAACCCTGTGCTTGTTAATATGTATAACTGGCTTCTTGTACTTTTTGGGTATATACGAAGCGGTAAAATGTTTTGAGAACGTGATACACAATTAACAGTCAGAGAGGGTTTCGAACATTTTTTTTCTCAGTAGTTTCCTGTCAGCTCAATACACTTTACTCATTCGTGATGCTAGCTGGGAGTGCCCTCGAAATAGAAGTCTTTTGACTGGCCCCAAAGCAAAGCTTCCGTTGAAACCTTGAGTGCATAACTACCAAGTCGTCTTCCATGCAAGTAAGACTTCCAATTTCGAAATCACTTGTTGCCAGGCTACCGTGCAACTGACTGCATGTAATGAGTAGATGACAAATGATTAACTAACTATTCATGAATTCTGTGAATTTCTGAGAAGCACACAGCAATAAATGTACGTTTTGTTTGACAAGAATACCTGAAAAGAGCTTTTAACTTAACAGACACAAGGACATGTACTGTCATAAAGGATCAGTGTGCACTAAATTACCCACTTCCATAATATTTGTTCAGGTAGGGGAAACATTTTGCTCAGTGCGACCATGAATGATGAGACATGAAGAAATATTTTGGCCAATGATTTTTATGCCGGCATTAATGGAAGACTCAGGTGTTACTCTCTGGATTCCATGATAGAAGTAGGTAGCTTCGAGCCTCAAAGGAGACTCTTCTTTCTTGGGTTTCGTTAATAAGCAAAAATGTCATTTGTCGAGATTCATTCAAAACAATTAAAAGAATTCTATCCGCTACTGTTATTATTTGATGTGGCAATAACATACCAGCTCTACTTAATATGCGACTTCCCTTTGTACGTAGTACGTAAGTGAGTTTAGATTTACATCGCACTCAGCATGTCCCTGCTATTTGTCGGCGGTCTGTAAACCATCGAGTCTGGACCAGACAATCCTGTGATAAGCAGCATGAACATCGATCTGCGCAATTGGGAACCGATGACATGTGTCAACCAAGTCCGCGAGCTTGACCACCCGATCCCGTTAGTCGCGTTTTACGACAAGCAGTCGCCTTTTATGGCAAGCATGGGTTGCTGAAGGCCTATTCTACCCCGGGCCTTCACGAGTCTCAATTTGTACGAGACCCGGTGACGAAGATTTTGACTGCAGCAGATTCTACATCTGTAATTGTCGGAGAAGCATTTCATTTTCACAATCATCCTTTCAAGCTGACGTGTGGTGAGTGTGACAAACCCTATAACTGATGGATATCCTCTACCTTTGTCTTTTCACCTAATCGTAGGTCGCGAAAGGATCACGATTACTGGGCATTCGCAAATTATATGTATGGAGGTGTTGTACACTGCACATTCAAATCTAATAGTTTTATGCAAAACTGTCCTATGATTAAATGGTGGACTTATTAGTTTTTGTCTTCCATGTTAGTGAACCTACTGTATCCTGTGCTGTTGCCATAGCAAATAAACCTATTGACAGGAATTTGATGGATCTGAAAAGACGAAGCGCAACACATCACTTCTCGTCACAACAGAATCGTATACTTCCATTTAATGAACCTTTAAATTTTAATGTATGTTTCCGAACATGTTCCCCCTTCTTTGCAGGGTCTGTTATTTAATGCAGACCACCCAGGATGCAAAATATGCCAGTATATATATATTATTCTTCCCCGTTTATTTTCACTGGTTTCTTTATGATAAAGTAGCATTAAAGCATTTCTGAAGCTTTTGGATGGATGTGAGCAATAACAGCAATGATAATGCATCATCTATACATTTTTCATGATGAGTCACATTGGCAATCCAGTGCTGTGCTTACCAAATGTCACCATACTCTGTGTAAAGGTCTTTGCTTTGTGATGAATTTATGTAATCCGGGAATCCTACTTTCCTCATGCCGAACTATCAGTGTGACCGACAGTATTCCTGAAATGTGACATCTGATATCCTGTGAGTCTGTCCCTAAGGACAGGATGATGGCGGTAGATGTCTGTAAACTGGCAGATTGACCTGGAGGCCTGTCTTGAGTGTGTGCTTTACATAGGTCAATGTGTCCATCACAATGACAACAAGATAGTCAACAACCTTCAGCACAAGGCAAGCAGCTGCTGCTTCAGAACTGAGATTCTACTGCAGGCAGAAGAGCAGAAGAAACCTTCCGTCTCAGCTGATATTGTGATACGAAAATACGCAAAGTTACGACAATGTAAACAATCATTTCTGTACTAACACATAACACATGGCACATTAACTCGCGCGAAATACATCTGAAGAAGAGATCATGAGTGATGTTGAGATATGTTTCACTTTCAATGGAAAACATGTAAAGTTGGGAACAAAATAAACAAACGTTTCTGTACTTGCACAAAAAGAATATATATTTCATTTTTTCCGAATTAAGAATTAAAGAGCCAACAAATTCGAAAAGTAGAAAACTGCTTATGGATATGACAGACGCTTGGTTTCTTCAAAGACAAATTTCAATCAGTGAGGTCATATGTCCACAAATACATTTCAGACCAGAGTCTTCGCTGACTCAACATCTTTGTGCCAGGCCACAGATAACCAACTGTTGCCGGAATGCGTGTTGGTGCTGGCTGGTAATTTATGACTATTTCCTTGATCTTCCGATGTGTGGAAGCGGTACTAAAGTAATTTCTCACACCGTTGTTCTTCGGTACGGTTGTTATCAGGGCATTATCATTTGCAAAGGCCCTAGGTCTACCATTAACCGTCTGACAAAGGAGGCCAGGTAAGCAGGTCAAGGAAATAGTGCAAAAACGTCTAGATAGAACTTCGCGTTTCGATTGCGCTATGTCCAGATGAATCCAATCAATAAAAAAAGTGTAGCTATTGTTACTCACTGCAGGGGTAACGCAGAGGTCAATATGACCTTGACCCTGAAACACCGGATTACATCACTGTAGGTAACAATGCTTGCCTTTGGATCCCTCCGTCATCAGAGAGGAAATATTTGTGAACATTCTGAATATTATTAAGTTTCCAGAGTGTTATTGACACTCCGGTCATATGCCATCTAAACATCACAATAGTTTAACGTGTTAGATTCAGAAGCCATTCACTTGCTTTTTCAACGTAACACACTCAGTAATACACTACACTGTGCATACTGGCGACATAAGGCGTGCCAGAAGGCTCATAATGTACGTTCCGAACCCCACCAGGCCGTTGGGATTTTTGTGTTTTGGTTTTATGTTTACGCATTTCCTGGATTTCACGATGCCATATGGTGGAGTACGCCCTGATGAATCTGGTCACTGACCTACATGTTTACCCAGTTGGAAAAACGAAAGGTGTAATCTCAGGATAAAAGGGATGAAAGGGAGACTGGTGATGTTTAGATTTTGACTTTCTTTTGAACAGTTACCGATGTTCTGGGTTTTTTTGTTTTTGTCTTTTGGTTTTTTTTGTTTGTTTTTTTGGGGTTTTCTTTTTGTTTTTGTTTTTGTTTTTTGTTTTTTTTGGGGGGGGGGTTGTTTTATGGTTTGTTTGGGTTTTTTTAGTTTTTTGGGTTTGGTTTGTTGTTTTTGTTTTTTGTTTTTGTTTTTGTTTTTTTTTGTTTTTGTTTTGTTTTTTGTTTTTTGGTTTTTTTTGGAGGGGGGGTGTTGTTTCTATAGTCTATACAAGCGACGCTTTCCGTTTATATCTGTTTACGTGACGATAAAATATTTCTTTCACATGGGTTCAGTCCGATCTAATCGAGAGAGACATCTTATCAAGGACTATATTGTTCCATCTGCAGTTTCATGCCCCACTGAGAAGACATACGTTCCTTATGCTCTCTGTTACAGATGAGGATCGGAATAAACTTTCTCACTGATATCGATGCACCATTAACCATTAACGTCTTGTCTTTTTACGCTCTCATTGTAATTAAGGGATTAACAAGAAACGTAAAACTCAAAGAAAGACACCCTGATATTTTCATCTCCAGCTGTTACCCCACGGTTGTTCACACGACTAGCAAGGTCATTACCCTTTATGTAAAACTATTTCCCCGAACACTACTGAATCCAATAAACTGTGGCAGAGCATCACGCAGACCTAATGTAACTCTTAGAATTTGGCACAAGCGATCTGCGGAAACAACACATCATGTTGGAAATAACTGTATGTCACGATTAGTAAGTGTTGATCTAAGCGTTACCACACGAAACGTTTCCGACGGTAGTAAGTAAGGTTTTACGCCGCACTAAGCATTACTCCAGCTATATGGGGGTCTGTAAATTATCGAGTCTAGACCAGGCAGTCCAGTAATCAACAGCATGAACATCGATCTGCACAACTGGGAACCGATGACATGTGTCAACCAAGTCAGTGAGCCTGACCACCCGATCACGTCAGTCGGCAAGCTTGTTCGCTTTTTGTGGCAAGAATAGGTTGCTGAAGACCTATTCTGCCGTATTCTCCGGATCTTCACGGGTCGCTTCAGGTCTGTAAGGAACCATCACTTGCTGATCACGGGAAAGTTATCTCCACTTCCGTCATCAGTGTTTTTACAGTGAGGCTAAAATCTAGTGGAACATTATTTCACTTGTTTAAGTGAGTGTGTTACGATTTAAAGTCACGTTATTTCAGCCATATCGTGACTAAAACTTGCTCTATATTCATAATGCGACCATTTAATATATAAAACCCTGTCAACAAAGAAAATAAAATTGCTAGATTATCACAAAATACGTTATTTCTATACTTGTATATACCTGTATATCTTTACAAGTAGAAAACTATTTTTGGACAACACGATGTGAAAAACGGGCTATTGATCACGAGCAACACATTTGTTTGAGTGGCATTTAGAAGATGTTGCGCTGAACACTGGCGATTCTTCATAGATGAACGTATTATCATAATAACAATGAAGTTATGTACAATATGGTAGTAATAACATTTATAGAGATGAGTAGCTGTTAAAGTACATTGAGGCCTGAACTTTGGCTGTATAAACGTAGCTTATAAACTAAATGTTACTACTACTATAGTATTCTACATAACATTTACATATCTGCAACACTGCATATCACTTGCTTGATGCCTACGTGGTCTTACAAAGTTATCGACTTCTTATTTATTTAGTTTATTTAATAATTATGTGATAACTTGATCTTGAAATCGGACCAGATGTTAAAAAGTGTACAAACTTTCGATGGTATATGATACGTTTTGGCATAAAATGTCATTACTTACCACTGAACTCAATTCTAAAGCTTGTCTTCAGTTAGCGAAAACATTTGCTCAGTACCACAATCGCTGACTATTAGAAATGAAACATTCCTTTGGTATGTGTTATAATTGGCTGTTTTAACATATATTCCTGGTGAAATTTCCATCTTTCGATATTTGAAATAGCTAGCTTAAAACTATACAAAAAAGATCTTCTTTTGATACGCTGAGACAGTAACCACGACGTGCGTAACTTAATATACGTTATTCAATGTTGCATGAAGAACCAAAACTGTACTTCACGAATACATTCCCCTCCTTGTTAATGTCTATGGAAAGTAATCTGTATAGGTAATCCAGAACACCCATTTTTTCAAATGCCGTTTGTCAGTTTGAAAGTATGACTTCCTGAAAGGTGGCAACTGATACCGTCTGGTTCTGTCGCCGAGGAAATAATGACAACGGCAGGTGTCCACATAATTCATCTGGAGGCAGATCTTGAATGTGCCTTCAGTACAGGCCAGTGGGTCACAGTGACGTCAAGCGTGCCACCGAAGACATAAATCAGCCATTTCCTAGTTCAAGTTATTGTGCCAATGGATATAAAATTAAATTGCTGAGAAGATATTGTATCTCTCAATTAATTTGGTTTAGAATGGTTGATTTTCAATTAAAAATATTTAAAGGTAGCGACATTAAAATCAATCCTTATGTTTTTAGTATGCGTAGTACTTGCCCTGGTGAAATATTCATCAAATACACGTAAAGGTGATTGGGTACTTGTCATCAGTCTACATTGTCATCTTCACATCTGCATCCAGTTTGGCAGATCTGCGTTATCTGCATGTCTGATCTCTCTTGTTGTCGGTTCCTATCCCAGATTCGCCCAGGGTATATTTCTAATCATACGAGGCAGTTTCTCAGCACCATAACAACAATTTACGTAAATGCCCCAATTCAAGGACATGTATTACGTTGCGCTTTCTGAAAACATCTAGCTCCGATCAATAGTGTCAACAAAGCACTTCCCAACACAAATTATGCACTCATTTATATGATAATTGCCAAATGGGGTGGAAATGAATGAGGTTAGGAGTCGTTGTCGGATGAGGCGTCATAATTTCCCTTGTAGAAATGCAGGAAAAGAACCTACTGCTTTGGACTCGCTTCACCCCGATTGTTACAAGTGTTGTCAGCCTGGAGTGAGTGAGTTTCCTATAATATCACGACACGTGTAATATCACCAAACATGGGTTTCAGCCTTTACACGTTGTAACGAAGCGGGGATCGAAGACGGGTCTCTCTTTGCGAGAAGAAAACACTATAAGCAATAGGCTACCTCACTGCTCCTATGTGCTCTTGGGCGTCTTGAAATTGGTGAAAGGATGACATTGCTTCGGGTTTCCCCAAGCTGACATGACGTGACAGATTGGAGCACTGTTTAAAATGCCGTCAAGGCCACTCATTTACCCACTCCGAATGTTGATATAAAACTAGCGCTCTCTACAGAAAAGACCATTCACTCGACTGAAAACCTGTGAACTACATAAAACGTTTCTCATATTACGCCTTCTATTTTAAAGTATTGACAAAAATCCAGAATTGCGTTTCTTTGGCTGTTCAGTATGTGTGTGTGTGTGTGTGTGTGTGTGTGTGTGTGTGTGTGTGTGTGTGTGTGTGTGTGTGTGTGTGTGTGTGTGTGTGTGTGTGTGTGTGTGTGTGTGTGTGTGTGTGTGTGTGTGTGTGTGTGTGTGTGTGTGTGTGTGTGTATAAATATTAAGGCTGTTACGATACAGTCGCATATTCGGTGAGTCGATGCTCTTCATGAATAAAAGTCATTTTTTATCTGATCATGTTTTACTATATTTTATTAAAGTGAGATATACAAGAATAGAATATGTACTAGCCCTGCAGTAGTGCAAGCCATGTTTGTTTGCAATGGCTGGACATGGTTCTGTGGACTATAATTATACTGAGTCAAAAAAAGAAACTTTACAAAATGTAATTTTTAAAACTTATGAATATGTTTTCTATTATGATGCATCTATGTATCCGAAATGAGATCCCTATCGTTCGACTCTAGAAAAACTTCAGCAAAACCCACTCAAACCCATCCATTCGTCGTGCAGTCGCATACCGACTAAGCTTTAAGGGTGGTGACAATTCGTGCATGTCCAATTTCATGAGAAGTGTTTGCATGATACCCACATGCTCATTGGTATGGTGCATTTCGGTGATTCCTTCTATTGATGTGTTTTTCTCGGATTTTACAAAACGCAACAAAAATAACATCATCAGGCTTCAATACATGCCCAAACCTCAAATCAGTGTAGGGTTCCGATCGAGCTGGTTTCCTATTTGGATAAAAGCTGCGTATCCTATACGTGTGAGTATATATATTACAGTCATATTGTGAACTCTGTCAGTTCGTAGCCAAGCATGAGTAATGTTATACAGAGAGAGAGTGAGTTTTACGCTGCACCCAGCAATAATCCGACTATTTATAGTCTGTAAATAGTCGCGTCTGGTCCAGACAATCCAGTGACCAACAGCATGAGCATCGATCTACGCACTTTTGACACATGTGACAACCAAGTCAGCAAGCCAATCCCGATCCCATTAGTCGCCTCTAACAACAAGCATTGGGTTGCTGAAGGCCAATTCTAACCCAGATACTCACGGATCAAAAGCAATTTTAAGTAACAGAAAAAATCACACATGTTCGGTTTGTGTGTTTCACAGTCTTTTTGTTTGGGGATAGTTTCTGTCAAAGGGTAAGTTTGCAAGATTTGTCATCAGTTCAGTTGTCATCAGTTCAGCCAAGAAACATGAAGACAGTTTTTGTTCTTAAAATCACGTAAGTTGAGGACAATTACAACTAAACTTGCGTTTAATACCAAATGTGATTTAATTAATAACTTAATTACGTACGCCGTTCCAACCGGATGAGGAACACAGAAGCACAGCAATCATCTTGCGTGGGAGTTTTCTATATACAGTAACTCTGATTACTGATTAATATCCAAGCAAAATTCGTTAACCACAAGCACTAGCGCTGCAAACCCGTGGTCACCAAAGTCAAGTGCCTTCAGTAATTTTGACCCTACACCTATTTGATTGGCCGTACCAGCAGTAAGATGTATTGACAGCGCTACATTCTCCCCACGAAAATGACCATCTGGCGGGATATTGCTGTCGTAGAGGCAATGAGCAATAAGCTTTATGAACCTGTTCCCCAGTGTGTTGAGATTAGTCCTGAATGTCCTTAAACAGATGTATTGGGCTCTTGATGGAAGTATTGCATGTGCCAAAGTGTCCTGAGTAGATGATCTCATTGATCGTCATTAGTTGCAAAGGTCGTTGTCCTGAGACGGTCATCCAACCACATGTAAGGACTCAGATGTGTTTCTTGTACAGTCCTGGTTGACGTGATGGTCACTGGTTTCATGAACGTACGTCGTATTGTAAGTGGATCGGAGAAAGCAAGTTTCACTTATATCTCAGTAACAACAGTTGTAGTGTGCCCAGGCTAACGTGATGGGCGTGTTTGAGTTGTGTATATCGCCTGTTTGAATTTGATCGATAACTCTCTTTGACTTTAGGTACAGAAACAGAAAACGGGTTTGACTGTTATACCTAACCTACCTGGCCTAATTGGGACCTACTCAATCACCGGTTTCTCTGGCCCTGATTTGAGGTTCTCCTAAAATTACGACGTGTCGTACCTCTGCAAGTTAACCCAGGCGTACGAATATTGTAGCGGTACGAACGTTTTGTAGAGGGGTTGTTGCAAACAGATGCCAGAAGCTCATGATGAGTACATTCACAGTTAATAAATTCCTGAGGCCGAGCATTGCGTAATACATACCACGAATAATTAAAGGACGAATATGGAATCCAATACATGCCATTCGTGGATATAGACAATGAATTATTGTGCAATGGCCGTTTGTTTAAACGCCGAAGGTCAAAGATGATGTCAGTTACCGAAATGTCTGTCTAGACTCGATTGAGCTCACCCCCCCCCCCCCCCCCCCACACACACACACACACCCATGATAATTCTAGGATGTAATTGGACGGCAGCGACCAATGCTTGTCCACCGAGCCAAATAATTGGTGTGTGTGGGGGGGGGGGGGGGGGGGGGGATGGAGGGTGAGCGGGGTACTAATAACTAATGATAACGCAGTATTTGTTTTGATGTTTGACCTGCACTCAGCTATGTCTACAGCGTGTATGTAATCAGTCTGGATCACAAACTCCAGTGACTGACATTTCCAACTACGATCCACTCCATCGTTGCTGGAGACCATACGCCATGAACTATGTCACCTTGGGTGGCCATCGATTTTATGTCGTTGTTTCGATCCATGTAGGATTTTGGGATCTAACCTATCGAGGAATATCTCACAAACACTGTCGATTGTACCTCAAATGTTGGCATGTATAATGAAGACATCAGGGTCCTATAAGCCTAAGATCTCGTGGAGGTATGAATACCACGAAAAAGTTACGACATCTTAGGCTGACGAGAACTTTGTGAAACGGGGCCTTGCGGACGGTTTCCCATTGCAGTATGTGCCTCTCATGGTTCTTACCTTCATGGTATCTGAAATGTTTGCTTTTTACTTGAATTATAATTTATTTATCACTTCCTTATTTTTCCTAAAATCTCTACTTCAGACATTTCTGTTTTTGTTAAGTCCCAGACACGATTTTAATTTAGCCATGTTCAACAAACACCTAAACCTGCTGGAGAGGACGTTTGATTCCATGTGATATATTCCTGCACCAGTTTACTTCATGACGCACGTGGTACACCTTAACAAGCAGCCATAGAATTATGTTTTGAAATCAGGTACTAGCTGAATATATTCATCGCCGACTCGCGCAGTTTGAATAAAATGAGCCTTCGAAAACAAATGAGTCTTCGGAGCGCAACGTACCCGAATCTGATGAAGATTTAGATGCAAGGACTTAGGAGCAAGGATCATAGAAGGAATGCTAACAAAATCAAGTAATCAATAGGTGGATACATAAGTGCGGGTAATTTAGAATCATGGGAATCAAATAGACCATGGACTGGCTCTTAGGAAGTATCCCGTTGTGAAACCAACCAAACTAGCAGGCTGAGAAAAGATAAATAACAATTATTATTTCGCCTTTAGAGTGTCAAAGAAATGCCGAGCGCCAAAAACACTGTCACTTCCTTAATAGCTACTAATTTGTAGCATGGGTTATATATTCCGTCGAATATGTACGGAATACTAGAATACATAGGAATACATAGAATGCAGTTCGAATGTCGTAAGAATACTTCGAATGCAGTTCGAATGCACTTCAAATGTCGTTCGGTATTTTTCCACTTCGAATGTACTTCCAAAGTTTTGAACCTTTCAAGACATCTGGGCATGCTACAAGAATCGACAAGAATAGTCGAATACATTCGGAATACAGTAAGACGTTTGATGCGAATGTCGAATGTCCTGGAATTTCTCGAAATGTTCATTCCGACAGCATGCCGCATTATTACAACTGCAGTGGGGCGGGGTTATAAAAGAACAGTCGACTGTGAAGGATCTGTCTTTGAGACTGTTGTAAAAGGAGTTCTAAAGCTGAAGGACGTTCCCGGGTATAGTTGAGTATAGTGTTCTTGTTCGAAGTTTAATCCCACACAGAGCACGGATCCGTCTGAAATATGGACTATATGCCTCTGTCAGGACATAAATCTCTTTTCACATCCTGTTCCATAGTCGATCATTAAATCTCGTATTATAAAGCACCATACTATATTATACTAACCATTGCAGAATAGCGTCAGCGCGTAATGCAATGCCGCAGTAGTTATGTGTTGGACACACGATTCTTTGTTGACTCGAGGCATCACTAACTTTGCTGGTGGTTGAAGACTTTCATTCCGGTCGATTTAGTAAAATGTTGCTTCACTCTAGTAACAGACACGTGTCACGCGAACAGTCGGTTTCTCTTTTTATTATAGTTATTATTGCACAACATTTCATCTCGATTATAGACAAATCAAATTACATACATCATTCATAGAGGACTGTTTTGTATCTACGTCGTACGTTATGTATCACGAAACAGACAGAAAATGAGGTATAGGAAATTATGGCAAAAAGACAACATTAGTTTCACCTTTTCATGTTTGAAAATAATTCTTGTTACAGCCCGGTAATAAACCACTGAGATCAAGAAAGTTGTTTTCCTTTTTCAAACTGTTACAATAGAAGAATCGGGCATACGTGCAGTCGGTTTTGTTCCCGTTGGAAAAAATGTTTACAATGCCTTTAGAATAGATAGTGGTCCTGACAATATAAGTTGTTCACTGGTCACGAAGGGACCATGGGTTGAGGTACCCTCGATGTTTGTTTATGTTCCCTGAGCCCACTACGGCGGTCGCCAAAGTGTCTCTTGCCCTTGCTGTGACTTCATAAAGGCATTCGAAGTTGGAAAATTTCAAACTGATGTGCATTATATTTATATTTCAACATGTTCCCGTGCCGCCATGAAGTTGAGTGCTTCGAACAGTTAAACAACTAAAACAAATTCCAACTGGTATAAGCAAATATAAATCCATACTCTTACTAATGTCGCCAGTGTTTGCAGTTCCAGCCATTCCATCCATGTATTTGTTTATTTTGACGCCATGAAAGAGTCTGAATCCCAGTGATGTAGCTAGATATCTGTAAACATGTTTGCAAACACCAGACACTGAACACTAGATACACAACGGCACCACTCAGGACCACCAAAGCTGATTAGCTAGTGGGACATATACTCCAAAACAAACTTAACATGATGTTTTGGAGTTTACTTACTGAGTGTCTGTGACTGGACTGGTTCACAAAAATATCATTCCTCAATTACAGTAAGACCACAAATTTCCAAAACATGGTTATCGAGTAAGTGTTGGGTAAATCCACAGAGGAACTATTAACGCCCTTGGTCAGAGTAAAATGTCAGTGTCTGATGTGACCACCATGAGCATGGATAACTGTTTGGCAGCGGTGACCTACAGAAGAAAGGAGATGCCGATTGCTGTCTTGAGGAACGGTTTGAATCCTTTTCTGAAGTGTTGTGTGAAGTTCATGTAGTGTCTGAGATGGCAGATTGGGTGGCAGCGGTGACCTACAGAAGAAAGGAGATGCCGATTGCTGTCTTGAGGAACGGTTTGAATCCTTTTCTGAAGTGTTGTGTGAAGTTCATGTAGTGTCTGAGATGGCAGATTGGGTGGCAGCGGTGACCTACAGAAGAAAGGAGATGCCGTATGCTGTCTTGAGGAACGGTTTGAATCCTTTTCTGAAGTGTTGTGTGAAGATCATGTAGTGTCTGAGATGGCAGATTGGGTGGCAGCGGTGACCTACAGAAGAAAGGGGATGCCGTATGCTGTCTTGAGGAACGGTTTGAATCCTTTTCTGAAGTGTTGTGTGAAGTTCATGTAGTGTCTGAGATGACAGATTGGGTGGCAGCGGTGACCTACAGAAGAAAGGAGATGCCGATTGCTGTCTTGAGGAACGGTTTGAATCCTTTTCTGAAGTGTTGTGTGAAGATCACGTAGTGTCTGAGATGGCAGATTGGGTGGCAGCGGTGACCTACTGAAGAAAGGAGATGCCGATTGCTGTCTTGAGGAACGGTTTGAATCCTTTTCTGAAGTGTTGTGTGAAGTTCATGTAGTGTCTGAGATGGCAGATTGGGTGGCAGCGGTGACCTACAGAAGAAAGGAGATGCCGATTGCTGTCTTGAGGAACGGTTTGAATCCTTTTCTGAAGTGTTGTGTGAAGTTCATGTAGTGTCTGAGATGGCAGATTGGGTGGCAGCGGTGACCTACAGAAGAAAGGAGATGTCGATTGCTGTCTTGAGGAACGGTTTGAATCCTTTTCTGAAGTGTTGTGTGAAGTTCATGTAGTGTCTGAGATGGCAGATTGGGTGGCAGCGGTGACCTACAGAAGAAAGGAGATGCCGATTGCTGTCTTGAGGAACGGTTTGAATCCTTTTCTGAAGTGTTGTGTGAAGTTCATGTAGTGTCTGAGATGGCAGATTGGGTGGCAGCGGTGACCTACTGAAGAAAGGAGATGCCGATTGCTGTCTTGAGGAACGGTTTGAATCCTTTTCTGAAGTGTTGTGTGAAGTTCATGTAGTGTCTGAGATGGCAGATTGGGTGGCAGCGGTGACCTACAGAAGAAAGGAGATGCCGATTGCTGTCTTGAGGAACGGTTTGAATCCTTTTCTGAAGTTACGTGTGAAGTTCATGTAGTGTCTGAGATGGCAGATTGGGTGGCAGCGGTGACCTACTGAAGAAAGGAGATGCCGATTGCTGTCTTGAGGAACGGTTTGAATCCTTTTCTGAAGTGTTGTGTGAAGTTCATGTAGTGTCTGAGATGGCAGATTGGGTGGCAGCGGTGACCTACAGAAGAAAGGAGATGCCGATTGCTGTCTTGAGGAACGGTTTGAATCCTTTTCTGAAGTGTTGTGTGAAGATCATGTAGTGTCTGAGATGGCAGATTGGGTGGCAGCGGTGACCTACAGAAGAAAGGAGATGTCGATTGCTGTCTTGAGGAACGGTTTGAATCCTTTTCTGAAGTGTTGTGTGAAGTTCATGTAGTGTCTGAGATGGCAGATTGGGTGGCAGCGGTGACCTACAGAAGAAAGGAGATGCCGATTGCTGTCTTGAGGAACGGTTTGAATCCTTTTCTGAAGTGTTGTGTGAAGTTCATGTAGTGTCTGAGATGGCAGATTGGGTGGCAGCGGTGACCTACAGAAGAAAGGAGATGCCGATTGCTGTCTTGAGGAACGGTTTGAATCCTTTCCTGAAGTGTTGTGTGAAGATCACGTAGTGTCTGAGATGGCAGATTGGGTGGCAGCGGTGACCTACAGAAGAAAGGAGATGCCAATTGCTGTCTTGAGGAACGGTTTGAATCCTTTTCTGAAGTGTTGTGTTAACTTCACTTTGTGTCTGAGATGGCAGATTGGGTGGCAGCGGTGACCTACAGAAGAAAGGAGATGCCGATTGCTGTCTTGAGGAACGGTTTGAATCCTTTTCTGAAGTGTTGTGTGAAGATCACGTAGTGTCTGAGATGGCAGATTCGGTGGCAGCGGTGACCTACAGAAGAAAGGAGATGTCGATTGCTGTCTTGAGGAACGGTTTGAATCCTTTTCTGAAGTGTTGTGTGAAGATCACGTAGTGTCTGAGATGGCAGACTGGGTGGCAGCGGTGACCTACTGAAGAAAGGAGATGTCGATTGCTGTCTTGAGGAACAGTTTGAGTCCTATCCTGAAGTGTTGTGTGAAGTTCATGTAGTGTTTGAGGTGGCAGATTGGGTGGTCGCGGTGACCTACAGAAGAAAGATGTCGATTGCTGTCTTGAGGAACGGTTTGAATCCTTTTCTGAAGTGTTGTGTGAAGTTCATGTAGTGTCTGAGATGGCAGATTGGGTGGCAGCGGTGACCTACTGAAGAAAGGAGATGCCGATTGCTGTCTTGAGGAACGGTTTGAATCCTTTTCTGAAGTGTTGTGTGAAGTTCATGTAGTGTCTGAGGTGGCAGATTGGGTGGCAGCGGTGACCTACAGAAGAAAGATGCCAATTGCTGTCTTGAGGAACGGTTTGAATCCTTTTCTGAAGTGTTGTGTTAACTTCACGTAGTGTCTGAGATGGCAGATTGGGTGGCAGCGGTGACCTACAGAAGAAAGGAGATGCCGATTGCTGTCTTGAGGAACGGTTTGAATCCTTTTCTGAAGTGTTGTGTGAAGTTCATGTAGTGTCTGAGATGGCAGATTGGGTGGCAGCGGTGACCTACAGAAGAAAGGAGATGCCGATTGCTGTCTTGAGGAACGGTTTGAATCCTTTTCTGAAGTGTTGTGTGAAGTTCATGTAGTGTCTGAGATGGCAGATTGGGTGGCAGCGGTGACCTACAGAAGACAGGAGATGCCGATTGCTGTCTTGAGGAACGGTTTGAATCCTTTCCTGAAGTGTTGTGTGAAGATCACGTAGTGTCTGAGATGGCAGATTGGGTGGCAGCGGTGACCTACAGAAGAAAGGAGATGCCAATTGCTGTCTTGAGGAACGGTTTGAATCCTTTTCTGAAGTGTTGTGTTAACTTCACTTTGTGTCTGAGATGGCAGATTGGGTGGCAGCGGTGACCTACAGAAGAAAGGAGATGCCGATTGCTGTCTTGAGGAACGGTTTGAATCCTTTTCTGAAGTGTTGTGTGAAGATCACGTAGTGTCTGAGATGGCAGATTGGGTGGCAGCGGTGACCTACAGAAGAAAGGAGATGTCGATTGCTGTCTTGAGGAACGGTTTGAATCCTTTTCTGAAGTGTTGTGTGAAGATCACGTAGTGTCTGAGATGGCAGACTGGGTGGCAGCGGTGACCTACTGAAGAAAGGAGATGTCGATTGCTGTCTTGAGGAACAGTTTGAGTCCTATCCTGAAGTG
This sequence comes from Haliotis asinina, assembly GCF_037392515.1. Classification (NCBI taxonomy): domain Eukaryota; kingdom Metazoa; phylum Mollusca; class Gastropoda; order Lepetellida; family Haliotidae; genus Haliotis; species Haliotis asinina. The sequence continues at coordinate 37,223,187 of NC_090295.1, forward strand.
TTGTGTGAAGTTCATGTAGTGTTTGAGGTGGCAGATTGGGTGGTCGCGGTGACCTACAGAAGAAAGATGTCGATTGCTGTCTTGAGGAACGGTTTGAATCCTTTTCTGAAGTGTTGTGTGAAGTTCATGTAGTGTCTGAGATGGCAGATTGGGTGGCAGCGGTGACCTACTGAAGAAAGGAGATGCCGATTGCTGTCTTGAGGAACGGTTTGAATCCTTTTCTGAAGTGTTGTGTGAAGTTCATGTAGTGTCTGAGGTGGCAGATTGGGTGGCAGCGGTGACCTACAGAAGAATGATGCCAATTGCTGTCTTGAGGAACGGTTTGAATCCTTTTCTGAAGTGTTGTGTTAACTTCACGTAGTGTCTGAGATGGCAGATTGGGTGGCAGCGGTGACCTACAGAAGAAAGGAGATGCCGATTGCTGTCTTGAGGAACGGTTTGAATCCTTTTCTGAAGTGTTGTGTGAAGTTCATGTAGTGTCTGAGGTGGCAGATTGGGTGGCAGCGGTGACCTACAGAAGAAAGGAGATGTCGATTGCTGTCTTGAGGAACAGTTTGAGTCCTATCCTGAAGTGTTGTGTGAAGTTCATGTAGTGTTTGAGGTGGCAGATTGGGTGGTCGCGGTGACCTACAGAAGAAAGATGTCGATTGCTGTCTTGAGGAACGGTTTGAATCCTTTTCTGAAGTGTTGTGTGAAGTTCATGTAGTGTCTGAGATGGCAGATTGGGTGGCAGCGGTGACCTACTGAAGAAAGGAGATGCCGATTGCTGTCTTGAGGAACGGTTTGAATCCTTTTCTGAAGTGTTGTGTGAAGTTCATGTAGTGTCTGAGATGACAGATTGGGTGGCAGCGGTGACCTACAGAAGAAAGGGGATGCCGATTGCTGTCTTGAGGAACGGTTTGAATCCTTTTCTGAAGTGTTGTGTGAAGTTCATGTAGTGTCTGAGATGGCAGACTGGGTGGCAGCGGTGACCTACAGAAGAAAGAAGATGCCGACTGCTGTCTTGAAGAACGGTTTGAATCCTTTCCTGAAGTGTTCTGTGAAATTCATGTAGTGTCTGAGATGGCAGATTGTGCTGGCGCAAGCGTCCATCAGGAATATCCCATAGATGTTTAGTGGGGGACAAATCGTTTGACCGAGAAGGCTAAGGTAACACCTGAACATTGCTTTGCTGGAGGATGTCCCGTCAAACACCTGCAATGTCATGCCCCAAAGATCAACCATTGACGTTGATACCGTGAACGACGTGACGTTTACCTGGTCTTCTGGCAAAAACGTCTGACTTCCCATAGCCAACGGCGGATTGTCTGGTCTGAGATTCGGTGCAATCTAGGGATTTGGATTGTTGTGGGCGCTGAGGTCGTGGTTCTTGAACAAAGATGTCTCACCCGCATGTAGCGATCCTGGACGGCGGTGGTGACTTAGGTCAACCTTACTTGGGTCGGTCATTAAAACTCCCAGTATTGTTGTATTGGGTCCATAGGTTTGATATGGTCTATATGGACACGTTGAAGTGCCTTGTCACCTCATGCTACGATGCCCGTCCTTGTAAAGGCGTTATGTCGTTGAGCTTCTGTCATTCTCTTGTCGTCTAGAAGGGCTTAATGCAATGCATGTGGAGAACCACTGATGTGGCTTTTTAAATCCTTCTGTCAAAACTCGCAGACTTCACCTCAAGGTAATACACAATTTCAGAATGCAAGTGCATTTCATGTAGGATGCCTTTTAGCGATTGACTAAACGTAAACGACTAATCGTTTTGTCGTCGGCAACCATTCCACCACATGTTGGAAGCCAGAATGAATTAGTTGGTGTCGAATATTCTCTTAATATCAATTTTTTCCCATGTCCAGTTTCAAGAGGTCTTTTCGTATCAACAGGTCGCCGATCACCTACTATGACGTTATTTGATCATACGACGTCACGTATTGTGTCATAGCGTCCAAAAATCATTTTATGGAATTTTGAAGGATTAGTTTTTTTTATATGTCGATGGTTCTTAACATTAGATACTACATACCCTGGCACATCAGAAAACACATAACGGTAATCACCTGTAGATGACATAAGAATGTGAAATCATAAAAGCACATACCTTTCGAGTTCTCGTGGCAACGTGCATTTTTACGGTCACAAAATAGCTTTAAGCACGTAAATAGCAGATATAGCAAATCTCTAAAAATAATTACAAGTTTCATCATTGCAAAGTGGTGATTAAAAGTAGGGATACTCTGTTATTTACAAAAACTCCCACGAACACGCCTCTGACATTTAAAGGAAACCAGGATGTTATCAACTATTAAAGGTTAAAGATACGCCTTCTCCTTTTTTAGATGACATAGGATCGCCTCTTGCTAATTCCCACTGTGTGATTCTGTTCACGTCATCTGTTATTCAACATTTTAGTACAATGAACAATACAAATAATTCAGAGCACATGAGTTGGATATTGCGCTGCATATAGAAACATTCATGCCACATCTCGTCGAACGACATGTGAAATAGACTCCACGCACTACATTGTAGAGACTGCATCCTAAAAGTTATCACCGCGATGCAATGGTTAATGTCCGAGTGCTAACGATCACAGTATGCAGAATTAGAATTAGAACATCACCAGGTAACCACACACTTGCGGGTCCTGTAAAGCAGCAGTCATTGTATATGATGAAACAATAGTTATTTGGTGGATCATATTTTCCAATTATTTTTTTTAATTATTCAGATCATTGTCAGGCTACTCACTCAATCGTGAGGCTTTTGACGTATCACATATCTTGTGTTACTTATTTATGGAAAACTTAAAATAGAAATCATTACACAGAATGTCAGTTTCACGCTATCATTAAATATTAAAAATATAACTTCATCATGCCCGTTTGAGATAGGGTTCAGTCAGAAGTATGACAGAAGAGGATGACACATTTATGTCTAATGTTGAATATGAAACACATATAACCCAAGTCTATATCCAACAAAATGTTTCGGAGGTCACGTTTTGGAAAATGAAAACCGTTGCGTGCTTCACTGCCGTAAAGATGGGTTTTTTTGTAAAACAATGATGGAATTTCATGACTTTTAATCTAAGTGAAAAGTTGACTGAAAACAGCAGCATTAGCATATAGACGTGTCAATGCAATGTCTGCGTATTTGTTTATGTTCCAGGTTGTTTGTCAGCATTAATTTACACATTACCATCTTACATTTCGTGAAGTGTGCATGCAACTATTTGTTCAAGAGCAGCGGTGGCTTTTGTCTCAGCATCAGCTTAATTGTTTCCCACCATGCCAACACGGAAATAATATGGACCACTGATTATTTTAGTTGTAGGATCGAAAATCGCTGCCAGGAATGTAATCAGGTTTCCGTTAACGTATGTTCATGCTGACAATCTGTGAAGCCAATTCCTGCACAGATTCCCCGAGAGCATTGTTTTGTAGCTAACCGATACGGTCGGTAAAGTCCCTTAGATACAACACATATAATTCAGTCTATGGATATAATTTCCAAACTTAGGAGTAGAAGTGAATTGTGAATTCTTTTTTCCCTTCACTTTATTCATATAACACTCAACACTTCAGCTCTGTGTTTGACAGTCACGTGTTTTTCACTTTAGGTACAGAGGATACATGCAGTGGAATTTAATGGGGCATTAATATTAATGGTATCGTTTTGTTATTGCTATTGAAAAGAGCATAGATCTGTTAGTAATGAAGTTAATTTTATTTCCAGGTTTAGCTTTTAGCTTTTAGTATTATTATCACTATTGGCTTTTAGTATTATTATCACTATTGGCTTTTAGTATTATTATCACTATTGGCTTTGAGTATTATTATCACTATTGGCTTTTAGTATTATTATCACTATTGGCTTTTAGTATTATTATCACTAGTCAGTAGTAGCATAACCAATAGAAGCCAATATATGTATTAGTTTGCAGAATGGATTTAATCATTTTAATGTAGGTGTGGTAGTGAACCTTTAAGTCTTTGAATGTCATTTAGAAGTGAAAATACATAAGAAAGAAGATTTTATGGATATCAACTTCTTTATGAAAGAACACAACGTTTCGGAGTTAATGCTTACTCCTTCATCAGGTGATTGAGAAAGGGATACAGGGATACAGAGGTGATAGGATGTACATCATCCTATCATGCGTAATGTATCACCATTGGCATCCATCCTTATCCCCAATCATGTACATCGTCCTTACCCCGTATCTGTGTTATGTAAACATATCCAATCAACTGTAATGCATTACCATTGGCTTCCATCATTGTTATCTTAACTATCGGCTTCCTATCAGTGCTTGTTTATACTAGCTTTCGTTAACTCATTCCACTTGTTACTTTGTTATTGTTTTACCTGTACATATAAATACACCTCTGTATCCCTTTCTCAATCACCTGATGAAGGAGTAAGCATTAACTCCGAAACGTTGTGTTCTCTCATAAATAAGTTGATATCCATAAAATCTTCTTTCTTAAGTGAACCTTTAACATTTTAAGTTATCTTGTGAAACAGATTTTCAGTGGTTATGTCATATAACTTTCTTCTATTTGCCATATCGAATTTCTTTCTGATGACAGACTGGTGATTCTTGGCATGGCGTTTTACATTTTCTGCTTGTCTCACCCAACACCTTTTTGTACAAGCACTTTTTCACTCTATAACACCCACATATATATCCACTACACCTGACGTAAAGCCAGGGATGAGTACTTTCATTTGACGATACCTTTTCACATTTCATTAGTCGCACAGCAGTAACAGTAATGAAAGGAGAATGCCTCATCGTGTGCCAGGCGATAATATTTGCTTCTATTCTGATGATAGATGTTTTCGCGTCTGAGGACAACATGAAACATCTAATTCGGTTTTCCTCAGCAATTAAAGTCCTCTGTGATGAATAGCAGAGCACCAACGTAGCACTAGGGGGAACACCGATTTCATGCTGCTTCTTCCCTGCGCTATGAAGAGTCTGAAGTTCTTCTGGTATGAGAAGGCAAGAACGATATTGTCTGGGATGACAGGAAGTTTGATGAGCTATTTCAACACTACTGGACTGCTACATGAAATGCAACCTGTTTGCTGCTCCTAAGATGTCTTGGTACAAAAGATGGTACCGGCTTTAGTCGTTGTCAATAACGTAAACCTTGTCTACGTGAAAGCATCGACATACGATTTTGTACGTCCTCGACATGCTATTACTCTAATAGTGCTGGAAGCTGCATACACCATCGTTACTCACAATAATAACTATAACAAGACGGCATGGATACAACACACGTTTACCGGAGATACAGGCAAATACAAATTATCTGAACGGTTTTTATCTTGTTTAATATATTTGTACGACACGATTTGTACAACGTTTCAGCAGTTTAGTGTTCTCGCCATTTACAGTGACCATACCAAATCTGGAAAACTATTATAAGTTGTTATAATACAGTACTGCTTTAAAACGTAATGCTGTTTCAAAAGATTCAGCAGATAAATTATTAATGTTTTAAATTTTACATCGAGTTTAATTAATAGTCTTAAAGCATATAAGGGTACATGACAATGGTATTTAGTGCTAAAAATATAGTGGCTTCAGCAATGTATTTTGTAGCGTTAATGCCTTGATGGATATATCGGAGATCGCAAATTTTCACTTCATTATAAGACTACAATGCAATTCTTGTCATGTTCAAGCACCAGTTCACATGTGCTTGTGAGGTTACCAAATCTGAGTAATAATTTAACTAAGCACAGGGCTGTCTTTGGTATGCCAGTGTAAAATGCGGCTAAGCTTTTGCCCATCAGGCTAAGGTTCGACTGCCTACAATGGATACTCTGGTCTATACGCCCCAGCTCTGGCGTCACAAGCCGCATATATTTCTGGAATATTGCTAAAAGCGGCATAAAACTAAATTCACTCCCTCAATGGCACGTTCCACTCCTAGAAGATGCACACTTGCTATGTTCCCAAATGTCAGGTTTTTTTTTTGGTTTTTTTTGTTTTGTTTTTTTGCAAGCCAGACCCGTATTCGATTGACTCCATTGCGTTTAAAGTCTCTTAATAGTAGTTGACAACTGAGGTTGTCTCTAATAACACTAGTTATATCGACAAGAAGGATGCTCATAACAGTAGTTGATCGACAGAGAAGAAGGTCGCTCGCTTTAATCACTGGTGTGTTTGATCTTGTATCACCTGTCAGACGTTGTGTCATCATTCTCCGACGACGTAAACGAAGAAAATTACAACAGCATCGACGAACACGAGAGTTCGTAAGACCTTTGATACTGTACTGTACGCCCAGCAGCGTGGAGCGTGAGTCACCCATGTGTTTGAAACCGTGGTGACGTAATTAGCGCTAATAGAAACCCTACAACGCAAAGCAATAAATACTGAAGTCGTACTACTGCTAAGGTTGGAAACATTCATCTCAATGTACAAACAGCTGACTCACGTTAACGAGGGACACGTGTCTACTTGTCAAGGCAAATGTAATGCTTATATCACCAGCAACATGTTATATGATGGCTTGAACCGACGTGTATGTGCGAACGTGTGAGTGATGGTTTTATTTAGAAGTGGTCAAACTTATTTGCACCTTTCCCTCAAAAAGGGAAAAGAAAATCCAACAACATGTCATGGAAATCCTTTTCAATGATGTCTGAACCCTTTAACTGTGTGGGCCAAGAGCGAACCAGTGCTCAGACGTCAAGGACACCAACCATGGACCTATTCATGCTAGCAGACGTTTGATGATGATACGTGACGAAAGTATGTTATCCACATTTATCATTCGGAGTTGAATTCAGGTAAATTCACTGGCATTCAAACAAAAGAAAAAGACAACAGCTTTTCTATAATCATAAGGTTAAGTCAGACTTAACATAGTCATGTGTTAATAACTCATCATAAAAATGTTCCAGTAAATTTCAGCGTATCCAACCAGCCATTATAAACACATACAAAGGTCAAGGACACAGATGGCACGAGTTAAAATAAGAAATACAATCTCCAATACATTTGTTCAATGGTGCTAAAATGTCTCAGCAATTCTACCATAATACATTCAAATGCTGCAAACAGACCAAGGCTTAGCTCCTGAATATACAGTGTAAGCTGTCTAAACCGGCACTCATTGAGAATGAAGAAATAATCTGGTTTACACAGGGTGCCGGATTGTAGAGCTGATGATAAATGTACATGTCATGAATGGGACTGAGATTTTATGCCAGTGCTGACAACTTGCCGGATTGGACAGCTGCCGCTTTTGACAGCTTCCACTGTATGTAATTTTAATGTAACAAATGAACCCATTTGAATTGAAAAAGAGCTCCAGTGAGTTTGAGCATTCGGGGGAGATCTAGACATGCCTTTTAAAATAATGTGATTAAGGGACTGTGAGACAGACAACGGTTGCAGTCTGCTCAAACAGCTGTAGAGCAATCATTTTTCAGCGATCATTATGATTAATGACTGCGTGTCAGTGTTTAACAGACGTCAACCCCATTTGTTTTCAGACTACATTCTGGAAATGGGCTGCTAATGAGTCTCGAACGCGAGGTAAGCAGAGAACTGCAGCGCCCACTGTGAGACAAAAGAGTACGTTTATTTGTTGCTTAACGTCGCCCTCAGCAGTGTTCCAGCTCCAAGACGGCGGCCTGTTAATAATGGCGTCTGGACCATGCAGCCAGTTGATTCACATGATGAGCAACGATCTGCGTTGACGGACAATATCTGCCCACAATCAGATGAGTGAGTCTGATTGCCGATTATGTCCTGTAGTTCAGTAGGGCAAACACATACTGAAGAGAACCTAATTCCCTTTACCTTCATAGTAGGGAACACTCATAATGTGCCAAGACAGCATCGACTTCAAATATTAACTGTATACACAACTGAGATGTCATAGCATGTCACAATGGTTCAGCTGCAATGTGGAAGGAAATAGTTCAATGCAGGTTCTCAGTTTAATTGTCCAGTCAGTTTTCAAAACATGCATCCATTCAATTGGTCATTCACCTCGTCACAGACCTAATATGACAAAACGAACATACTGACGAGCTGCCGTTTTATTTCGAACACTTTTGACCGATGATGGTTTACGATGTATTCGAATTTGTACAATGGACTCATCTTGTAGAAATTTCCGCAGTCTCACAATTTCTAACATTCGAATATATATTTGGGTTTTGTTGTCTCATAAATATCAGCCAAATATCATTCCATAGTAAAAGAAATATGTCACTAAAATACGACATCCTGTTTCAAAAAAGTGTTAAAATACTGTAATGGTTTTTTACATTGGCCATTGTGCTTTACTTTGAAACACACCATTGCTTGACTTTCATGCTACCTAATACATAATACATAAATGCTAATTAAGTCACAGCCAGCACTCAAAGGAAACCCTGGGCCCAGTGAAGCCAACTTATTGAAGAGATGATGTTAAAAGTTGGGGCAAAAAATACAACTTGCGGTGCTCCAAGACTATCGTTTTCTTCCAGCTTTGATCTTTAAGTTTACTGATCTTATTCATGTATGCTGTGAAAAATAGATAGGTTGGAGCTGATGAGCTTTCACTCTTAACTTGGAACAGGGCGTGAGAGTACAAATAGAAGTGGGATAATAATTGAATTCAATTTGTAATTGACACTTGTAATTTCGGACCTAAAAAGCTATCTTTCTAAGACTAGAAAACATATGATTGATTATTCTGTACTTTCCACGCATGGAGGCACCAAGAAGTCCCGTTTACTTCGAGGCTAATAAACGTGTTTTCCTTAGAATTTTTCTAGATGCGGATGTGTTGGTATCTGAAGTTATGAATAGAAATATAGCCATCCATCTGATTTTCTTCTGGAGCCCTGATACTATTCTTGCTCACACATAAAATGTAATGTAAATATTATTTGCTCTATGAATTGTTTATATCTTATTTACATTAGATTGCACTATAGGCTTGTGGCCTTGTGAGTATTGCAGTGAAGATTGTATCTTTTGGTAACACGTTTTCAGCAAATCTAACAATAAGCTAATTAGTTCTTGCCTCACAAATGCAAGCTGATTTCCGAATGATGCATTTCCCTTCTGAGTGCACGCTTTTTTGCAGAGACCTGTGGACTCTGGCCAAGTAGCTGTCAGTGTGTGTTGAATAAACAGGAAGTAATTAGCAGTATCCAGATTATCAAACCAAACGCGCATCCACCTCAGTAGACGCAGATATAAATCATTCATAATCTGACACGGAGTAGTATTTCTGTCAAAACCATTTGACGTGTGAAACATCCGTCATCAACAAGTCTTCATTCGTCTGGAAAGACGTCAAATGATGTTTTTATTTGTGCAGCTCATCTCTGATATAACCATGTGTAGTTTTCTTTGAATGGCATTTTAGAAGTTGGGAAGTACAATATTTAACAAACTTTATGGGTAACAGCTTAAATGTCGTGACTGTGACGTTTCCATATAGATTTTTGTACCGTTGACAATGTTACGGTTAACAATTTACCGTGACAACAATGTAAGAAATCCCCTTGTGAAACAGCAAAACAGAAGAAGACAAGTTTAAAATATTCAGATATTGGTATTATGTAACGAGAACAAGGTATACAAAGTCAAAAGTCAATATAACAATGCTGATTACAGATACAATTCAAGAGAGACAAAATCTAAGTCAGTGGGTCACCAAATACAATATAGCAAACTCACCAAAGTCTTGGCGTGAGAGAGAATCAACTATGGCAGAATGTCAACACAGCGATCGGTGCGACAGCAGATAATGTAGATTCAGGCGTTGACGTGATTTCAAGTGTAGCAGAGATGTAAATGAGTGTGAGTGTCGCCCTCAACACGGCAACTAGCCTTTTTATAGATATTTAGGCATTTCCCGAATGTTCGGGCACAATCGAACATCGTCAACACTGTAGAATGCCCTCGAATAAGTCTCCCGGAAGTAGACATATCGAAAACTAGGAGCAGATAAATTTTCGGGAAACCAGACTGCTAAAAGTGTTGACCAGCTATTAAAACGAAATGTGACCCATCATATTTAATATTCAAAACACTAAATGTTGTGACCCAATAACAAACATTACTTAGTTAATAACAAAAATATAGAGAAAATACACACTCGTAACAACAAGCAGGGAAATAGAAGGAGTTATACACAAAGATTGTAAATTACTGTATATACTTGTGTAATCCTTTCTCCAACAATGATGAATCTTCTCTATCTTTCAAACTTCAGACCGCAAAGTATGAGAGTCATCACGACGACGATACGTTATTCCTTGTAGCTTCCTATACAACTGCATGGTTATTCCTCCGATTCCTTCAAAGTTATTTCTAACGAACTTATGCTCTCCTTCCCAAATGTATTAAAATGTCAAGATGTCATAATCGTACCTCACAACTATGGGAGAAAGGGTTCATCGTTTACCCCACATACCATATTTACAGAAGCTCCTTTCATTCAACCCCAGATTCCTCTTGTGTTTATGTTTTTTTGTTTTTATTTTTTATATATTTCTATCTTTTGGGGACCTTGTAAAGTGCCAGTGCACCTGATGCCTCTCACAGTTTAGGAGAGGGACTATTTTTTCAACGGATTAACCAATTATGTGAACAGCTTTGAAGTCTGCGTATCACGCTCCACACAATTCCCCATGAGGTAGACAACACACGTATCTATTTACCGTGGCCCTCTACTATTTGCAGACTCATTACCCAAAAGTATCGGACAATGTTCCATCAGTGAATCCTGTCTGGGCAACTAAAGAGTTTTCATTTTGAAGTATCGCCACTATTCCATAAATATGACATCACTGATCTATATGCGCCCATCTGTATAACGTATCCTATGAATTAGTGAATGGCAATGGTTCGTCTAAGCCACTAAATAGTTTTCATAACATCTCCAATATTCCATAAATGAGAGGGCATAGATATCTATGCGTCTGTCTGTAGAAGGTATCCTCTAATTTGGTGAGTTGCAGTGGTTCTTGAGTCAGTTTGCAGATCCTGGAACGTAAAGATACGGATCGGACTTTTTGTTTGTACGAAAGACAAGTGTATTTGCCATTCCTTTTTGAAAGACATACAGTATTTGTATGCTAAATATAATATAACGTGTAGAGGACAAACGTTGATGGTCATTTGTGTCAATTCATAGAACACCTAAGTCGTGGCGACACATCACTTTAATGCTGCGTTACCAACCAAACTATAGCTTGTATTTGTATACGCAGATGTAGGAATCACAAAACATTGACGACCGAGCGAGCAGGTGATTTCATAAGTAACATCGTGGTTGAAACAGTAAGCTTCGCTATGACGACTACTTCCATATTTCAAATGTACAAACTAAAGTTAAAGTGTTTATGTGCTTCCCTAATAATAACAAAACATGATAAAAACTGCATCGATTGCGTAAGTAATTCCGACTGTATAAAGAGGAGGTTTTTTTATGGATCTCTACAGTCATACCAGACGTTCGCAACTTCGCGTTCGCATCCTTTTAGCTGTTGGTTTTAGATTGTCATCTGCCCGAAGAGGTATTGTAAGTCCCCATGATCCCTAGTATGGTGATCTACCCTCTGTTGTTGGCGATCTATGGCCTGCTTTTATATTGTACTGTCCAAATAATGATACTGTTATATTTTTATAAGTTTCCACACTAGTTTTAATATTAACTGTGATAGTCTAGTGGTTTTACTGTCCTTCGTCGACAGGTTCTACATAATATGCACACATATATATTTTTTATGTCACGTATTTTCTCGTCACGATATGGCTGCAACATTGCCGATGTGACGTTAAATCTTAACTCACTCACTCACTGTCATCTGCCCGAAAATAACGGGTTAGAATCGCACTTGAGAATTATACTTGTAACTAACGGGGTCGGGTGGTCAGGCTCACTGACTTAACTAATGCATACCAAGGTATCTTTGACAACTGTTGTCTTCAGAGGAGAAACAGCATTGATTCTGACTACATTTTCCCTGACTGAGGTATGTGTATATATGTGTTTATGTTTTAGCATAGCCACATGTATATGAAGTTATGATATTTTCCTACAGTAACCATGTTTGTCGTTAGAGAGGACTAACGGGATCATGAGGTCAGGCTCATTTACTTGGTTGACACATGTTAGTGTTCGCCTAGGCACATTTAGGAGGGCGCAGCGCCCTGCCCTTTGATTTTTGCGCCCTGCCCTTTTTACATTACATGAAGACACATCTAACATAACAGTAACAACTATATCTCTTGTTCAGTATTTTTATTGGTCAACATCACAAGATCACATATGCATACCACTATTCATATATATATATCGAACTATAATATATATAAAAACATGTCTGGGTCGTTTAAATAGTGGTCTAAATATTTTATGAGACCTCTGACAATTTGAAGACTTTGTATTTCATATCCTTACGTCAGTCGTGTATAATTATGTCCCCCAAAATAGAAACGGAGCTTGCGTTGACAACTGGTTTAGGTATATACACTGTTGCTAGGCAACAGGATGAAATCACACACACATACACAAACACATTCACAGACGTTTGGAACTCAGGATGCCATAATCCTGAAACACGACTAGGTTGAATATAATCATATGAGACCGCATTGGTCTACAAATGGCTCGACATGATCCACAACCCGCCCAATCATCGCGGGGGCCACCATCTTGATTTATTCAAAGTTCACTTCCGGTGACATATAGTCACTACAGTTGGAGCTAGGGAAGCACAAAATGGCCAGGACAATTGCATTCCTTTAGGATTTGTACCGTATCGGGGATGAAGAGATGCGTTATCATTTATGCAGAATCATTAGCATGTAATCTGAGGCTCCATTTACACTTCCTGAAATGCTGATTATTGTGGGTGGCTGGCCAGGAGGGTACGGCAACTGCAGACACGTCACATGCCCTGGGATCCTTTCATTCACACCTCCATAATCCGACACGTTTCGCCGAGTTCACAGTTCATCGTCTGCTCCTACATTCGTGTACTCTCTATCATATCGTCCGAACCTTCCTCTGAGTGAACAATTTCTGGATCATCCCCACCAAACCCTGTGTTGACTTTAACGAGCTCCTCATTCTTTGTATCCACTTTAACGTCATACACAAAATCATACGGGCCCCCGCCCTGGATTAATATCACAGACATGATGACATCGTAACATAACTGCGCCAATCGATGCTCATGATATCGACCACCGGGTTAGCTGGCAAAGTCTCAGTTACAGTACGACGCCATATAGTTGGAATAATGATGAGTGTGGCGTTAAACGAGAAACGCCTCTGCAGCTCACAAAAATGTCAAAACATCGTGCATTGATACGAGTATACACAATTGTCAGACTGCAAATGGAAGAAATGAAGGCATAATACCTGCTAAGGGTGGCATTGTGATACAAAAGATGCTATATGATTCTCAATGCAGGACCTGTCTCCCCAGGTTATTAACACGGATAAAGACTTACTGATGTCATTTCCGCGTTGTATATATCTATCTGGTTCTTGTCTGGCCATCACGAATATATTTTTTTATTATACAGTCGACATAACCCTTTTCACAGTCATATGATTTCAAAGTATTATACGATTCCGATTACCTAACTTTATGACAACATGTGTTCCGAAAAAAGTTACATCGTTTCAGGCTTCACGACATTATTAGGTATTACTCTCTATCATTATTTTCCACCAAACAATCAAAATAAAGTATAGTTTAAAAAAATGTTCAATCAACAGTTTTGATAATTATTTGACTATGGGTCGAACATACGTGGGCATACATAACTGTGACATTGTGACATCTCAATGTTAATTCAGAATTGTGGTTGTCATTCATTTTGGGGACGGCGGGATAGCCCTGCGGTCAAAGCATTCGCTCGCTGTTCGAGCAGAGTTCGATTCCCCACATGGTTTCTCTTTGGAATATTCACACCACCAAGGTGACTGCAAATTCACTGACCTACGACACTGTATACGATTTGTATCTCATACCTGAAAAATTAAAAGGTAGTCAGTGAGTTTCACATTTGATAAGCAACTGTTTAATTGTTTAAAGCACGCCACACTATACATGCGATATACAGTACAATTTTTTTTTTCAGATTTTGAGACTATATCTAATTTTATTGATTTATGTTTTCCGTTCACAATATTATTTATTAGTTGTTCTAACGAAACATATCCATTTGTCAAACACATACCCATTAGTCTAAAACTGGAGATTCAAATGAGCTGTTAGCTTGTATTTATCCAGTCCAACTAACGTCATTCTGAGCACAATTCTAAAGTACTTTTTTTCAGCAAACTGTTTCCTCTTCAGTCCATGGCAACGCGCCCAATGGCACGCATTCATCCATCGGGAAACGAACGTATACAGGCCATGACAGGACACTGGGTCGGAGAATCAGAAGTTCTAAGTGAGTTGTATCTTAATAGAATATGCAGCGGCACAGCTTATCAGATTCTTGAACGCACCATCGACTGTACTCAGTTCTGGCGATGTATGCTATGTGGACGAAATAAAATATCACACTTCTCAGAAACAGTTTTAGTAAATCCGTTGAAATGAATTACATTTGTACTATTACTTTTGTGTCGTGGGATGCACTATCCTTATGTCTGAAGATTTCACTGCAATTAGCATTTAGATTACTTCGCTACCGATCCACGACTATAACCAATACGAGTAGTGATGGGTTGTGTCTGGCTGCAATTGCGTATGTGTTAGGCACGTTGTGTCAATGATGGGCGCTAGTACGTACTTATCCTTGGTGCGAACTCATAGAATCGTCCGTATTTTTCAGTGGTGTATCAATATGATTTTCAGAGATATTTTGCAATGTAGGCGAAATGAAATGTACTTTTGAGGAAATTCAAGGATGCCTATTCTTTTACACTTGCATGTTATATGCAGTAAACCATGCTTGACATACAATGACAGGTATCGGATGGTAAACTTCCTATTATGGTCGATTGTTCAATACCCATGAAACCACTTACTGGAGTGTTTGGACCACACTTTTTAATCATTTTCAGACTGGAGTCACCCTTTTGCAATAGTGTTGATGACGTCCTTGAGAATAAGATAAACATTTCAATGGCATTAACGCATCGACACCGGTACTGGATTCCCATTACCAGAGGACACAGTCATAGGCTGCATAAATTGTACCAATACCAATGTAGACTGATCGAACGCTTTAACGAAAAGGTTATTCCACCGCCTCGATTACAAATGAAAATGAATAGATGAAAATAAAATGGGCAATTACTTTGTTGTGTTATTCGCATTAAACCGGGGTTGTGCCGACCAAACTCACACTTGTGAGAAGAAGAAACAGTACAAGCAGTTGTTAAGGAAGACTAAGAGGAATTATAGATTTCCACAGTAAATACATCGAACGACTATGAAATGCAGTTTTTGTGAGTGTTTCATGTACTTTACGAGAGAGAGAGACAGACAGAGGGACAAACAGAGTGTGTGTGTTGGGGGGGGGGGGAGGAATTATTTTTATTCGTTTAGTACACATCTTTCTTTTGACCTTTTGAAAGGACTCATACGCCGGGGGATCGACTCAGGTCCTTGGCGTGTTGTGCGAGCGCTATGTTATCCCAACAACGGTGTGTAAAGAACAGGAATGTTCCGTTACTATTTAATGAATTAGTGCAATAAAAAATTTCATTATTTTATATTCGTTCAATATTTAATGCCGTCATAAGACCTCCGACATACAGGTATGAACGTGTGATATGATTGGATATGAGTTTGATACATCAAAATACATTTTGTGAAAGCAAGGAAAACACCTATTCAAGCCTGTCTGTTCCTGGAGTACACAGTGGGAATCTTGTAAAATAAATATTCTAGTTTGGTTAACACTTGTATACTGAGTAGACAGTCTAATACCCTTGTCTATTCGGGCAAACATTTATTTGTCCTTATGGCCCAGCAAAACAGGCGGTAATTTCTTAATGTAAATTCTGTCCGAACGTATGGCACACTGACCGGGCGCGTGTCAAGGACAAGACAGACCAATAATTGCAAACTTACCCACACTGAACCAAGCAAAGGCAATGAATATGTTAAGTTGGAAGCTTTGTGTCCTTGTGACCTTGTAAAACAGTATAACGTAATCTTTATAAGTAGTTTAAAGGAGTATTATAATACCATAACGTTCCAGTTTTCTTACTTTCATTGTACATATCGTTGGAAACTTATACATGTATGTCATACATTTCTGTTAGTTAAATGTCAAGTTGGTTTATGAAAATACTGTAATATATTTCCGGTAAACGTTTATTCGATTCACGTTCTCCTGTTTATATAGGGTCAGGTTTGACGTATACCTCTTTCAGCAATAGTACAGCAGCATCACGGCGGAGACGTCAAAAATGGGATGTCGATGCATGTATGCTGAAACATTTCAAGTTACTGACTACAACTAAAGCCGGTACCATCCTGTGAACCCTGACATCCTAGGAACAGCAGACTGAATAATTCACTTGGTAGTCTAGTAGTGCTGAAACAGTTGATCAAGGTTCTTGTCATCCCAGAAGATGCTGTTTACTGTCTTCTCACATCAGAAGAACTCCAGACACTTGATGGCGCCAGAACAAAGCAAAAACTAAACGGGATCCCCTAGTGCTACGTTGGTACGGTACTATTCATCACGGAGGACTTTAATTGCTGAGGGAAATTGAATTAGATGTTTCTTATTGTCCTCAGTCGCGATAACATCTATTATTAGAATAGAAGCAAACATTATCGCCTGGCACACGCTGAAGCAGTCTGTTTTCATTACTGTTACTGCTGTGCGACTAATGAAATGCAAAACTTTGTCGTCAAAGTATTCATCCCAGACTTTACGTCATCTGTAGTGGAAATATCTGTCTGTGTTACAGGAATCTCCAATGACAACAAAATAGAAAATATCCGTGAAGGTTATATGAATTGACCTGAGAAAATCATATGATGCAGGGCTTTCCCAGAAATGGTGAACATGCCCCAGCTCACAACAGTCCACAACCATCACAACCATCATGCAGTAAACCATGCTTGACATACAATGACAGGTATCGGATGGTAAACTTCCTATTATGGTCGACTGTTCAATACCCATGAAACCACTTACTGGAGTGTTTGGACCACACTTTTTAATCATTTTCAGACTGGAGTCACCCTTTTGCAATAGTGTTGATGACGTCCTTGAGAATAAGATAAACATTTCAATGGCATTAACGCATCGACACCGGTACTGGATTCCCTTTACCAGAGGACACAGTCATAGGCTGCATAAATTGTACCAATACCTATGTAAACTGATCGAACATTTTAACGAAAAGGTTATTCCACCGCCTCGATTACAAATGAAAATGAATAGATGAAAATAAAATGGGCAATTACTTTGTTGTGTTATTCGCATTAAACCGGGGTTGTGCCGACCAAACTCACACTTGTGAGAAGAAGAAACAGTACAAGCAGTTGTTAAGGAAGACTAAGAGGAATTATAGATTTCCACAGTAAATACATCGAACGACTATGAAATGCAGTTTTTGTGAGTGTTTCATGTACTTTACGAGAGAGAGAGACAGAGAGAGAGACAAACAGAGTGTGTGTGTTGGGAGGTGGGGGGAGGAAGGAGTTTTTTTATTCGTTTAGTACACATCTCTCTTTTGACCTTTTGAAAGGACTCATACGCCGGGGGATCGACTCAGGTCCTTGGCGTGTTGTGCGAGCGCTGTGCTATCCCAACAACGGTGTGTAAAGAACAGGAATGTTCCGTTACTATTTAATGAATCAGTGCAATAAAAAATTTCATTATTTTATATTCGTTCAATATTTAATGCCGTCATAAGACCTCCGACATACAGGTATGAACGTGTGATATGATTGGATATGAGTTTGATACATCAAAATACAGTTTTGTGAAAGCAAGGAAAACACCTATTCAAGCCTGTCTGTTCCTGGAGTACACAGTGGGAATCTTGTAAAATAAATATTCTAGTTTGGTTAACACTTGTATACTGAGTAGACAGTCTAATACCCTTGTCTATTCGGGCAAACATTTATTTGTCCTTATGGCCCAGCAAAACAGGCGGTAATTTCTTAATGTAAATTCTGTCCGAACGAATGGCACACTGACCGGGCGCGTGTCAAGGACAAGACAGACCAATAATTGCAAACTTACCCACACTGAACCAAGCAAAGGCAATGAATATGTTAAGTTGGAAGCTTTGTGTCCTTGTGACCTTGTTCAATTAATCTTTGCATCACATTTATCATACATTTGTGTTCAGTAGGGCACGGATGGTAATGTTTGCTGTTTAACGACGCACGCATGCGACAATTAATGCAATGCTTAACACATATAAGACTTGCAAGAGCGGTAGTAATATTCCCTTGACGTTGAACAGTTGGATTATTCCGAAAACAACAAACAACATACATGTCATTGGTCTTTAGTCAAATACATCCTTAAAACGAGATACAGCCTAAGTTGAAGGGATCCAAGAAAAAGGTTCGAGTTATCCGAGATCCGATACACACCTATTTAAGGATCTGATTGGATTTTTTAGTTTAACACCGCACTCAACACTATTTCATCTATATAGCGGTGGTATATCAATAATCGAGTTTGGAACACACACTTCAGTGATCAACAGCATGAGCATCGGTCAGTCATGCCTGAAAACCAAATCCCGATAGTCGTCTATTATGACAAGCATTTGTTGCCAAATTCTAACCCGGTTCCTTACAGGTCTAAATGGTATGAAACCCATGCAGATCAGGTTTAGTCAGCTTGCATCTTCAGCAACCTATACCATGCAAGAGGCGGCGGGGTTGTCAGACTAGTTAATAAACATCATCGTATTCAAACTGAATCGTATTCCAACTGATGTTCATGATGTCAGCCAAAGGATTGTCTTGCCCGTTTAATAACAGTGATCAATGGCTCTAAGTATTGCTGAGTGACGTTAAGGAACGTGAGTGAGCGAGTGAGTTTAGTTTTACGCCGAACTCAGCAATATTCCAGCTATATGGCGGTGATCTGTAAATAATCGAGTCTGGACCAGACAATCCAGTGATCAACAACATAAGCATCGATCTGCGCAACGGGGAACCGATGACATCTGTCAACCAAGTCAGCGAGCCTGATCCCATTAGTCGCCTCTTACGACAAGCATAGTCGCCTTTTATGGCAAGCATGGGTTGCTGAAGACCTGTTCCAGTCTGTGACCTTCACGGGTCGTTGAGGAAGGCACAAAGAACACAATACTATGGCGTATGGACATACTTTGAGAAACTGTTAAAGCGTATGAACACAAAGAAACCAAGGGATAATAATTAGGACTAAATGGAAAGTTTGATGTGTCTCCTAACATCGCAATCGGGCACGTTTAGCGCATAAAAGAGGATTTTGAAAATCACATCATCCAGATATCAACATACAAATGTTTACTGATTGATGCCTCGAAGTAATCACATTCTGATTGGTATAATATGATTGCATTGTATCCTGTTATAATGGCACACAAGTCATCATGTACTTGGTAAAACTGTCTCTCAGCGTGCTATCCATGCTTGTTATAACAGTCCTAAATGATAAGGAGCGATAAAAAATGTGGATGAACAATTTGTTTATTACACTGAGAGCAACGTTTATTCTACAAGTACTAACACCTTTATCAAGGAGGTGTCGGTGTTAAAAGCTACTCCAAAAACGCCGCTCTAATTGAGATTAAGAAGTTGTTCGCCCGTCCTTTCAGCTCCACCTTATTAATGCCTCTTAAAGAAGCTGTCTTGAATGATGGTCCTCATCCATTATATCTAGTTTGCCATTAGATGGGATAATGTCACCATAATATCGTCACATTTTCTATAACACACCAGACAGTCTATTTTAGTAATATAATTGATGTCTATCGAGAGGATTATCCTCATCATGTACTCTTATGTGAACGATATTCATTACAGTCTTGGAAACAGTATTCTAACCAGAGGATTGCATCAAAGAGTTTTAATTTGTAAAATACGTTGTGTTACGGGATTCTTGTTATTCAGTAATTAGTAAATGTATTCAACACATGTTCCATCTCCTACTACATGGGTGTTGTCAGTGGAGAGACGCTAGTAGAGAAACAAGACTAAAAATGTTCTCGGTAACCTCGTTAGTGGGATCATATAACAAAGAACCATTGGATAACATGCGACCGCTGACTTGGATGATGCATGTCGTCGCCACTATCAATCCGAAGGAAGAAACAACACTTGATTATTTCTTCCTGCTCATATATTTCTGTCTGGTTCAACGTGGTCACATATATAGAATAGCAAATATTTGTTTCCCTTTTTCCCCTTCCATACACGGAGACGTGTCTGGAAACATCAGTCATGGTAACTTTAGAGGTGATATTTGAGTGGGCTATTTATTGATATTTGAGTTAACGCATAACTGTAGGGACATAAGGTTGATAGAGATACGTTCTTGTTTGGAATGTCATTGATCATACTCTCTGTCTGTTTGGCGTTGGAGTTGCTGGGGCTGTCATTGTGAACATCACCACTGAATCATAAGTGTCGAGTGAGTGAGTGAGTTTGGTTTTACGCCGATTTTAGCAATATTCCAGCGATATCACGGCGGGGGACACCAGAAAATGGGCCCCACACATTGTACCCATGTGGGGAATCGAACCCGGGTCTTCGGCGTGACGAGCGAACGCTTAAGCACTAGGCTACCCCACCGCCCCTTCATAAGTGCCGATCACACTAAAAAAATTTCGTCCTTCAGTTTGAGCCGATTCGAGAATTTATGTAGACTGAATGGCAAGCGTGTAAAATGATGCAGTTAAATATCATAACATCTTGGTGAGTGACTGTGTAAAAAAGTTTTTTGCAATATTCCAGCATTATCATGGCTGGGGATACCATAAATGCTATTCACACATTGAATAATGTGGTGAATAGAATGTCGGTCGTAAGATGCGCCATGATTCCCATCGCCCTATCTGATAGTAGCAAGTGAATAAGGGGTTGTCAGCCTCTTTAAACATCTGCCTCAGCAAACATCAGTTGTACATGTCCGTGTACGTACAATTCCCCATCAAGACAGTTCCCCACTAGTTCAATTCCCCACATGACGATTCCCAATCTTGACATTTCCTCACATCCGGTTTGTAACCAGTACAGCGATTCCCCACAGCCATCACAGAACGAGGTGGGAGGGACGTCCACGTTTATGTAGGGTAGGTTCTTGACATTCACTCCAACGCGAAAGCAAGGACTTCGGTACGGTTTTGACAAAACGTGGACGCGTAATCAGAGCGAATGTGCGATCAGGACAAACAAAAGCCTGTCCATGATCATTAATAGTGTTGAACGAGTCCATTGTACGATTCTGATCACACCACGTGCTTCATGACAACATCTCAGATTTTTTTTAAACCTATGTGTAGGCATCGCAGCTGGGTTCATCTTTGTTTCTGATGTGTCAAATTTAGAAATGTCTCTCACACGTCTACCACAAATTGCTATAAACGTTTTTTTTCATGAGAATCATAACACTCCTTGAAATCGTACTTACCTGATGGCATAATTGAAGAAAAGTGAAAACGTTTCAAACGCTTTACTGATGCCTTGAATGCTAATCAAATATATTTTAAGAATTAGTCGTATGACGTTCTTTGAAGGTTTCATTTCACGAGCATATTCTGTCGTACCTTAAATGTAGTAAAGGTTGCAGATGCTGGATAATGTTCAACATTGAGTGAACGTTGTCTGTTCAACAGCTGAAGTCACGAGTGGTGCCAACTGTTAGTTTGGATTTGTGAACTATACTTGAACTGTCAGGTTTCAGCTTGGCTCTAACACCTGAAAATTCCCAAACTGTAACTTTTCCACTGAACTGAAACATACATGTCGTCACGGTTTATCCCGACCCTGTACACCTTACCTTGAAACCATAGTTCAAATGATTATCAAATGTATTGATTGAACTGAACTATTCTCTATTTTGACACTCCAAATGTGAAAGAAACTTATAATAAACAAATACGTCTGATACTGTTATACCTGAAACGATGACACTTTTCCGAAGCACTCGGTATCTATTGCTATCTAAAGACCATTCATTTATTTGCTTTGTGTTGAAACTATTGTGAAAAGGGTTTTGTAGCGTATATCACGAATAGTTAAATCAATGAAGGCGAGACAAGAACCAACCAGACACATCAGTATGTCTTTACATGTATTAATAACCTGGCGAGACAGACCATTCTTGTACGATTAAATAGAATCTTCAAAATAATATCACAATGTCATCTTCAGCAGCTATTGTGCTTTCATTTCTTCATTGTGACTCTTTTCTCTCTCTTCAGCTGATAATCGTGGCATATTTCTCGTATTTGTCTATCATATCATATCTTTGTGGAATCATTCAGCTCGTGAAATAGATGCACATACGGCTAGAATATTGCCACGTTTTGGCGATTGATATTGCTATGCGTAAACAGAACATGGAAAAATATTACTTTCCTAACATATTAATAACGATAATTTCAGACGTGCCTACACACCTTTTCACAATTTATCAAAGCCACGTATTACTAGTTTTCACAAATGCAAATCAGCAGAAAATGTTATAAAAGACATAGTAGGAATGATTCTTTAACAAGTTTACACACTAGACAACAGTTGTTCCTGTGTAAATAGTTGACAAATTGTGATTTTAAATGGTTTGTCTTCGTCTCAAACCAGAATTGGATTTCAGCTTATCTTTTCGACATCTAAATCACTGTTATTGGTGTAATCGGCATGGTCGAAAATAGGACAATTCTTTTATAAAATACATTTCACTTTCAAAGAATGCAAATGTTTTTCGTCATTTGCATGCAGCTCTGTTGTTCAGCTTTCTTGTAAACTAATGCGTTATAACATACCTTCGATGGTTTTTCAGTAATTCATAAATGTGGGAGGTAACGGTTTTTTGTTGTTTAGTATATATGAAACACCGAGCACCTATAAATACGTTCATGGTAACCATAGGTGGAACGGTGAGTGGCTTGCGCACAAATACGAAGTACAATACTGTACAAGAAGACCTTAAGACTTTCCTATCTGCAAACTGACACATGAACCATTGGTATTTAAAAAATCAGATGATTCTGTAGACAGATCGACACATACAGATTAATGATTTCTCATTACTGGAAAATTGGAGATACTTCAGTAAGAAACCTGTTCAGCCAGAATTCATTGGTGGAATTCTGAAAGATACTTACGGGTGATGTGTCTGCGAGTGACCCATAACACAAGTAAGTGTGTTGTCGACCGCATGGGATGCTGTGTGGAACCCGATACTCCGACTTCAAACCTGTTCACACAATTGGTTAATCCGTTGAAAAAACAGCCCCTCTGTGAGAGGCGTCAGCTGTGAGGGAATTTTACGACAGATCGTGAATGGAAGAACACGACGAATCGTTTACAGCTTGACGGGGTGTTGTGAGTAAAGGAAGTAACTTCGGTAAATGTAATTTGCAAAATAGTGTGTAAACGATGAAACACAAAACGTTGTCAATACTGTTCTTAATAAACTGACAAAACTGTTTTGCCATTTCACATTTGTGAAATAAGTTCCGTTTAGAGGAGGATAGATGGATCAACCATACATCTATATTTGAGTGAGTTGGTATTGTTTTACGCCGTTTTAGCAATATTACTGCAATAGCATGGCGGACACACCGGAAATGGACTTCACACATTGTATCCATGCGGAGAATCGAACGCGGGTCTTCGACGTGACGAGCGAAAGCTCTAACCACAAGACTACACCACCGCCCACATCTATGCAGGAACAAAGACCATATCGTAGTGATAATGACTCTCGCACAGCGCTGTCTTGTATTTTTACACGACCGAGACATATCATCGTTGTTGGAGAAAGGATAACACAATAATACAGAGGATAATAGCATCGAAATTCAGCCCAATTATGCATTGTCATTATTTGACATCTATTCAGACGCTCTTTTCAGACCGAAGCTAATGAAGACTTGTTGGTTACATGTGTCATATGTCAATTTGTTATGACAGAGATACAACCCCGTGTCAGATTGTTACTGATTTGCACTTTTGTATTTGAGGTGGGCTTGGGCTTTTTGTGCTGTTAATCAATATAACGCTAATAACACCTTGTTCATTCTACACACAACCATAATTAGGGAGAGAACCCACACATTTCCGCAAAGAAGGATGCGTCCCAAAAGAAAACTGTCGTTTTCTAAAGAGCTTGCATTTCTGAAGCAAAATAATTACCCAATTTGCTCTACACATCTCACCAAAGTAAGTTTTTATGCGTAATTTGTATAGTATCTTTCCTCCTAAAGAATGTTAATGGTTACCGTTTTCAACATCGCTCACTGACTAAGCCTAACTTCTGAATATACACCTCATCTACATCTGGAGAAACCCTAGGAGAAGACATATTAGGTTCGATATGTATTAGACTTTCTGGTGACTTCACACGTGGAAAATAAGGAATGATCAGTCATATCTTTTTCCAGGCTGACGAAGATATATTTGTCCACCGTAAGGTTTCAATAACAAGTGTCATTGTTCCAAGTTAGAGGTGAAAGCTCATCAATTCCAACCTATCTACTTTTCACCGCAGACATGAATAAGATCAGTAAATTTAAAGATCAATGCCGGAAGAAAACGATAGTCTTGGAGCACAGTTACTTGTATTCTTTGACCTCAAATGCAAACATTAGTTCTTGACTTCACTGGACCAGGGTTCCGGTTGAGTGCTTGCTGAGTTAATTAGCGTTTGTGTATTACGTAGTTGGGGTGTCGAGCAGAGCTTAAGTTCAAGGTAAAGCGCCGTGGCACACATGCAAACCACTGCAGTATTTAACAAGATGACACAAATATAACATGAGATCATTGTACAATTTCGTCTATATCGTAAACATGTATCTGTGGGACATTTTCAACATAGTTTTCAAAACTAAAACGGCAACTCTTCATTTTGTTCGTTTCCTCATACTAGTGGCTGACCAATCGAATAAGTGCATCTTCCAAAATCTGATTGGACGATCAAACTGAGAAGTCATAGAAGGACACGAATTGAAATATATGGTCTTATGAAATTTACTTCTACAATGAAGCTGGGCACAATGACATCTTATACCATCTCGTTTTGTACGGTTTACTGATGTTTCAATGCTCTTATGAGGAATGTTCCCAACAAAGTGAAGGGAATAAGGCATACCCTTCAGCATAATTATATTGCTTCACTAAACGAGAGGTTAAATCGCTAGTGAGGCTCATTCAGCTGATTGTGGGCAGATATTGTCCGTCGGCGCGGATCGATGCTCGTCATAAGAATCCACTGCCTGCATGGTCCAGACTCCATTATTAACAAGCCGCCGTCTCGGAGCTGGAACACCGCTGAGGGCGAAGTTAAGCAACTAACAAATAAACGTACTCCTCTGTCTCACAGTGGTCGCTGCAGTTATCTGCTTACCACACGTTCGAGACTCATTAATATTCCATTGTCAGAATGTAGTTTAAAACAAAAGAGGTTGCCGTCTGTTAAACACTGACAAGCAGTCATTAATCATAGTGATCGCTGAAAAAATATTGCTCTAAAGCGGTTTGAGCAGACTGCAACCATTGTCTGTCTCACAGTTACTTAATCACATTATTTTTAAGCAGGTCGAGATCTCCCCTGCATGTTCAAAGGACTGCAACATTAAATTTTGTAACGCAGGTTTTTAATGAAGCCATTGATGATAACTGTATATACTTTAACCTTATATGCATATATACCTACATTATTATTTTTAACCCGATGTATAATTTACATCACAAGTATATCAACTGTGTGAATCATGTAAAACAGTATAACGTAATCTTTATAAGTAGTTTAAAGGAGTATTATAATACCATAACGTTCCAGTTTTCTTACTTTCATTGTACATATCGTTGGATATTATACATGTATGTCATACATTTCTGTTAGTTAAATGTCAAGTTGGTTTATGAAAGTACTGTAATATATTTCCGGTAAACGTTTATTCGATTCACGTTCTCCTGTTTATATAGGGTCAGGTTTGTCGTATACCTCTTTCAGCAATAGTACAGCAGCATCACGGCGGAGACGTCAAAAATGGGATGTCGATGCATGTATGCAGAAACATTTCAAGTTACTGACTACAACTAAATCCGGTACCATCCTTTGAACCCTGACATCCTAGGAACAGCAGACTGAATAATTCACTTGGTAGTCTAGTAGTGCTGAAACAGTTCATCAAGGTTCTTGTCATCCCAGAAGATGCTGTTTACTGTCTTCTCACATCAGAAGAACTCCAGACACTTGATGGCGCCAGAACAAAGCAAAAACTAATCGGGATCCCCTAGTGCTACGTTGGTACGGTACTATTCATCACGGAGGACTTTAATTGCTGAGGGAAATTGAATTAGATGTTTCTTATTGTCCTCAGTCGCGATAACATCTATTATTAGAATAGAAGCAAATATTATCGCCTGGCACACGCTGAAGCAGTCTGCTTTCATTACTGTTACTGCTGTGCGACTAATGAAATGCAAAACTGTGTCGTCAAAGTATTCATCCCAGACTTTACGTCAACTGTAGTGGAAATATCTGTCTGTGTTACAGGAATCTCCAATGACAACAAAATAGAAAATATCTGTGAAGGTTATATGAATTGACCACAGAAAATCATATGATACAGGGCTTTCGCAGAAATGGTGAACATGCCCCAGTCCACAACCATCACCCTCCATTCACAGTTTAAAATATACATTGTGTGACGTGGAATATTCCCAGATATACATATTATTAAACACGACCGAAATGGGACGCGGTTGGGGAGTTGGCTGAAGTTCCAGGCTGTTCCACCTGTGACCGGGTCTAAATATCTAGGAGTCAACTTTGTGTGAAGTCACAACCTCTAGTGTGCACTTCTGTACACAACCCTGTGCACTTAAAAGAATCCACAAATCGGTTTGTACGTGATCATATGGTGGCCACATGAAGACACGCAGACACCTTGTTGCGGGTACAGCAACGTGCAGTAAACCTGGACAATGTACTGTTAGGATGAGAAAACACTATGAACATGGTGCGTCTAGTGACAGCAAGAGTTGGATATTCCCCAGGGTCTTAAGACTGATAATACGACGTGCTGTTGAGGTCGACATCCTGTGATAGAGAGAACTAACAAAAATATATTCAGGACAAGTCTCCTCCATGGGCTGAGTCGCTTGTTCGATTGCCAGTAAATTATGACTACGTATTTATGAATCACACTCAACAGTTTTTATGACGACAGTCGCAGAGGTCGAGTTTCCTGATCCCCAATACCTGAAGCACTTGACCTTACCCTAACACAACATGTGTCAATCACCACAACTCGAACAACCCACCTATCATTAAGTCTTTGACGACAAGCACTGGATACAGTGTGACAAGCTAAACACTGGTATCTCCAGAGGGGTGTACTTGACTATATTTTCTCACGATTGAGGTATGTTTTACTATAGAGTTCGGCACTATAACATGAATATGGTTGGTATTCATAATATTATTTTTGTACTCGTTGTGGAACTTTAAAACACATCCAACACAGCCTGTCATGGTGCGGGTTCGAATCGGTCTTCTGTAGTGCTTGCTTTAATAACTAAGACTCTCTTACTTGGTTGACACATGTCATCGTATCCCAAATGCGTAGTTTGATGGTCATGCTGTTGATCACTGGATTGTCTGGTCCAGACAGGATGATTTACAGACCACGTTATAGTTGGCCCGGAATACAGATATTGCTGAGAGCGGCTTTAAGCAACAATAAAACCAGTCTCTGGCGTGTGGGTCAGATAAGGACCACAAGCAGAGGTGTTAGGCGTGAGGGCTCTTAAGCAACAATGAAACCAGTCTCTGGCGTATGGGTCAGATAAAGACCACATGCAGAGGTGTTAGGCGTGAGGGCTCTGCTCTGGGTATTCTTTAAGTTGCACAGTGATATTCTAGTGTGTAATCCCCTATATGTTTCCATTTCCTAGAGCACATTAGATTCTCTACCATGATGGAATGCACGACTGTGAAATTACAATTTCATACTCCAATAACGAATTTTAAAAGAGACCTTTTTCTAAACACTTCTAATACGTACTAATCTGTTATCATAAGACGCCCACTTGTTTGTGTTTAATTTTATTTGAATATTGAAATTTTAACAATGTTTCTTCTAGTATTGACTATACGATATTTGACAACTATTTTGATCGTAATCACATATTTTGAAATAACAGGAATTTCTTAAGACGTGTTAACAGGTTGATTAAATATCAAGAGGGATCGCGTGGGCTACTAAATAACACAAGGATTAATTCTTTCACGTGCACCGAACAAACACTATACTTCCACAAGCATCTGATCCAGTGCCCTCATTAAAATTTAACATAGATTATAGTGATTCAAACTAAAACTTCTTTCCAGTGCTGTTTATTGATGCGACTGCAGTGTGTATAATTATGTTATTCTGAACTTAAGGCGTGTTTTCCATTACATGACTTGTATGTGCAGTGCTGACGCCTGAAATTTCACAGACGTGGAACAGAATAGAAGCACCAATACTTTCCTGACATGTAGCAGGGTTAAGTGCTGACGACTGATGTTCAACACAGCTTCCAGTTTCAAGAATGTGTATCGGTAATTGGTGTATTTGTTATACCCTGAAGTACATAACATCCGTCAGTTACCTGCAGTTCACTCATTTAGATATATACAACAGATCAACATTGGACATAAACCTGAAAACGAGAAAATGTGTCATAAGAAAAGAGGACACGACACACAAACTGAATCTAAAACAGACAATGGTAAAGTGGATGTACCTCGAGTTATTCAATGTACATATGTGACAGTGTTGTACAGATGATTTAAAGTTAGTGGTTTTCAGTACTTTTGTTTGGACACAGTCTTGGGGTATCTTGTTTCATCTTGGACAATTGATAGTAACCGGTGCAAAGTTTCAAGTCCTCTGCTGTCATATCTCTTACTAAAACTCGAACGATCATTGTGAAATATTATTTCTAAGAGTGGAATTGACATGCTGCAAGATGATCTTGTCAGGCATATTGTTTTATCAAAGTTTTCCTTATCGGAATGCAACAATAATAATATTTATCGTCATGGATAAACAGCTTTACAATGAGCAACATAGTTGTGAAATGCGATGGAAATGTAGCGATGGAAAATATGCTCATTCAATTTGATAAATAATTATTTTATTACATGAAACAATATTACAGTCGCTTCACAGAACCAGCACATGTTAATGAACTAGTGGTGTGAATCATTTCCAGTTCCGCCTTGTTTGTGACCCTTGGGAACATATGTATTGCATCATGGTGATGACCTTCAGGATGCAAACTCTGCAATCATGTATATTGTGTGCATATCCCATGTCATTCGCGGATATCTGACATGGATATTTGTACAAACAGCGCAATATCCAACCCATCTTAATCATTTGCATTGTTCATCATACTAAAATACTGAATACAGATGACGTGAACAGAATCACACAGTGGGAATGGGCGAGAGCCGATCCTGTGTCACCTAAAAAGGGACAGGGCGTATCTTTAACCTTTAATACTTGATAACATCCTGGTTTTCATTAAATGTCAGAGACATGTTCGTGGGAGTTTTTGTAAATATCTGAGTATCACTACTTTTAATCACTACTTCGCGACGATGAAACTGGCAATTATTGTGAGAGGCTTTCTAGTACTGCGAACATCAATATCTGCTTTTTACGTGATTAAAGTTACTTTGCGACGGTAGCTGACTTGCACGTTGTCATGTCACCTCGAAAAGGGGCGAGGGTTTTATTGTTTAATATTATTGGCTAAGTAAGACCTACAGCTGTATTGGGGATAACCATTATGAGTGTTCAGATGAACTAAAGTATTTTGTATTTATTGCTGAAAACCATCTATTTCTAACAATACACATCTTTTTATGCTCCATAAATGTTCTGACGTCTCGAAACAATAGATGAAATCATGTGATATGTATGACGTAATGGTAGATGACTGGAGACCCTCGTAAGCATGAAACCAGTCCTGGAACACTTAAAACAGTAATGACGGTATAGAGTGTGGGCATTCTACTTAAATATTAATTCTAACTGAATGTAATTTTTATCAGTTGGAAAATGTCCCATCCATGAGAAACGTTATGAAACCACGTCAAGTCCAAATGGTCTGAAGCTTGAAATGAAAATATGGACCAATTACGTTGATTGGAATGTCGTCCTGACATGTTTTATGTGGCGCTAGATTTTGTAGATTTTAACAGTTTAGCAAATGAAGCACATTTACAGCGAGTTACTTCCCATAGTTGTTTGCAAAACTCGGATGTGACAGTTTCTAGAAGGCTAACCGTCACATTAAAACAGCCAGAAAATGCGATTCGATACCTTACGTCGATACACTAACGTTTATCATCGGGTTTGTTACATGTTGAGACTGCAACCTCTTTGATACTTTGATCAAATGCTTTAAAACTAATAATTATATATTGATCCTGTGTGTTTGTTTAATTATTTCAAAATGTATCTGTAAAACCATCGTTTCTTTTATCCCTTGCACCCAAGGAAGTCACCTCTTAACATATGGTCGTTATATGATATTTATATTGGGGTATTGAAGCAGATTTACTATACTAATTTATTGTATGAAATATTCACTAAACATCTTTGTAGGAGCTTATATTTTAAACGATAGACGCAGCAACATGGCAGAGCCAGTAATCTTCTTTTGTCAGCAAATAACAAGGCTGGGGAGGACCTAAACCATATCTAATTACTGAAATGAGATCGATATAACCCACAAGCTCATTATGAATCAACCAACTTTCAAGATTCATCGGCTGTACAAAAATAATGACTGACATTTCGATACGTATCTGCCGAACTACATACCACCTTTCACCTTTTCGTATTGTTGTCTTATAAGTTGCTATTGAGTGAGACACACGATGCCCTATCTCGCTATAACAGGCGTTACAATGACGTCATGCGGCATAAAAGCTGTGAAAGACTGTGTCAGCTTATATCTCAGAATGTCCTATCTAATATTTCCGATTTAATGATACCACTGACAGACCACACGCCACAACCATTCTTGTTATCTCGACAGCAGATCGCCATGCAGGGGAGGTCCTAAAATACATCTAACCACCTAAAAGAGATGCTGATGACACAGAACCTTTTAACAATGCAGTTAACTTCCAGTGGTTTCATCTGTACCACGGCAATAATAAAACGGATTTGACATGCTGATGCGTATCTGCGACACTACTTACCATCTTGCTCCTTTTCGTACTGGTTTCTTCTAAGCTGCTATATTGGTTCAGACATACGAGCCGGTATCTCGCTTTAAGAAGCGCTACAATGACCTCTCATGAAACATAGTATAGTCATACATGTAAAGTTCCAGGCAAAACAAATGTCCATCTGTTTGATGATGGCTAAACGTGAGAGCCAAACATGGAACGGTCATTTGAAGGTAATGTATCAGATACGAGTGCAGTGACAGTGTTTTGGACTTTAATTCTGAAACTTTGTAGCGACTGTTTTCACCCTGGTAACGTCTTGTAATAGGTGCAGTGCTCGTCAGTACTAACTCCCAAGTGACAACTTTCTTTTGTCTGGCACCTTACATTGAAAAGAAAATGTCCATTTTAAATCATGCAAATGCACTGGTTGGAAACATCGACACTTCAAACCTTTGAACATATCTGACACCGCCTAGACTTATCTTTATTTAAGAGTTTAACAAAATCATTGTCCTTGGTGATCAATATCCAGTCGATAAACGTTACATATACCACTCAAACCGAGAAGCCAATACATGTGATGGGGAAAACATAAAACATTTTGATAGTCTCAGCATCTTCCTGTATCAGACTTGAAATCGGTATCACGGTTACTGTCTGGAAATGGTCAAAACACATTGTCTTGATGTTAGATTCTTTGATCAGTTTGCACGGACACTTTACACTGAATCTGTGTTGACACGTATTGAGTACATGCCAGCGATTTCCATGTGAGATCAGTTGCCATCACATGTATGAAAAACAGGAGAATGAGACAAACGGTTAACTCTACATCATAAACTGTGGGAGGAAGAAACCATATACTTTTAAGGATGTGTGTGTGTTTTTTGACAAATGTAGAAAACTTTTTGATACAAAAAAGCATACATTTTCTTCGCATTTTATGATAGCAATTCTCCTGAGGCCTTTTTACTTTTCAAAACAATCTATTTTTGCCCAGCATATTACTTTGTTACTTGGTTCTGGTGGAACATCGACCATCTCCTTTCGTGTAGAGCTAGTGAGTGCATGCCCGAACCATTAACTCACATCCGGGAAGGATGGATTACAGACAATCCTTGAGCCAGAAGATGTGCTCATCCATTGCCACGCATTTCCTGTAGGTGGAGTGTAGATAAATAACGCCAAAATTGCTTACTACTTCAAAGGCACTGTGAAACCCTTTTTCAAACGAAAGAGAAAATGCAACGATTATATCAAACCACGTACAATATTCAATTTTACAGACGGTATGAAAAAAAC
This sequence comes from Haliotis asinina, assembly GCF_037392515.1. Classification (NCBI taxonomy): domain Eukaryota; kingdom Metazoa; phylum Mollusca; class Gastropoda; order Lepetellida; family Haliotidae; genus Haliotis; species Haliotis asinina. The sequence goes on from NC_090295.1 coordinate 37,255,882, forward strand.
GAAAAGGGCTTTCTTTTGTCTCCATGATTTATTACGTCGCTATGTCATTGTTTTCAGACATGAAAAGGTTAGGCAAAAATGGTAATTTTATCCTACGGCTCTCTACAGTTCATATGTCAGTGTGTTTTATTATTTACAATTTACGACATAAATACAAAACAGCCCTCTGTGAATAATTGATGGTATTTCACTCGCCTGTATTCGAGATAAAAAGCTTTACAATAATGTATATAATAAATAGAGAAGATGACTGTTCGCGTGACACGTCTCTGTTACTGAAATATAGCAACGTTTTGCTACATCGATCGGAGTGAAACCGTTTATCTTCAAGCAACGTTCTGGATACCTCGAGCCAACAAACACGGTCTTGGCCATACATAACGACAAAGGTAGTGCATTAAGCGGTGGTGCTATTCGGATGTGGTTACTAAAACACCCAGGAAATTTATTAATGCTATTAATAGAAGGTGGAACAAGATATGAAAAACTACTTATATTCTGACAGGCGCATTTGTGTTGTTTTTTTCAGATGGGTTGTTGTGTGTAGTTTTGCACAGCGAGCATACAAACTGTGCTCATTTGTACCCAGTCACTTTTTTTCAGCATTTAGACTGTTTCAAACAGTCACGAGAACAGCTCCTTCACAGCCAAATAAAATTGTAAGGTTACTTGTTAACCATGCGGATCCGGGTTAGAATTGGTCCAGACGACGAACTTGATCTGGTGGTCAGGCACGCTGATGTGGTTCACCTTTGTAACCGTATCCCAACTACAGTCACTCACTGGACCACATAATCGAGGAACATTTATTCACAGTTTATTTCTCATACAAGTGGAGTTAATTAGACGTGTTTCATGTCTGTTGCTACATTCTCAGAACAGAAAGAAACATATTTCATGCTCTCCTTTCATGAACATATGTGGAGAGCTAAGTATGGTCACAAATCTAAATAGATTAACGGTAGATTGGCATAAGTGAAATCAAACTCCATCTGGAGTGAAATGTGAAATGCTATATTGCATCACTGGTAACTTTCATGTAAACTTATGGGAAGACAATCACGTTGCCACGAGGACTGATTCTAGCTGATCTGTTTCACGCATACGCAACCCCACTCGAAACAAGGTAACTTAGTCAGAACGTTGAACACAAGCTTCAGCCATATCAATGATCCGATGCCGATCAGTATTGGCTCAATAACTGTTTCCCTTCCAGCGATTAGCCCAGGTGAACCATAAACAGAACAGGCTGCCATGTCTGTTTCATATGTAGATTAATTCACACTGATTCAAAGAAACATACAGTTCTCAGTATGACTGTATATGGGATGACTTCAGCTTTCCAATAGTCAACCTATCCAGACATATTCAAGGAACATTTATTAATCTAAATTAATTCAAACAGGGTTGATGGGTCCAGGATATGTCTCCCAACAACAGATGCGTCCATTTTATGGTTGCATTTTATGCACAACTGATGTAATGGTAAAACATGGAAACTTTATGACTCGTGTTCCATTCTCTACTATGTCATTATAAGTCAACAGAAGTCATATCCTTCAGCACTGTAATTATCACAGTTAGGGCTGGCGTCAAAGCCATCTGTGGCTGGAGTAATAAGGGCCAGGGATAATCCGGTCTGTTTACACTGGCATTGAGGAAGACTGCCGGTTATTGTTCTGAGTATGGTCATATTTACAGATCAATACCTACTGGACGTGTTTGGAAAGATGTGGTATAAGATGCTTGGAAACACACGTGAATATAAATAATAAGTTGCCACCAATTTGTTGGTTGTGAGATGGTGGCGAGTTGGATTTGCGCTAGGCATAAGAAGGAGAAAAAATTGTTGTTCTTTTCTCAGCCGCAAGTTTGACTGGCTCTACAACAGGACACTTTAAATACGTGTTCAATACGTGTTCTGTTCGATCCTCATGTGATTGAATATATGCCCTTATTACCTACCTATTAAACACTCGATTATGTTGGCATTGACTCGGAAGTCTTTTTCCGTGTATGGCCCTTGTTCTAAGGTCTCATCGGTGATGTCAAGGACGTATCAGTAGTTGCGTTATGAGTGGGTGATGAGTATATTCTTCCAAACTAGCCTAAGCTCATTCTCAGGTTGCCAGCATAAGGAACAACACGTGTATTACGAAGTAAAGTTTAACTTGTGAGGTTTCAGTTGCACAATCTGAAACCAAACGTCCTTCCCTTGGTTATTTGGCTTACGTGGTTGTTGAACATGGCAAGAACTCTTGAAAAAGAAGAAGACAAAGTCATCAATATCTCTCCGAAATGGCAAAATACTCTTCGTCGTGACTATGTCAAATGTTTTAGCATGCATATACGAGTGAGTGAGAGAATTTATGCCTCACTCAGCATGATTCAAGCTATAAGGCAACGGTCTGTAACTAGTAGAATCTGAACCAGGTAATACACTGATGAAAAGCATGAGCATCGATCTACACAACTGGGATACAATGATCTGTGTCAACTAAGGCAGTGACTATATTGCAAAGTGGAAGAAGAGGATTGAAAGGTTTACTCCGGAAAAAGCACTACCACCATTTTCAGTCAAAGTCGATGCTAAACGCAAACATATATTCTATTCGGAAATCAAATACTGCCAAAAGACATGTATGTACCTTGTGGATGGATACAGCGCTTTATAAATACTCAGTATTGTCACTGGACATACGTATATGTCTGGTGAAGAAACATTGAACGGTGTTACAGATCTCCGGAAAAGACAAATCTGCAGACACGTACACACGGGCGTTCCATTTAAACACCCTACCAAAACGCTTGTACTGCTTGTTACCATTGCACATCGCGTCATATCATATGTTTTGTATTTCTTCAGACTAAGAGTGTCTTATCTAACAGTACCCTGGATATGCCTAACAAACGAACATGTATATGAGTCAGGTTTGATGCTATAGTTGGATATGATGTTGCCCAGACCTTAACATTTGATCTGCAAAGAAATGATCGATTGATTTTCCTTCTCATTACAATTTGAGCATGGAGTCACTGCAAAATGAACACGCCTCTCACACGTTTTCAATCAACACACATCTGGATGTATCTAATGAACATTCAAAAAGATCTGGTTCTGAGTACGCAGAAATTTACAGGACGATCCTGGGTCCCGCTCTCGTAAGCCTAAGATCTCGTAAGTTTTCTCGTAGCATTGGTGCCTCCTATGTTAAAGTATAGGAAGTATGGGGGCTAAGATGAAACTTACGAGATCTTGAGCTTACGAGAGTTTCGTAAAAAGGGCCCCTGGAGTTTTTCAGTCACCACGATACAAGGTCGGTCTATTTAATCGCTTTGGCCGCCACACTCTGCAACAGTCCTGTTTTGACAATGCGTCTGTCAATAATTTTATCCAGAGGTTGACGTTGTAACCGCCACTGTTCTGGAAATGACGATATATCTTCTGGTTACAATGTATGACACAATCAACGTCACATAGTTTGACATCCGGGTATTTTATCACAGAATAATAGTCACGAAGGTTCATGTACGTGTGATAATTCGTCACTTCAATACGATCCAGACGCGGCCAGTTTTGGTGGATTCTAGAAATTATCTAACTAACAGCTTAACTTCATGACCCGGAGAGACGCAAATATATGTAGACAGTCAGTTAACATTGTAACTTTCCAGACTGTTCGAAGAACTAAATTACTTCTAGATGAGATTAGGTCGTCATGGCAACACCATAATACGTCCATATTCAGTCGTGACTATTAAGAGGCATCGGACGAAAATTTATACACCGTCATAAGTTTATTCTGTTTTCAAGATACTCTGACCAAAGCGGAGTGCATCACAGTGTCAGTCACTAGACTGTCTGATTCAGAACCATATATGTGGCATTAAGAAGCTGGTATGACTAAGAGAAGCACTTCTTTATTTTAATTAATGGCAATAAAGAAATAATGTCTTTTCCGTAAATAGTTCTTTGAATGGCATTTAGAAGTGAAATACATAAGAATGAAGATTTTTTATGGATATCAACTTCTTTATTATGCGAACACAACGTTCGGAGTTAATGCTTACTCCTTCATCAGGTGAGTGAGGATGATGCTGATGATGATTAGGGGTTTAACAAGGCCATACAAGAAACATACAAGCATTGAACGCAAGTTGATTTTGTGCAGAGAATATTTCAAACATATATCAAGCTCCCAAACTTAACACTTTGAAAGTCATAAGTGCGACATAACGGTTTGTAACTGTACATCAGTTTCATAGTTTAAGAGAAATTCGAAAGATTGTAAATACAAATTACGGTATGCATAAAACCTTTTTTGTCTTTCGGAATCTTAATGTGCATTACTGAGAACATATCACAGCGGGTGCACATAGGTACAAAGTTGAAAAACATACAACAGACAACGTGCATGTGCTGTTGATCTCAATCTGACTGACCAAAACCACATGGGAAAATATCCTAGATTTCTCAGACTGAAATCATTATCACTCACCGAACTCGTTTACAGTGTCATTGGACAGAATAAATAACGGTAATGACGTATGCCCGTGAATTACCGTGTGATAACAAAGGGTCAAACGGTCAACCAACAGATACGGTTATTTAGCAACATTCCTAGGGCCTGGAACTCACTGCACTAAATTGTATTTAAGGTATTCAGAGATGTGCCACTGTACCAATGTAAGGTCTTTGCTTCAATTATCATGGACGCTCCTTTGGACGATTGTAGAAATGACGATTCATTGTGGACAATATTGACCTATTACTGAAATGCCAGTTGTATTCGTGTTTGTCGGAATGTGTGAAGCCCATTTTCTGGTGTCTCCCGCCGTGATATTGCTACAATATTGCTAAAGGCGGCGTGAAACTAACCTCACTCACTCGTTCCTATTCGTTGGAAACAAATGGTAATGTAATCACTTTTTTCCCCAAATATTACGTATAGTTTCACTGATAGCCATAGCTGGTTCTGTAGTGGGTACCATGTAAGATAAAACAGTGACATTAGGCCCCGATTTCTCGAAACAAACTTAAGTTTTCACTCAAATCTCAAACTGAGTTTCACAATTTGAAACAGCTGAATTTTTAACTCAACTGCAGTTTTGAAATATAAAATTAATTAATCTACCCACGAAACTCAAATTGTTTCCTATAGTTTGAGTTTTGTGCTGATTTCAGTTCATTCTGTGAAATGCGTTTTCTAAAAGTAAAATCTCAGACTTAAGTAAAAACTCAGACTTAAGTTTGTTTTGAGAACACTAAAGCTAAGTGGACGATATAATTGCAGTTATTTTTTTCTAAATATGTTGCATCACTCCTTTATGAATTACACTTGCTATGTTTTCATATTATTAAGATAAACTAAAACAGAATGGAGGTACATACAAATACAAACTGTGTACGGAAATGCCAGCCATTTTGTATCAAGAATGTATCATCAGGTTCTGCGCCCGTGTTTAAATCCAGTGTCTTGCGAATTCGCTTCTTATTCGTTATGAAGAATTTTGTGTGTTGTGGAGAACCACTCAAGTACTATTCAACTTTGTAGATGAATGTCTGATTGCGTTATCAGAGCAAGGTGGACATGAAACACCATCTGACACATTGATAGCATCATGACGCTTCTTTTGCCCAGTTGCTACCTCGGTTAAGTTGGTTGTAATGGTCTTTCGTCTGGTAATTGGTTTGTGCCACTACAAACATTTCCAAGTGATAGTGTATTACGAGAGTGTGTCTTAGGTAGTTAGTGTTATAGCGGCACGCCTTTAAGGTCACGCTTTAGAGTTGCCTCCCTTTGGTGTGTGTTTTGAGTGTTGATAAACATGAGCCCGATCGCGAAGCTTCAATCCTTCGCTGGAATGCTCAAGAATAAGTGACTGTGTATATAAAGGCTGGTTGTTGACTCAACACACACACAAGCACAAACACACGAGCGGACGTACACACGGAGTTATACTGGAGTTGTGTCATCATTCGGCCTGGATACATCTGTCTGGCTCTTCGTCAAAAGCTGACCTACATTCGCTCGCTGAGTGGCATAGCTGTTTCTCATTGAAAACTAAAACTTTGGTCAGTTGATATTATATTTGTGACCCATTACTTAAGACCTGACTCAGCTGCATTGTACTATAAACGTCTACTGTAAATCATTGTATCTTGCTCTTTGGTCAGTACATAATATTGAATATTTTAGACTAGTCAGTGTTATATTTAGCTGTCCTTTTGGCCTGTGACCGTGTCAATACTTCAGTTTACTGGCACTGACATTAATTCTGCTGGAGAAATCGTCCCACGTAGTGTACTTCTGGTGTATTATCGAATAGGGGTTCATTTATAGTATTATGACTGGTGCTGCAGTTGACGTGTTTGATATTACATTTAGATTGTTCTCTACACAAAAGCGGCGAAACCACAGAGGCACGGCTGACTGGTTGTGTCAGACAGGGTTTGTATTTCTGCTTCGTCTTCTAGTATGTTTGTTCTGTAACCTGTCTTCGTGCATCACTTCAGCCCTTCAACCTCTCATTCCAAATCAAGTTGGTACATACTATTAGTCACATGGCAGAACATCACCGTAAAAATTAAACTTCATTCTTCTATGACAAGTGGATATTTTATCCTGACACAAATACAATTAAACGAAATAAGGTGACAGTCCGGTTAACTCAAAAACAAAACTAATGGGAGCATCATTGGAGGCATGTACGTTATGACCTATTAGAGGGTCACAGGAGCACTATACTGTGTGGGCCATAGGGAATCTTTTCGTAAAGCAGACAACAAATTAAAACATTTCCATAAGCGGAGCCTTGTTATAGGTTCCGGCTATGTCATAAGCAAGTGTTCACCCGTCGCAAACACATGCAAGATACGACATATATTCACACGAAGCAAGGGATATCAGTTTACTCATTCCAACGTTAGTAACTTTTCATCATTAGTCTTTCCCAACAGAAAGATTGGGGTTTACAGCGGATAGGCATATATATAGTCAGTCATATTAAACATTAACGGTCAGAAGAATGCAAGAACGGTTCGCTTTCCAATTAACATAAAACATCATTTTCCGAATCAGCTTCTTACCCAGCCAAGGGTTTCAATTTCCTCTTGTCGATGGAGTCACGAGCAGTGTGCCAACGCCATGGAAAATCAAGCTTCCGGTTTTTGTCTCACTCTAACACTAATTGATGACAATCTCAATTAACATAAGCACTTCGTAAACGTGATAGCATTTTTGTTAATAATTGAGGGAAGAAAGTAAGTCTTGACCTGCCAATAAAAGAAGATTTCATTTGTTGCAGAAGGAAAATACGTTGAAAATGTGCCACTGAAAATCATCGGCCACTCCAGGCAATCGGGAAAAAAACCGTTAAACATATCCGGTAGCATCTGCCACTCATTAAGCCAACAAGACAAGAAAAGGTTGAACGAGGCATCGGCTCGGCGACAACACAGTATCACTTTACAGAAGACATCTATTGTGCAAGAAAACAGTTTACCTAACCTAGGTGGCGTTAACTGGTGTTAAATCATTCCCTCTGTTTATAGCTCAATCATGTTTCTTTTAACAGGAATTAGAATACACCGATTTCATGATTAATGAAATCAAACTGAATACGCATCATATCCTGTAACCCTATTGATTTCATGGTTTCATTGTCGTAACAAGATTTCCAACAGATCTCAGATCCAACATCACAGTGAAAACTCGCACCCGCATTTGACTATATCCAGGACATGATTAGTTGTCAGTGAGGTGGATGTTTGCCGGTTCTAATTACATCCTTATGTCATGTCTGTGTTATGCCGGTTAAAACCCAGACTGAATCATGATAAAAAAAAATTTCACCAATTCTTGGATCCTTAAATGGGTAAACACAAGTTCCCTGCAAAATCAGTGATAATAAATTGTAAAAACACACACAACTGTTGCAAACTGTGTGATTATTCATGAAATCAAAGTGTAAACAGTCAAGACAGTCAAGTACCAATGAAAGGAATGGAACCCACTGCCTGATCTTATAATAAATGGATACAGGTTTGGCGTAATGACGATACACTTGGTGAGACTCTAAGTCGCTCTAAGATTCCCTTAATAGTGCCAGTATTGTTGATCGTTTTCCAAGAAATCCATTCTGTGTGTTTGATAAAACAACACAAATTCTAGCAACGAACTTAAGAGAACTCATTACACACCGAACCTATCTGTCATCTTCTTCTTTTCGTTAGTTCGTGTTATTGTATCATCAGTCTTTAATGTGTCAAACCTGTGCTTGGACTTGACATAAAATTTAGCACATCGTTCACCGTTATTTATGAGTTACCTTATTCAATATCTCATCTCTCTCACACCATGTAAGAAGTCTTGTCATGGCCAAAGTTTCACTTAGTCAGTTGACGCGGACACTGTCTGAACAAAGTTACCGGGTCTAACATGCATAGATTATGGTTTGTTTATGTGCAGCGCTCAGCAATATTCCAGCTATATGACGGTTTTCTTCAAATATCAAGTATGTTCCAGACAATGAGTATGTGAACGTTATGACCATCAATTATGACCACCCGATATGCTAGTCGCATCTTGGGACAAGTATGGGTTGTTGAAGATCAATTCAAACCCAGACCGTTACGACAGATGGTGAAATATGTAATGGTTTCTATGACAACCACGTGCTGTCTGGGCCTATTCTGACCTGGAACTGACACGCTTATACATGAAATGATATAACTGACATACGAGCATTCAAAGAGTCCGTAAGTCACCAGTTCATTTGGGTTTTCTTTTCATTTTTATCCTTATTTCAAGGATAATTTCGATTGAGACTGAGGGCAAAGAATAGGCCGAGTGGCTTTAATATATGTCTCCAAACGTGCCGAGGTAGCCAACGGCAGACGCTTTTACCACTCAAGAACATCACCAATGTCACGTTGATGGAGAGCACGGCACTCAGGAATTATGTCAACGTCACTTCAGTTCATCCAGACATTACCGAAACACTTCCGCCTGCTTATTACGTGATTATGAGAACTGAATTGTCCTGCTGTGCTACATGGTAAGGAGGCCCTTTCAAGTTAATCCAGCTGGACAGCGTAAACGTTTTCCTCCTTGCAACTGTACTTCATAGGCGCTATTTGCTCTGTTGGGTCTTCCTTCACAGTAATGACAGTTGGGAAGTATGTTGAAGACCTGCAATGAAGCATTTTGCCAAAGGCCTTTAACTTTGGATTGTTTAAAAATCTACGCTAATACAAGGCTCTTCAGGTCTCACAAGTCCCAGAAAGTCTCAGAAGTCCTATTTCATAGATTGAAGGAGGTTCAATGCCGATTGCACAAGTTTTCTGTTCATGTGACAGTTTGACGGCTCAATGAGGACAAGAAGTGAAAAGGAAAGCCCCTGCTGATGTAGCTTTCAGACGTTTACCATTTTGCCAAACCCTACGGTGATGGTGATGACAAACCGGTGAGACGGGATTCGAACCCACGATCAGAGATGTCAGATGTGCCCAAGCGAGTACATTGCAACGCCTCAGCGAAGTGGTCCCCCAACTTTGAGAGGATAAGGTAACAAGCACATAATATATGACTTTCAACGTAAATACGTTTTATGTGAGGCGAGGGATTGTTTGTTTATTTGTTTGCTGGGCTTGTGTTTGTTTTGTTATTGTTTTTGGGGTTCATTGCAGCTTATTGAGTTATTGGTAGAAAAGAATGCAGTAGTAAGTATTGTCCAGTGCTCATTATACATGTATATATAATGAAATAGACCTTGTATTATAGAAACTCTTCCATGGAAGAAACCTTACTTCATTCAAAAAATAAGATAATCTTTGAGAAGAGATCCTTTTGGAATTGTACGTGATTTAGTAATAGGTATCCCCCGTTCATCCCCATTATCCCTTGCTTATCACACACTTCGGCAATAACAGAAATTCAAAAGAACATGGTAGAACGCATTTTAATGCTTCTTTGATGTACTTTTCAAAAGGTTTCAACCAGGGGAATTAGGAAATGCAACTACCTTAGTACAGTATTTACATTTTTAATCTATGTTCAATATCAAGCAATGGTATTACACTTAACCACGAATTCTACGTCCGTAAAACAAATAATACGTATAGGTAATGTCATTTGGTAATAGAGATGCATTATTTGAAGAAATTGTCAAAATACTCATAAATACTCTTTCCAAAGTTTTCAAAATGAGACATAGTATGCATGTTATGTCGACATCACTTGCTTGGACGTTACGCTTTATTTTTATTTATATGCTGTATACAGTGACCCTACCATTGGCATTTACAATTTACGCGGAACTGAAGAATGGATGATGCCCGCAGGCCATGAAGCATTACGGCGACCAACATAATGGGATAACTTCACAGGTCCCCAAATCATCAAAGGGGCGCAATTCTGCACAGCGGAATGTGGCACATCTCACCTCCTGGACACACTGTCTCGCACATCTTGTAATTCTGATATAAAACATCACGCATATCATCACAAAGCCAGTTTTACACAAATATAATCAGTTGAACAAATCTATTTGCTTCACCGGTAACATCACTGCAGTCGCACTCTTCGCCATAATGTTCAGAATTCGATATAAAATCGTGGTTTTTGAGCAGCACTCTGCGACAGACAACGAGCGTTTAATTGTTGTGTCGATGGCAGTTATGAGAAAGCGCGACGATATTGGAAATGCATCTGTGACTGTATCGAAATGACCTTTATGAAAGCCACAACACTGACAAATTACACACTGGATAAGCGTGACTTGTGTGCCAGTCTCCCGTGTCACCACACAGTGTTTATAGATCATATATTGGCTTAATTTCAGTATACTGTAATTATGTTCTTCTGAAATAGGATTCTATTTGGTCATAGTTATGTTACATGTTACATCAGGTCTGCACCCTTCTTTGTGATACTTGAGAGCGCAAAGGTCCCTCGTTGGTGGGATAAGAATGGCCTTGACATTTCGACCAATCTCTCATGTTCCCATCCCAAAGGAGCCGTGGGCAAAGACAAACACCACACGCAAATAACAAACACATCTGTGACCTCGTGGGAGTATTCTTTAATCGTCTTACAGTTAATACATCGTCTTTCAGTTTTTATTCAGCTTTAAGACAATATCCTCAGGGCACTGACACAGTACCTTCTACCTTTGGAGGAAGAAGGGGTTAGATGGTGATATCAATGTCCTCCGTTGTTGTATTCATATTGCTGGTTACATATGTGTTAGATCAATAGCCTCTTCTTAGTAAATGCAATAAAAGTACATCATTCATTCTTTAACGATAACGGGTTAATAAGGTTACCCAGTACAGCAGTATACGCTTGAACCCAAAATTGCTGTAGCGCCCAATCTGCATGTACATTTCAGAAAAAGTGAAAAATCACTTTCCAAATACCTCACTGCCTTTGTGAAATAAACACTTGATGTCATCACTATTGTGATGAAGAACCCATAGATAGTTTAGACTCGGGAGCGATCTCTTGTGATCAAGGTATTTGTTTCATCGCTATTTAAAGCAATTAACAGGTTATTCATAGATTTTATATCAATAAGCTGTACAGTTGGCAGCATAAAGGATTTAGTCAGATGTACATAGTGTATTTACAGTCCAATAACATAAGTGAGTGTATCAGCCTCAGCCTTGTATAAAAGTTCAAGCAAATATATCTCAGACATGTCAATTTTCAGATTACTTCCATTCACCGACCCGTCAGTATAGGGCATGTACGTGTAAACACAAGAAATGTTGGTCGCAGAAGGGCGAGGAATCCAATGTCTTGCCGTCATTCATCACTGAGACCAGTCCCTTGCCAATCATTAAAGCTCTGCTTAATGTGTACTGGCATCAGTCGAAAGGTCAGAACAGGCTTACCACACAATATATACAGTGTAGATGCAGACCATTGCTAATGATGTGCCTGGATGTAAATAATCAAGCCATCTTGTCTGAGGAGTGCCGTGCATGTTTTCGTCCGGAGAGTCTCCAACAGTGTGATTTACAGAAAACCTTTATCTAACGCATTAGGGTCCATGCGCTTCATTCAACCTATCTTCATATTATGTCTCACCAAATTTAAATATTAGGTTTCTCAGTAACCACATTAAGGAGACTTGAGGTCGACATAATTGAGGATATTTCCAGATTAGATTAGGGATAAAATTATGTCCTTTAATATCCCGTAATTATTGCTTGGTTCCGTGTGGGTGGTTAGAACGATAAGTGAACACATGGCATAATCACCATTTGTTTATTTGTTTGTTTGTTTGTTTGTTTGTTTGTTTGTTTATACAGCAGTCGTTTGTTTTGGTTATATGACATCGACCCGTTTACAAATCGAGTCCAGACAATCCACTGATTTACCCCATGAACCAATGGGATACGATACATCAATGACAAGATGTCTCCTCTCACAAGCACACGGTATCTGTGGTAATTAGTAATTCATAATCATACACATGATAAAGTGAGTAAGTGAGTGAGTTTACTTTTCGCCGCACTCAGCAATATTCCAGCTATATGGCGGAGTTCTGGAAATAATCGAGTCTGGACCAGACAGTGATCAACAACATGAGAATCGGTCTGCGCAATTGGGAACCGATGACATGTGTCAACCAAGTCAGCGAGTCTGACCACCCGATCTCGTTAGTCGACAAGCAAAGTCGCCTTTTGTGGCAAGCATGGGTTGCTGAAGGCTTATTCTACCCCGGGACCTTCACGCGTCGCATAATTACGTTTTCCTGTGTCTGTGGAAAGGGTTTTGGGGCCAGCTGTCTTTCAGAATACGCCGTTAATAAACACACTTCACTTTACATGTAACACTACAATAACAAGTTGTGATTTCCTCAGTCTGAGAGCTTGAAGGAACCCACTGGAACCTCAAATACTGAGACGCTAATAAGCTGTTGTCTCACGTAAATATTTATGAATGCACTAAGTATAGCTCAATAATATATTTTTAACCGCGTCATTGTATCGTCATTGGTAGATGGTGATTCGTGAACACACACTTATGATAGATTCGAGAAGTTAAATGGGCTTTCCGTTATCAGGTATTTCATGTGAACATGAAACATTATCCACAGCGCTAGTATCATACGTGAATTCTGTAACACGAGAGCTTGAGAGACTTAAAGCCTTAAGATACACGTATTTCATTACAAAGTGCTAATACCGGACTAGAATTCCATATGCGCCGCTTTTACTTTGCCTCTATAATTATAACATATGCTCCAATCGAAATTAAATTTTCTCAGTAACATACTAAGTGGCATTGCATCTGTTATTGATTCTCACCATACCTTTGCAGAAAAAAGTGAATCTCAAATTGATATCTCCCATTTTGCCAGTGTCAGTGAGCGATGAATATGGACGTGAAAAGTGATTTGCTAAACTGTTAAAAATTGTGATAGTTATGATATTCCTAAAAGGCAGCGGTAGTTTCAAATAATGTGCTTTGTCTAAAATGACTGTAGAAAGTATCACATAACTGGACAGTTCCTATACAGTTTAAGAAATGTTTACCTCGATTTCAATATGAGGAAGAAGACATGTCGCTTTGGTATATCAGGCGTTTCTGGAAATATGGAGTACAGCGTCTGTACACAGTGCCATTAAGAAAGTGGTGAAATGTAGCATGTGTTATATTTGGAATTCTTCGTTAAGTACAGATTCTAGTACTTTCCTTGGCTTGAGTCTGTACTAGATTCTGTACGTTACTAAGAACTGTACTCCCAAACATAACACACATTACTCTAGTTGAAATGTCTCGTAATTAACGTTACCAAGTTAACGTGCCTCAAGTACTGGTATGTTCAACATAACATAGCTCGTATAATTTATCAATCACGTAAGTGAAAAAGACATGCGATTGTCCTTATCGTATCGACTGAGACACAAATCTAGATTAATGACACAACACTGCATAGCGATTGGTAAGTGAAAATTGTTTTACACCGCTATATGAATTAACCAACACTATCACACAAAAAATAAGTTTGAGTTTGTCCCCATATGGGTTATTTAATCTACACGACGCCAGAGGTTGTAAATAAACTGTGCAATGTGTATGCATCACCTCAACAAACCGCATTACTCGTTCCAATAAATATAAGTGAAAAAGATTTTGCACACATTCATACGAAATCTCTGCTAAATTACATATCGTGTCGGTGGTCATGTGACTGCAGACGCTGCATATAGGTTTGGGATTATGACGAACGTGTCACCAAGCGTCGCATGCAATCCCCAGGGAGAGTTGATGGGTTTCTAATGAATAGCGAGTTGAGAGCTATGGCGAAATTGGAAATCTCATAATCAACAATCACTGTAAACGATGTGCGGTGTCATGCGACGTGCTGTGTAATTATGACACGACAATCAGTCACACAGCCTCAAGAAACATAATCTGTCGGTAATCCCGCCTTGATGGATAACTGAACTATTTGTGCTTCCGGTACCAAGTCAAGGTCATGCCACATTTTCTCTATTAAACCTTTCGTCCAGTGTGTCCAGCTGAGCATAGAAAGAACCGCTGAACACAGACTGAACTTACACTCAATCATTGTGCAGAGACATCCCTTCGACTAGTTGTAGAAGATGACTTGTTATTGGATGACAAGATCTAAAGATGGTCAGGGTCACAATGAACTGAGTATCACTGAAAAGGAAAAAAGTAGGTGTTTCTGAATTCCTACCAGATGTTAACCAAATTTGTCCAAGTACCTGGTACTACTATTGTACAGAAATATCCTGACGATGGACACAAGTGTCTCACGCATCTGAGTGAGACAAAATGTAAGCCTCACATGGACATTCAGTCAGCCACATAGCAACGGGACAATACATGCACAGCTGCATCAAAAATACGAGGTCATATTTCAAAACACGGGGTATAAGTCTTTCAAACACTTGAACAAATGGCGGTAATCGAAATTCGGTGACAAACCTGTCATACGAAATCTTTAACCACATCAACAAGTAACTGTATGAATGGACCTACAGCAGCAGGACAGATGCTCTAGGTGATCAGACTGTTGCAAAATGCAGATGACATGTAAAACGTACTATTTTCAAAGAAAGACAAAAAAAAACAACTGTTTATTGTTTCCTAGTTTCAGCTTTACGTATCCATTGTTTGGCGACTGTTTAAGCCTACTGAGGTTTTGATAACGTGTGTAATTCTGTGGTCGAATTTACAAATGCAACACATTTCAACCAAGTCATCTTTATACTCAGTTTTAACGACAGTATGCTCTCTATCATACTTGACTTCAACACATTTCTTCCAGGCTTGAGGATATGATGTCAACAAAATGGTGTTTGATATTAACTGTCATCCTGGTATTCCAACAATGGCAATACATCAAAATGCGTCATAGTACATCACAGTACATGAGAAACATGATGAAAGACCGTTTGAGTGTATGTTGAATGAGAGTCTTTGAAATCGTACTTAACATAACATATTCGGTTGTATCTGAAAATAGTCTAATGTACACAACGAAGACTGCAACTTTTATGAAAAAGACAAGTTAGCTACAAGAACGTTCATGCCATTCCTGTCGTATAAGAGCACTAGTGTTTATGCTCTTCGAAGAACTTTGTGTCATAAACACATACTTTACAACTTGCTGGCACGGGCTGTTGGTATGTCCAGGCTATTAATCAATAACAATTACTTCTTTGCTCACAATACCATGTACAATGTGAATAAGTTAAATGACAAGTGTTTTCGCTATGTTAGCACTCCATCGTATAACGATCCGAATATGTGAAGCTTAAGTCCAATACATTACACACCTTCCCTATTCATTTATCTAAATTTATATTGTACCAAGCTAAAGGCAGCATGCAACTCTTGAGTTGTGAAATTACATCCACGACATCACGTTACCATATCTAATAAGCAATCATATCCTCTCCCATATCGTTCGATATGACTAATCATTACTTTAATACTTTAGCAGTCCGGCTGTTTCAGCCTTTAATATCTTTCTTTTACAATGTTCATGCACAGTACCACATGCACTTCTCATGAAGGAATCATCTGACCGCAGCTCAAAAATTGTTTGATCAGGATTAGAGCACGACATCATTAAAGATTTCAGAAAGGTTATAGCAGTAGAAAACAGACTCCTTTGATCCGATATTTCTTGTACTTAAAGAATGGATTTTGTCCCATTTTACTTGTGCACACCAAATAAATATAAAAATTCAAAGGCACTAGTATAACGGATATGCAACGATCATAACAGCTCAAGATATTTTTTCGGCAACCTGTGATAACTTTGTTCAGACATTCTTAAGCTGAGGTATATTACGACAAGAGTAAAGGTAAACCTAGATGTTGTAATATTTTGTCTCAGATGTGGGCGGTAAACAAGGTAGTTTCTAAACGTGAACGCATGGGTCTCGGGGTCTTAGACAGAGCATTTCAGTAAAAAGACGTTCCTCCTTCGTATCGTAATACAATGAGGATCACGTCTTTCAACTGCTAATTTGCTCACTTAAACCGAGTGGAGTAACACATCTCCTCCGATACAGAATCAGCTTTTCAGGAGAAATCCCAGAACCTCAGTTTAATTGTCTCATGGAATCGTTAAACTTCGTTTGTTTCCCTCGGATAGTGGTATTACAGGTTGTGTAGGAGAGACCGCAGTGCTGATCACAGCGACGTGATCGTAAATTCTGGTCCACCAAAACAATACGGTACGAGTGAGTGGGAGTCAAATAACCAGCATAACAGCGCAATAAACACGATTATTGGCATTCCAGTTACGACAACCCTAATTACAGATAACGAGAATGTTGACAGGAATATGTTGTATGAGCGAAAATGACTAACTGAACTCATGGGATTAAGTGTGTTTTCCACGCTTGTACTGGCACGGTACTACAGAATCTCATCAAAGAGATATTTAGAATGTTTAAAGTATGTGAGATGGAGCATATTTATAGCAGTTTCCTTTTCTAAAATGAAACTACAAAACTCATTCAAAAATAATTTTGTTCTGTTTGTCTGTTGTTTAACCCCCACTGAGCTATATAGTCGGCTATATGACAACCTGATGAAGAAATATGAATATACTCCGAAACGTCGTGACTCTTCACAATAAAGAAGTTGTCATCCATACAAACTCGTCTCTTTATATGACAACGGTTTGTAAATAACCGAACAGTATACAGTGGAGGCTCTCTAAACCGGCACTCATCGGGACTGAAGAAATAATCCAGTTTCGACAACGTGCCGGATTGTAGAGCTGATGATAAACGTTCAAGCCACAGACGGGACTAAGATTTTATGCTTGTGTTGACACCTTGCCGGATTGGACAGATGCCGGTATTCACAGATTCCACTGTATATATTAGGTTGATCAACATCATGACCATCGACACATGCAACAGAAATACGATGACCTGCGTCAACCAAGTCAGCGAGCGTAACCACCCAACTCTGTTACGACAGGCATTAGTTACTGAACATCAATTCTAATTTGGCTCCTCATGAGCGGAATCTAGAGTTAATTGTAGGATTCCCTCAGTGTTCATGACTCAGTACCAAATAGTAAAGATACCAGATGTTCATCAATACACATCCCAGAATATACTGCCAACACTAATCAGCATGGAATAGGTACAAAATATACTGATCCATCGAAGACAAAATGCCTTAAGGAAATGACGCCAGGAAAGTGTCTGAGGTACATAATGGTTGTCTCTTATAGCTTGGCGCTTGTCCAGCGCCTTTAACGGGTTTATCTTGTTATCTCTAAGGACGGTTTCTCGACAATTGCAATTAAAGTTCCCCTGCTGTCACCAGAGGGAATGGGACCCATTAAAGGAAGCACATCAGATATAACAACTCCTCACACACGGATCAGTTACCTTCATTATCGTGCCAGCTGCGCAACATATAAAATGTCTAACAGCTCCAAACTCAGTCAATACATAGCCTCCGAATAATTACGTCTTTCTTTTGAAAACATCTTGTTCCATTTACTGTAGCGTCATTTAAAATGAATGGTGTATAATCATCATGCAACATTATTATTATACAATTATTATTATTATTTTTCATCGATTTATCCCACAAGAACGTCAATCAGTTTCCGATCCCACACTTCATGCAGACAAAATAAGTTTAAACAGTCATCTGGTGTATTAATAAATAGATACTTATAAGCGAAGTGTAAATACATACTGAATGTAATGTTATTACGATCCGTATCGGACATGCTTTTCACAGATGTGTTTATTTGGTTTCCGATTTTCGCTGAGATTAGCATGTTCCTTGTCATTAGGTTGGAAAACGGATTGCAGCTTAAACGTTCACAGAGTTTTAGAAATATGCTGGGATAAGACATCTCTTGATCCCGGACCACTAAGGCCACACAGATGGTGCTGTTGGAGTATGGCTTCACAAGCATCCATTCAGCAATAAACAACGTGGGAAGGAGAGGATAAAGTAATCACCTTATCTCCGCCAGGATCACTCTTTATAATTTCTTTAAAGCGCATGCACGTTCTTTGCCGAATGCATTACACTGTTGACATAGACCAAAGGTCATTCAACCTCAAAGAAGCATTCACTGGCGGTGTAGTCATAATCGTCCAATCTTCTCTGCTGTTAGTAGAGATTTCCTATGAATATGGAAAGGGTTTATTCCAAGCTTTACAGTACAACTTTATGTACAAAGCGCCGATTCCAAACTGCCCGTGTTACAGAGATCTAAAATAACCTTGGAGTTATTTTAGATCATGAGTTTAGTTTTACGCCGCACTCAGCAATATTCCAGCTATATGGCGGCGGTCTGTAAATAATCGAGTCTGGACCAGACAATCCAGTGATCAACAACATGAGCATCGACCAGCGCAACTGGGAACCGATGACATGTGTCAACCAAGTCGGCGAGCCTGACCACCCGATCCCGTTAGTCGCCTCTTACGACAAGCTCAGTCGCCTTTTATGGCAAGCATGGGTTGCTGAAGGCCTGTTCTACCCCGGGACCTTCACGGGTCTATTCAAAATATAAACAAACAGTTACTAAGACTACCACGTGTATTCATTTGTCTGCAATTATACTTCTGTGAACGTCATATTTTCGTTTTGCTCTGTTCCTTTTGTTTCCAGGCTCATTGATGGCCGTTTTTCAGTAATAATACAAACTTCATTCAGTGACGATTTCACGTTTTCAAATGACAATTATACATGGTTCAGCAAAATGGTATACTTATGGCCGATCGACCTTGTATTGAGTATGAAATATTGCCGCATCAAGAATGTTTACCTATCCTTCATTATGTTTGATTTTTCACTGAAACTGTCTCCTTAACACAATATCTCTTATGCTGTGCCATTGATATTTTCCATTCCCAGCACAAATGGCTTAAATTCACCTTTTCGGGAGTTTTAATGTATGAACTGTCTGATCGATCAATACATACACGAGGAGGGGTCATAAGAGTTCTGAATCAAAGATTTGATTTTTTTTTTAGTTTTCTGTGATATACTTGATATATTTGAGTGTAAAGACGTTTGGTATTGTCTTCGAGTTGTGTAACGACTGGCAACGGCCCTCTCAACATTTGGATGGACAAATTTCGATAGATGGGTTTTGTTTATACATACATCCTAAAACAAATATACCACATGACCGCAGTAGAGAAATAAAAAAGACGTTGTAGGGGCAGTGAGGTTATCAAGTGAATAAAGCGTTTGTTCGTCGCGTTTGACTCCCTATATGGGGCCACTTAATAAAGCCAATGTTTGGTATACCCAGCCGTGATATGGACGGTAATATAGCTAAAAGGGGTCTAATGCCTTACTCACAGGTCGGTACTCCTGACAGAATCATGACGAGCTCATGCTGCTTCTCTCATCTCTTAGGTTCATGATGGTTATCGGATCTGACTTTCTGTTTCATTCACACAAATGGAACAAAAGTCGAATTTTGAAAATTGCAATTCCGACCAGGAACTACGAAGTACTTCAGTTTCAAATGTGGAGTCTTTGACTTGACTTTTTTCCCAAAGATCACTGCAATAATGAGCCTAAGTGATCTTCCTTAAATCATTTACTCTTGATGTTGCTCAAAGAAGTTCTTCAAGAGGCTTGATTGCTTGATTCTTCGTTAATCTATGTTTTTTTCAATTGATCGACCTTCCGTTGATGTTTAAGTTGCCTCTAAATTATTCATTTTAAAGAAAGATTATTGTGATGTAATTCTTTGTAGGATAAAGCTTAACCTTAATGAATGAGAACTTCAAACAAACCAGAAGCACGGATGAGCAAAGCGTTATCACTACCTTCGGCCTGGAGTGATGTGTAGTGGCTAAAAAATATGTACAGTGTATGACATTTATGAAGTGATTAATGAACGTACCAGCTCATATGAATAGAATTAGTGGGGAAAAGGCTTAACTTAAATATGGTTTCCACTGGTTCTGCCAATGTCAGTAACATGAGGGTAGGTACTTTAAGGAACATGATTTCTTTGCTGATTTTTTATTATTATTTTAGTCGATCAACCTACCGGGTAAGTTTATGTAGCTTAATGCCAATGATATGAGACTGAAGAATCTGATCCGAAATTCAAAATCCTAAACGTCGTAAGTCGGCAACAATTTTCCCTACTCGCGTATTTCCCTTACGTTTCCAAAATCTGGATATTTTTGTGTTCTCTTACCACTTTGCCACGCTGTTACCTGTATACACTTTAAAGGACCGTTAAGACAGAAACACAGAGGTTGCAAAATGTGTGATTATTTATCTAAGCATAAACATCTGTGTCGTTCCCATAACAGCACGAATGTAAGGAAAGGAACCCGATGATTTAACTTGATTCCGAAAAGCATTGATACATGTGGTGTACACTCTGTAAGGGGATCTTTGCTCTTCTAAGTTTAGACAAGGCTAATGATGCCAGTATTGTTGATGGCTACTACGATACAGATCACAGGAAATCCATTATGTGACCATCTGTGAGAAATTACCTGATGCCTTTCGCGTTTCTGTTGTTCTCGCACTGCACATGTAACCTATCTGTCACCTGCTTTGGGTGGTTTGTTCGTATCATTGTACCATCAGTTTCATCACGGTGTCAAGCATGTGCTTGAGCTCCTACAGCAGGCTGATTGAAAGAATTAACTATCGTGCTTCATTAAACAATATTTGAGTTAACTCACTCAGTATCATATCTATGTCACGACGGTATGTTAATATTCAAGTCAGACAAACTTGACATCATAACCAACGTCTCACTACGTCTCACTACGTCTCACGACGAGTTACCACCTCTGATAGTCCCAGGTGTTTAGTTTGTTTTGTTGTTTTGGGTTTTTTGTTTTGTTTTCTTGTGTTGTGTTTTCTTTGGTTTGTTGGTTGTTGTTTAATTATGCATTCAGCAATGTTCCAGCCAAGTCTTCAAATAATGGTGTCTGGACCAGAGAGTCCAGTCGTCAACATCATGATCATCGATTTTGGGGATACGATGCCATGTGTCTGATAGCCACACCACCCGAAACCGTTAGTCGCCTCTTAGGACAAGCATGGGTCGCCGAAGTCCAAGTCCAGCCCAGACCTAGACGGACGTTGATGAATGTAATCACTTCTAACCTGAAATCGTTACGAGTGCACATGAGAAGTATTGCTGTATCATTATTTCGACAGTTGTTTCGGCTGTCATCATCCCACGATACCATTACGTCATTTTATCCCCATTGCGAAGAAACGTTCAATTCAAAACGTCTTCAAAGAATGGGCCGAGTTGGCTTTAATATATGTCTCAAAACGTGCCGAGGTAGCCAACGGCAAACGCTTTTACCTTTTAAGAACGTCACCACTGTTATGTTGATGGAGAGCACGACACTCAGGAATTATGGCAACGTTACTTCAGTTCATGCAGATATTACCGAAAACTTCCGCCTGTTAATTTTTATGAGAACTGAATTGTCCTGCTGTGCTACGTGGTAAGGAGGTCCTTTCAAGTTAATCCAGCTGGACAGCGTAAATGTTTTCCTCTATGCATCTATACTTCATAGGCGCTATTTGTTCCGTCGGGTCTTCCTTCACAGTGACGGCAGT
This sequence comes from Haliotis asinina, assembly GCF_037392515.1. Lineage (NCBI taxonomy): Eukaryota > Metazoa > Mollusca > Gastropoda > Lepetellida > Haliotidae > Haliotis > Haliotis asinina. The sequence continues at coordinate 37,277,991 of NC_090295.1, forward strand.
TGGGACGTATGTTGAAGAGCTGCAATGAAGTATTTAGCCAAATTCATGTAAGTTTGTATAATTTTAAAGTCTATACTAATACAAGACTCACCAGGTCTCACGGAAATCGTTTCATGGATTGCAGAAAGTTTAACACCGATTGAACAAGTCTTCCGCACGTCACCCTTGGACAGCTCAATAAGAATAAGAAGGAACCCCAGCTGGTCTAGAACAAAGAAGTTTACCATTTCGGCCTACGATCACGGGTGTGGTGATGACAAAGCTAGAAAAATAACCGAGTGAGACCGGATTCGAACCCACTATCACAGCAAACTGCAATGCCTTAGAGAAGTGGGCCTCCCGTACACCCAACAGAAGAGAAGACGTAAAGCACACAAAATGCTACCCTCAACATAAAATGATGACATGAAAAATTTGATGTGAGATTGTGTTATTATCATAAGTGGGTTTGCTTGCCCTGTTTGAGGTCGTTTTGCTGTTGTTTTAGGGGGTTTTATTGGAAAAGTGTTTTATTGTTGTTGTTGTTGTTTATTTTTGTTTGATTTGTTTTGTTTTAGTTTGGTTATAGGGGGAAAGGGAGGGGACAAAGGTAGAGGCTGAAGGTTGTGCTCAGCTTAGGGTTTTGTTATTCATCATAGTGTCCACGACCATTAGAACTCACACAATGAAACTGCAAAACTGCAACATGAATTATTTTAGTCTCAGTGCAAGACATAAGAAATCTCGGCTTCATTACAACTGTTTGAGGTATTGGTGGAACAAGCTACCTTCACTGTGCAGTGAAATGTATTTATTATACATGTATAATCAAACAGAAACCCTTTAAAACTAAGTTTACTCCATTGAACAGTAAGCTTATTTTTACTAAGAGATTACACACTATTTTGTAATAATCACCCCCCGCTGATTCAATTGCAGCGCTGACCACACACTTTGCCAATCGCAGAAAACAAATCAATGGATATTCAAAAGAACATAGTAGAATGCATTTTAATGCTTCTTTGATGTACTTTTCCAATGGTTTGGAACCAGGGGAATTAGGAAGCGCAAATAACTTTAAGCATCACTTACATCTTTAATCTATGTTCAAACAGGACGCAATATAAGGAAATATTACAGTAACTACATGTTTATTTGCAGCTAAAACGTCATCTATAACATCAAAGGACTGAGCAAAAAACGTCAATCCAACGAAATAACAATAAACAATGGTATTACACTTAACCACAAATTCCCTGTCCATAAAACAAATAATACGTCTAGGTAATGTCTTTGGTAATGGCAGAGAACCTTTATTTGCAGAACGTTTTGAAAGTGCTCATAAAAACCCTTTCAAAAGTGTCCAGAATGACACGTAATAAGAATTTTATGTCATCAACCGTTAATTGCATGTACCGCTATATTTACCAAATCCCAGTTATTCCACAATGTGTTAGATTCCTGTATAATACACTCCCAAAGTGACCACAGACATTTGTTATTAAAACGAAACTGAAAAGAACGCATACGATGTTTGCAGACTATGTATATGTAGCATTACCGGGACAATTCTGGTGTTGTTCCCTCACAGGTTCCTGAATCATAAAAGGGATGCAACTCTGTACAGCGAAATGGGCACAATCAGGTCACCTCTGGGATACTCTTCCTCTCATGTCTTTGTAATACCATAATAAAACATCACGAATAAGTAGCTCTGTTCTCTCAGATGTAATCATTTGTGTAGAAAGAATTTATTTACTTCACTGTCAGCTTCACTGTAGCCTTTGTCACATTGTTTAGAGTTCGACGTAAAACTGGTGGTGCTGACCTAGACATTTGCTGAAGCGAGTGCAACATCTAAATGGTTCATTTGAGCAGCTGTCTGGCCAGACAAGGATTGTTTCATCAATGTGTCGATGACAGTTATGGGAACATTGCATATGCTGTTGAAGCTCGATGAAACTGGTCTTACTGACACTGACACTTCACATATCTGGGTCAGTGTGACTTTGTGGGTCTCCCGTGTCACCACACAGTGTTTCTATGTTATTTATTGGCTTAATTGCTGAATACTGTGGTCATATTGTTCTGAACCAGAATTCCATTTGGTCATGGTTAGGTTACATGTTACGTCAGGCGTTCCATCTTCTTGGTGACACCTGAGGAAGCAACGCTACTGAATGTATTCCACTTTCCATAATTCTTCTCATTGTCTTTGAAAATGCATAGATGCAGCAGGATCCTCTCACTTTTTAGCGAACATTTGGTGTCATCACATCTTTGATGCATACAAACATGAATATCATATACACTCAACTGATTCTGACTTGGGCAGTTATTGTTTATGAGTAAAACGTTTGTTCAGATTACTTAAATTCACTGGTCCTACAATTTAGGGCATTTACGTGTAAGCACAAGTGCGTCTGGGCGCGTGGTGAGGAATCCTATGTCTTGCCGTTATTCATTATGGAGTTCATCACAACGATCAGTCCCTTGCCAGTCAGTTCCTTGTGCACTGGAAGAGGTTCATTAAAGCTGTGTTAAATGCCTACTGACGCCGAAAGGTCAGATGGGCCTTATCACACGATATATACAGTGTAGATGCAAACCATTACTAATGATGCAGCTAGATGTAAATACGCCATCTTGTCTGTCTTGTCCATGTTTCTTCCGGGGTTTTATGGTCAACGTATGTCAGGATATTCCACAGTAGATAAATCAGGTCCGTTGATATAACCTAATTATTGCCAAGGTTCTGTGTAAATGGTTGGAAGGCTTATAAGTATATAGCTGTCATTTCGTTTTCGTTAATAAACACTTTTTGCTTTTTATATTAGGTTGAACCCCAAAGGCCCTTAGGATACTGCGTGCTTTTGTTTCACTTACATTTTTTTGAAATTCAAAAGTCAGTATTATACCATTAATCCGAACGCCCAGTCCTGACGTAATCTCGGTAATTATAACACGTATTCAAACCCGAATCTTCTTTGGAGATGGTGATTCTTCAACACTGTGATACAGTCGTGACGCTCAATAGTTCAAGTAGTTCATGTGAACATATATGCTCTATTGTGTCAGTAAATTCCTAAATGGCACTGTATATTTTATTAATTATTACCATACTTTTGCAGGTTTACAGTGTGTAAATTTGATATCAACAAAATATCAATAGGTGATAAATATGAACGTGAACTTAAAAATGATTTTGTAAAATGTTTTAAAAAAATGCGATATTAATGATTTACCCAAATGTCAGAGGTAGTTCCAATAACAGAGTATTGAAGTGAAGGTCCCTGCAGAATTGAAGTGAAGGCCCCAGGGTAGAATAGGCCTTCAGCAACCCATGCTCGCCAGAAAAGGGGACTATGCTTGTCGTAAGAGGCGACTAACGGGATCGGGTGGTCAGGCTCTTGGTTGACACATGTCATCGGTTCCCAATTGCGCAGATCGATGCTCATGTTGATCACTGGATTGCCCGGTCCAGACTCGATTAATAACAGACTGCCGCCATGCGTAAAACTAAACTCACTCACTCACTCACTCCTGCACAATTTACTTTTACGCCGGTGTTACCATTATTCCAGCAATACCACAGATGAGTCTACTCGTTGTTCTCCAGTGGGGAATAGTACGTGGGTGTGCCGGGCGAACCTTTCAGCCATACGGCAAACTCCACGTCTCTGACGCGTCAGATCACTACGTACAAACATTTTTCATTATTGCTTTATAGATAGTGTTCGCCCACAAACAAACTTCCAGATCATGGAGCCACTCTTACTTAGGTTGTAAATGATCTGTGAAATATGTCAGCATCACTTCAACTCGTGTCAATAAAAACAACTTATGATAGGACATTTCACTGTGCTTCATCAAGACACATTATCCGGAGAGAGAGAGAGAGAGAGAGAGACAGAGTGAGAGAGAGACACAGAGAGAGAAAGAGAGAGAGAACGTGAGAGTGAGAGAGAGAAAGAGAGAGTGAGAAAGAAAGAGAGAGAGAGTGAAAGGGGAGTGGGGGTTAACAAGATATGCACCAGATTTGCCAGAATCGAACCTGGGTCTTCGGCTTTTACCACTAGGCAACCGCACCACCGTGTACAAAATGGGCAATATGCACACGTATTTTACTCTCACGTATTTGAGTGAGTGGAAATTCAACTTGGCATCCAGATAATTTCAGCATATATAGCAGACTAACAAAGGCTAATTTAAAGCACGATCCATAAACCATTTGTACGTTAAAATCCATGTTTGGAACTTGCAATCCGTGTCAAATGACAACTTAAAAGACACCCACCTTGACTCAATATGGCGGAAAACTCAAAGCTTGACACCTTTTGTGCCCGCCCCAGTATTTATTTGTATTGACCTAGAGGAGCAGGAAAGACTTAGTCAGTGAACAGACTGTTGCAACACATATATGGCATGTAAACCGTACCCATGACAAAAACATTTTTATATTCGACGATGATGTATTATAATGTAAGCAGCGCTGTTTCGTTTCAGTTTTACGCATCCAGTGCTACGGTGACTGTCTTAAGCTAATTGAAAATTTGATAACGTGGTGAAAGTGTCCTACATGTGTACTACATTTCTATGTGCAAAGTTCAAGAGAGTTCAAATTCATAAGGTTTGAACAATGGTGTCCTATTTGACTGGAACAGGCTTGCTCAAGGCTTAAGGTGCATGATATCAATAGAATTATGTCTGTTATTAGCTGTCATCATGAGATCCTATCAACACCATTACATTTTAGAAATGTATAATTCGTGATGATTTATGAGGAACCCGATTAAACAACGTTTGAGCGACAGTCGTATGACAGTCTTTGAAATCAAACCTAACAGAAAACGTTCGGTTGTACCGAAAAGTTAGCAACACTACTATGGAATACTAACACAGCAACAAGTGAGTTTATTGTATTTAACCAGTGTTTTTAAAAATGACTGGATTGTAACATTTTCCTTAATTTCATATGTCGACGTATTTTGTAACTGTCATAAAAACGTTCTTTACAACTTGCGGGCAAGAGTTGTCACTGTGCCCACGCTATTAATCAATAGCAATTGCTTCTCTGCTCACCATACCATGCACACTGAATAAGCAAAATGACAACCTTTTTCGCGACGTTAGAGTCCGAGATTTGAGTCCAATGCATTTCACATCTTGCCTATCTCGTTATAATATATTGTATCAAGGAAGCAAACAACGCTTGAGTTGTGAAATTACATCCACGACATCACGTTACCACATCCAATCAGCAACAGACACGATCCCACATCGTTCGATATGGCTAAATATTTATTCAACAGTTTAGTATACCAGCAACCTTTGATATCTCCCGAAGCCTTTAACAACTTTAAGGTACAATCATGCATGGTCATGAACGTTCTTACGATTCTCGCTCAAAAAACTCTCTTTGATGAGGGTTACAAAAAGGCATCAGTAAAGCTTTCAAAACTTTTATAGCAGTAGAAAACAGATTGCTTTGATCCGAGATTGTATGTGTTTAAAGAATGGATTTTGTCCCTTTTATTAGTGCGCAAGGAGGAAATGTTCGTTTTTGATTTGAAGGATCATACCTGCTTAAGGTTTCCTTGTACTGCGATTACTTTCTGAAAAAAAAAGTTTAGAAAGTCTATAACTGAAACGGCCATTATGTGCCCTCATGTATAAACAATCCTTTTTGTATCCCTAGCAACTGCAGATAAAATGAAATCTGAACGACAAAATACAGGTAAACATGTAATATTTGGTCTCAGGTGTGGGTGGTAAATGAAAGTATGTGTCTCAGGGTCCTAGAGCATTTGCTGTGAAAAGACGTATCGTTCATATCCCATACCATGAGGATCACAGCTTTCAACTGCTAATCTGTTCACTTAATCCGAGAGCAGTAAAATAGCCATCTCGGGACAGAATCAACTATTCCAGAGACATCCCAGCAGCTTAGTTTAATTGCCCAGTGGAATTGTTAAAATTTTCATTTTTTTCCTCAGATATTAAAAGTTGTGCAGGAGAGAGCAATGTGTATACTAGTATGCGAAAAATACTGGCATATCCATAGGACACTTTTTTCCCACACTTCCAGTATGATTCCATCTCGCCAGTAGACATTTAAAATGATCACAATCATATTTGTGTGAATTCATACCGTGTAACATGTTCCTTTGTCAACAAAATTGTTCAGTCATTTCAGAGAAATAATCAAACAAATTTGTGATCAAGATAGGACAAAAAGTATATTTGGAAATGTGTTGGTGTCTTTTGTAACGTACAGAAGGCTACTGTGAGCTTCGTTGAGCTGATATTGTATTTTTGACATATTACTTTAGATCTGACACAGTGGCATTGTACTAGAAACCTCTATTGTGAATCGATGTGTATTGCTATTAATTGTCTGCTCAATACATATAATTGAATATTTTATACTTGTCTGTGTTATATTTTGCTGGTTTATAGGGGATTTCTTATACCCCCTGTCACGGCAAAATACGCTGACGTTGACAGACGTGATGCCACATAATTCTAATATCATTGTAACCAGAAAGTGTAAGTGTAACCTCGAATGACATTGATCATTATTCCAGTTGACCTGCAGACGATAGACTGTAACCAAAATATTAATAGGTGAAAACAGCTGTGTCAATGAATGTGACAAGTCGGATTTCAAACCTCTGACTGAAAACCCGAATAATGTATTCTATGAAATCACGGTATTGAATACTGGACAATACAATTTAGGGATATTAGTAGTGTTTTTGATTGATATTTCATCAGTTTGTCAATGAATAAACAGATCATTCAAGGTATCAATGGCTAGCAGAAGCCCTTGTCCAAAGAGGTCAGATGGTCCGACGACAACGACAACGAGTGTTCTGCGGCAATGAATTTCCATGCAAGCCCGTCATCAGTGGGATCTTACGGTCAAACCTCTACGTAAAAGACTGATGTCACCAGCGTCAACACCTCTTTCCCAAACACTACATACAATGACCGGAGTGGAGGTCAGTGGTCAATTATTGACAGTTTCATAATATTCTCACAAATATCGATCTTTCGTTACCGAGGAGGGCAGAATACGTGTTTGGTAAACACGTCTAACTGGACACCATCAATATTATGTGTAGAATTAAGTATTATACTGTTTAGTCCAGCAAAATTAGCGCCATATTTTCCGATGCTATGTATATCACATTATTATTCTTGGAATAATATAGATACCCAATCCACCAGTAACCTGTCAGTTTCTGATTAGCAGATAGAAGCGACAGTCAACAAGTCAGCGAGTGACACACAGCCTAACAAATCCCAGAATTTACTGGCAACACTAGTCAATATGAACCTGATACACGATACACTCATGATACACTCGAAGACAAGATGCATTTAACAGAAGAGCCTAAGGAAGTGTCTCTGGTACACAATTGTTCTTTCTCGAATATCTCGACGCTTGACCTGCAACTTAAGTGGATTTCTCTAGTTATCACAAGAAGGTGTTGGCGACAAAGACCATTCAAGTTTCGCTTCTGTCACTAGACATGAGGGAATGTATTAAATGAAGAAGACCACATATGACAGCTCCACAAACAAGGATCATTTTCATTCATTAATGTGTCAGCTGTGCAACAAATGAAATATCTGAGGGTTCCGATCTGAGTCAATACATAGTCATAAAATATGTACGTGTTGTATGAAAATCTTGTTCCATTTACTGTAGGATCAGATAATATGAATTGGACACAATTACCATGCATTATTATTATTTTACAATAATCAGTTTTTGTTCAGTGTATCCTCACGTCAGTGATAACCACGGATTACTCCCTCCACAATGACACCTGCGTCAATTAAGCTCCCAGAAGAGTGACAAAGTAACGTCAAGCAGACAAATGCTGTGTTAATGAACGGAATGCTTTATTTATGAAAGACCAGTTAACATGCATAAATGCCATTACTAAATGCTGATAAGCCAAATACTATATGGTACGTGATTGCAATTCGTTTTTAACATGCGTTTCACACTTGCGTCTATTTGGTTTCAGTTTTTTGCCGAGATTAACACGTTCCTCGTTACTGGCATGGGAATGCGGGGCTTTAATGTGCACGTAGTTTTACAAATATGCTGGGATAACACATCTCTTGATCCCATACCACTATGGTCACACAGATGGTGCTGTAGGAGTGTGCCTTCTCAAGCAGCAAACAATGTGGGAAGGAGGGGATAAAGTAATCTCCTGATCTCCTGCCTTGGCTTATTTTATGATAATGTATTTACAAGGCCTATACGTTCTTTAACGAACATATTAAAATGTTGGCATATGCTAAGGTGTCTCAACCCACAGTCCCAATATGCGTGTAATGTGTGAAGTCCATTTATGGTGTCCTCCGCCGGTATATTGCTGGGATATTTCTATAGGCGGCGTAAAACTATACTTACTCGCTCACTCACTCACTCACTCATTTTTAACGATAGGTCAGAGATCTGGGCCCACTTGCACAAACCGATCTCAGCACTACGACTATCTTAAGCCCATACTGAAGAATGGGAGTTACAATTTTATTGTAGCACTAAGATTGTTTTGTGCATGTGAGTCCAGGTATACTGAATTGAATTGCAGTCACTCCAAATGTAAAGCTGCCAGAAATACAAGAAACTTCAATTCCTGTATCTAATGCCCACGATGTCCCAGTGCGCTCTTGTATATTTAGATTTGGTCTGTACGCTTGGTAAAACGTGGCTGAGTTCTTACAGCCTTATCCTGGAAGCGACATTGCTCCGCACACTGGAGTCTGATGAGGTTTTCTTGTATAGTGGCAGGTCCAGCCTGTAGCTGTGCTGAGGGAGAACTGGCCTGATACATACGGGTGTCTAGACCTTTAAAACAGCAGTCATCCATCACTCGATTCCTACACATGCATGCATTCAATTTTACATTCAAAAACCATGGTGCTAAACACCATACCACATCTCATTGTGGGGAGCTTTATGACTCTTGGACGCCATTTTTGTGGCTTTCAAGCTGTCCACACGATGGTCTTTCGCATCACTATTTTATGTAGAAGTCGTCTGCTATCTGATGCCAAACAGACATTTTCTATCTTTACTCTCTCTCTGATATCGTCCTTTATATTGTATTGACAGAGACATGAGTGTGTGGGTTTAGCTTTACGCCTCACTCAGCAATTGTTCAGCTGTATGGCGGCGATCTGTAAATAGTCGAGTCTGGACCAGACAATCCAGTGATCAACAGCATAAACATCGATCTGCACAACTGGGAATATATATATATTACTTAAATATTACATTAATGTACACAACAAGAGTTTTAAGATTGCGCGTTTTTTAGAGGAGATCAGTTTGACGACTTTCCACAGGGATACTGAATTCAGGTACCAAGGTAAATATTTTTGTCTTTACTGTAATAAAGCATCGCACTTGAACAGATAATGAAATTCATCCCCCACTGCATGAGAATTACATAAAGTGCACAGACATTATTCTCTAGGAACATTTGCCCCACGGCCAACTTCCATAGAAGGTGATGGTTACTTGTTCTGAATCTTAAAATCAGGAAATAGATATGTCTTGGCAGAAAGAGATATCTCTCGAATTCTATGTTGTTTTATAGAATATGATAAAAAGACGATTTGGAACTCTTTATCATGGAGGTATGCCATTTCTGTAAATTGGTCTTTGAGGATCTGTTCAATCTTAAAGGAGAGAAACTTAGTTGTACAGAGAAATGGATTATCAACTATTGATGACATGTGGCAACCAAGTCAGCAAGCCTGACCGCCAGATCCTGTTAGTCGCCCGTTACAAGCATAGTCGTCCTTTACAGTATGCATGGGTTGCTGAAGACCTATCCTACCCTGGACCGTCGCGGATCTCAGAGACATATATTCATATATGATGCATCGTTGTGGAAAATGAATTTACGATATATCCTTACGATGTAACAGTATTCTTGCACCAGTCGTTAGTGCCATTACAATCGAAACTAAGGCTGAAGTGTTTGTCTCCTTTCAGACCGTACGATTATCAGTCTACCCACAGTTCCACAAAATTAACTTTTTTTTCTGTCAGCGCCCGATGGCGCTACGCATGCCATTGGAACTGGATCCATGTTCCAAAGGACCCTTGCTGGTGTAATTACACTGGCCTTGACATCTGGTCCTATCACTCAAGTTCCAATCCTAAAGGAGCCATGGGTAAAAACAAACACCACACACGCAAATGACAAAATGCCTTTGTGACGTTATGGAAGTATTCTTCAATTGTGTTAGTGTTAATACACTGTTATTGTCTCTGACGTCTCTATTAACACAGTTTGTAATCATTGCCCAGGGGTATTGTGCAGGAAAAAAGGGGTTATATGGTGACACTGATGCCGTCTGTGTTTGTACTTATATTGCTGGATAAATACTTGTCAGGCATCCACGTCCTTTGTCTTGAAATTGGAAGAAGATAGAAGAATATGACATCGGACATTGTTTGATTGATTGCATTTACGGAAAAGAGAACAATTAATCACCTCAACACATCTCAAAACTCTGTTTTAAAATGCAGCGATGGAGAAGGATGCATGCACCTTTGAGCGAACATTTGGTGTCATCACTAGTTCCATGCATAAAAAAACAACATGAATATGAGGTACACGGTATCACACAAATGATTCTGATTTGGGCAGCGTTACTATTAATTATGACATTTGTTTATAATATTTATTTACACTAATGCATAGACGTTGTATATTGTGCTTATAGACCGCAAACACAAGCAAGTGTATCTGCCTTAATCTTATGTAAAATATCAAGCAAATGCGTCTCAGACACGTCGTGTTTTAGATTAGGTGTATTCATCCGTTTCACACTTTGGGGGATGTATTCACCGGTTCCACAATTAAGGGATGTATTCACCGGTTCCACAATTAGGGGATGTATTCACCGGTTCCACAATTAGGGGATGCATGATGTGCGTATAAACACAGGAATGGCAGGTCGCAAGGGCTGAGGAATCCAGTGTCTTGCGTCGTTCATGCTCACCTCCATCACAAAGGCCAGTCCCTTGCCAGTCGGTTTCGTGGGCATTGTGGAACAGGTTCATCAGTATCTCTGCTAAGTGCGTCCTGGCATCAACCATGAAGTTGCATGTGGTTCTGTGCACGGGTCATGAATCAGTTGAAGTTAAGCACCGTCGAGCTTGGACAATCCTTCACTGGGTGACCATGTTTGGCAGTTTGACTCTTGAGAGTTTGTAGGACGTCAATTCCTGTCCCACAACGAAGCACCATTCGTAACTACTCGTGTCATTCCGGCAAGCCGTATGGCGTCTCATGTCATTCCGGCAAGCCGGATGGCGCCTAGTAGCCCTCTCGTATCCATATTTACGACTGGATCCTGTCTAAGCGCAAACGGGCATGGAGTTGAAAACAGTCTAGTACCATTATCAAGGAATGATAACTCTGAATTTCCAAACATGGCTCTAAGAATATCCTACATCCCGTGGGCAATATGGCCATTCCCTTTGCAAATATGTTTCAGTGTTGTAAGTTGTCCGTCCTTTAGCTCAAAGTTTATGACATTGTTTAAATTTAGCTTGGTATAGCTGAGCGAAGTTTCGAAGTTCAATGGTTCCGCCATTTCATATTTTGAAATGTCTTATACTACGTGCGATTTGATTGGTTTGCCACGATTCTTGGCAACAATGGCTTCCGAGAGGGGTACGAGTCTTGTTGTAGGTCACGGAAAGAGACGAGTAGTTACGAATGAACGAAGGACATGTCATGCATGTGGTCTCATCGTAGGCAAGTGAGTTACTCAAAATGCGTCTGTTCACCCATCAGAAAATGGGTTCCCGCTTGCATAAAATCACGTGACTATAACCTTCAAGCGCCTAACAGCGTGGGTTATCCCGGGTTATAAGAATCAGACTCCGATTAAGTACCGTGAGCAAGCACTTAGTGTTTGGAGACTGCACTATAGGGAAGATGACTATTATTATATAATGTCAGAGTGACTGAGTGAGTGAGTTAATATTTTATATTTTATATTTTATATAATATATATCGGCAATATCTCAGCCATATCGTGACGAGAACATTTACATGAAATATATGCAAGTGGTAAAATCTGTCAACAAAGAACAGTAAAACAGCTAGAATAGCACAATTCCAATTACAAACTAGCATTGAAAGTTAAAACTAATATCACTATTGAGACAATACAATGTAAAAGCAGACTGTAGATCGCCAACAACAGAAGGTAGATCACCACACTAGGGACCATGGGGACTTACAGTACCTTTGCTACCTACATGGACCCCAGTTGGATTTGCACCATCCCTTTAGCTGCTGGCGAGTGTACGAAAAGTTAGCCAAAATAAAATAGCCATGAATACTACGATTAAAAACCTGGTAGGCTTAAATTTATATCAAATGTTTTGGGATTTACGTACCCTCTCAGGAAGACAATAAGTTTACAATACTTCAACCCCCTTTGAGAGTACAGCCACTATCAATTCAAGTTACTAATCTAAGCTACCAATATTTAAAATACATCTACTTACAGAACATATTACTCAAAATTCAACCAAAAAATCAATTTCTTTTAAAAAACAATAACTAAATGAGAAGCAACAGTGGTATATATTGTCAGAGAATGGTCTTATTACACAATATATACCATGTAGAAGGGTCGTGTGAGCTTACAGACCATTGCTAATGATATAGCTTCATTAAATGCATTTTGTCTAAGGAGAATACATTTTTTATTATTTACAAAATCAGCCTTTTCTCTATTTAATCATCACGTTTTACCGTTATCGCATAATTTGACTCCCGTTAAAAAGCCGTTTAATTAAGGTTGCGATATTAAGTTTCTCAGTCAGGATAGTAGAACGTCACGGTCGACATTTTGAGGATATTTCCAGATGAGATTCGTGATAAAAATAATTTCCGTTGTCATTCCCTAACTGTCACGTTTCTGTATTACTGTTGATTCGTTGATAATAAGCGATTCACAAACACACGTTTGTAAACGTATCGTTTTTTGTGGAAAGGATTTTATTTCAAAACAGGCCTTAAAAACACATTCCTCTCTGCAAACTCCAGGATACTGTGAGTGTTTGTCAGGCGTACATGTTCATGCAATTCAAAGAGTGAACGTTTTGAATTCCGTAAGGGCGGTACTTACTTTATTTCTGTAATAATAACATACATATATGTCATATTTAGGAGATAAATGTACTGTGTTGGAAAATCAGAGGTATATCATAAAATTATAATAGCTCTAAATTTGACCGAAAGCGTAGCTATTAGAGCTAGTATAATTTTGTTATATACCTCTGCTTTTCTAACATATTACGTTTATCTCCATTCTACCATAACCGCATTATTCAGATTTTAAACAAATACATAATGTGTTGCAAAATCAGAGGTGTATGACGTGATTATATACATCTGAATGACTGAACCAATCACAATCCAGTATTTACTGAAGTCATGGTAGAATTGGGATTATACCTTCTCAGAAACACTCTAAATGACATTGTGTATTCCGTAAATTATGACCATACATATATAGAATCTAATTTGATATCGGCAAATGTGTCAGATGCCAATGTGTGATAAATGTAGACATAAATGGCGATTCGGTAAAACGTTCAAAATTGAGTCTTTTATGCATTATTTATAAGTCCTATTTATGCATTATTTATAAGTCTGAGGTAATATACTGACTGACTGCGAAAAACATGTCTGTCTTTCCGGACAAATTTAGAAAAGTTTTATTTGGCTAAAAAAAAAATTATTGTGATGAGTTCAAAAACTGATCAAAAATCACTGTAAATTGGCAAATAAAACTGTACATCGGAGCTCTACTGTTCCAATTCACGATACTTGCACAGGCTTTTCAACAATTTGACGCGTGATCCTCGTGCAATGCATCTGCACAAGGTTTGCAGTTGTTCCCCCAAGTTAGTGGAGAAATCAATATTCGATGTAACCGCATATATGTAACATACAGTGAGTGTTTTAAGTGAGTCTGAACTTTTGAAACGAAGTATGTCAGTTTGGTAATACTGGAAATATGGAGTAAAATACTCTTCGGAAACTCAGATGTCTCACAGAACAGGTTTGCTATTCTTTACAGCTCAAAGGTTTGGTCTTAAGTGGGTCAAGGGTATGCCTGCATAAATTAGGGATGTTGCTACGGTAACACCTGCGTTCCAGTACAGACTTGAAATAGACGTACACTTTATGATAGTATCGTTCATGTGCAACATTAACCATTTTATCATCAGTTCGGATCCAACGTACACTCTAGTTATTGTTCCTGAATTGTCAGTGACACGCGGTGAGGTATACAGGTGGATTCGAATCCAGGACCGGATTGGGCAGTTTGGCAGGCTATTCTGTCCATTGAAACCCCAAGGGTAAAATATGAATCATCCATTAATTGTTCGAATTAGTTGTTTGAATTGTCAAAATACAGTTGGTTTTCAGGGTAAATCTTTAAGTCAAACTTGTGAATGTGTTTATCCGAGTTCAGGGATGTGACAGAACTGGTAGAAAGAAGTCGTTTCTGACCAAAGCTTTCCTTCGGTTCTTGTCGCGATGTTACCAGTGAAAAAGGTCAGAGTATCGATCTAAGCAGTAAAATGTATGAATATACGACAGTCAGCTGTTTTGTTGATTATAATCTGCGCACACTGAAGCTATATGACAGTGTTCTGTACGTAAGCCCTGGGTAATATACTGTAACGATAATAGGCGATACTGACAGCAAGCTGAATCTGTTTCTCGAGGCAAAGGTTGCAGAAGATCGTGTTGTATTTTGCCTTCAACGCTGTGTGATATTTTCATGGGAGGCTTGATTGTCGCGACTTAATGGACATATAATTTAAGTTACCAAGACTGTGTTCGAGTTACCTTCGAAATAGCACATCTCGTATATCTTTATCAGTTTAGCATTACACAAATCTAGATAGAAAAATAACACAATCGTACACAGCGAAATGAAGCTCATTAGGAAGAGAATAGAGTTTTATTCATAATTGTCTAAAACTTTCACAAGCAAAATATGTTTTACCTTTTGTACCCACGTGGATTATTTAATCAACAGGACGATCACACTATTGGTAAAGTTCACTGACTGTGTGAGTTACTTTCAGATTTCGAATTATTCCGGCACTATCACAGACGGGAACAACAGAAATTGTTTTTTTTGTTCGGATGTTGGGAATCGAACAAGGTGTGATGAGCGAACTAAGACCACCATGAACAAATATTTTTCAATAAAAACTGAGCTGGCGATTCTAAAGGAACTATGCCACATTTCTGCATCGTCTCAACACTCCAAACTAGCTATATAGCCACATCCTACACAAAATTTAAACGCCACTATTTTGATAGTGTCTTGATTTCACCACTGAAGATCAGAAATACAAACTACAAATGTTTATGACGGAATTAGCCTTCCGTAGATTTTTGAACCTAAGATTGTCAAGATATGACAAGGAAAACGTTCTGCACGTGCAAATCCACTTCCCTACCATCTGATTCTTGAAAATCAAGTTTCACACATTTGTTTTCACCGGTCTGTGGTGAGATTCTGCTTTCACTTCAGAGTTAGAAAATCAGTCATGGTGAGGAGAAAGTTAACTAGCGCTGAGAGATGGCAGGTGATAGGCATGAAAATGCTGGCATGTCATGCGGGGTCATTGCAAGGCAAATGGGTCGTCATTACAGCATCATCACCCGTTCAGTTGCCAAACAAAATCAAGCCAATGATGCCAATGACAGTCATAGATATCGTTATGATAGTTACCACTGAGTATCCAAAGTAGCAGATCACAACAATAGTGGGTGGCGCTTAATTTTTGTGCATGTGTATACTTTCTCCTAAATTACAAATCTTGTCAGCGATCATGTCAATGCAGGGTTCTGAGATACTGAAGAACATCGCACTAGCCACAGGGGATAAATGTCGATGATGCTGTCTCGTATACAATCCCCAGGGAGTTAGTGGGTTTAGAATGAATAGCGATTTGAGAGCTATGGGGGAGATCGGAAATCTCATAAGCAGCAGTCACGGTAAACGATGTGCGATTATGAACATAATTCCTAGAATTATGACACGACAATCAGTCACGCTGCCTCAAGAAGCATAATCCATCGGTAATCCCACCTTGATGGGTAACTAAACTATTTGTGCTTCCGATTCCAAATCAAGGTCATGCCATATTTTCACTATTTTTTGTCTTCCATCCAGCGTGTCCAGCAGAGACTAGACAGAACCACTGAACACAGGCTAAACGTACGCTCTCTCATTGTGCACAGACATCCCTTCGACTAGTTGTAGAAGATGACTTATTATTGGAAGACTAGATCTAAAGATGGCCATGGTCATAACGAACAGAGTACCACTGCAAAGGAAAGAAGTACGTGTTTCTGAATTCCTACCAGATGTTAACCAATTGTTCCAGGTACTGGCACTACCCAGTTATTATACAGATATATTCTGACGATGGACATACGGGTCTCACACATTCACACATGTCGAAAACTCAACACTCTCACTCACACATTGTACACAGGCATTCCTTCCACTAGTCGAATGGAAGACTAGATCTAAAGATGGCTAGGGTTACAATGAACATGTATCAATGCAAAGGAGTAGGCGGTTCTGAATATCAGATGTTACCCAAATTTGCCTGTTAACGTCTTTTATTATATTCCAGAATTTCACGATTATGGAAACAAGAGTTTTACACATATGAGAGAGATCAAATGTGAAACCTCGCATCGACACTGTTATATAGCAACAAAGTGTTAAAGACGCGCAACTGCACCATAAGTGATATTTAGAACATGGGCTACTGACAGACTGACATCTGAGCCATGCAGGGAACCACAATAGGGCTACAAGTTTGTCAAAAGAAAACTTAAACGACACCCAAATTTTATTTTGTTTTTATTCGATTTGGTTTCAGCTTTACGTAATCGGTGACTGTTTTAAGCCTACTAAAGTTTTGATAATGAGTGTAATTATGTTGACGTTACAAGTGTAACATTTTCTTATGCGCCACCAAGTCGTCGTATATAGTTACTTTGAACGACGCGATAATATTTGACTTCATCACGTTTGCTCTAGGCTGGATGTATGTGATGTTTGAGCGTAAGGGAAGTCTTTGATAGCACTGATTTCGTAATAGAACGCGTTTGGTTGTATCCAAAAAGAAACCAAATGCACAAACCAAAGACTACAATTTTTGACGTAACAGAAAGGTTGAAGTCATCCCTGTTGTCATGTACACAGTACTGTGGGAAAGTGTCACAGCATCAAGTTAGTATATGTTTATTCAACCAATATCTTCAAAGATGACTGCAGTGATAATATTTTCCTTAATTTCAAATGTCATGTAGCGTTTATGCTTTTCGAAGGATTTTGCGTCAAAAACGTATTCTTTACAACATGCGGGCACGAGTTGTCGCTATGCCCACGCTATTAAGCAATAGCAATTACTTCTCTGTTCACCATACCATGTAAATGACAAGTTTCTTTGCTATGTTGGCCCACCATTGTATAATGATCTCGATTTTGGGAAGTTCGGTTCCAATACATGTCACAACTGGTCTATTCCGTTATGCGTACTGGCCCAAAGCAGCAGGCGAAAGTCTGAAATTGCATCCTAGACATCACGTGACCACATGTAATAAGCATCGTTCTATATGACCAATTATTACTTTAATGGTTAAGCGATTCCAGCAGTATAAGTCTTTGATATCTTCCTTCAGCAATTTAAACGTACAGCCGAGCATGCACTTTTCATGAAACATTCATCCGACTCTCACTCAACAATTGTTTGATCGGGGTTACGACAAGGCACCAGTAAAGCCTTCAAAAGGTTCACAGCAGTAGAAAACAGTCTCCTTTGATTGGAGATTTCTTGTTCGGTCTGGATTTTGTCCTTCTTTCATTCATGCGTATCGAGGAAATGTTCTGTTTGGTGTGAAATGTAAAGACTTCATTTTCAACGGGTATGTAAAGATCACAAGAGGGATGTACAAAGATCACAACTGCTCAAGATTTGTTTGTTTTCTGTAATGACCTTCTGATATCCTTGTTTTGAAAGACTTTCAATCTGTGGGCCATGTCGATGGTTCAAACTGCCACGTGTTACCATCGGACATATTTCCTTCTTTTTTCGTTCCCCGAGCTACTGATAATGAACTATAGAGTAGATGTAGACATTGATGTACAATGTGATCTCATGTGAGCGGTAATCCAAGTATGTATTTTTAACCTTGGACGCACGGATCTTAGGGTCTCAGACAGAGCATTTTCAGTAAAACAGCCATGAGGACCACGGCTTTCAAATGCTAATTCACTTAATCCGAGTGGAGTATAAAATTCTTCTCGGGACAGCATCGGCTTTTCCGGAAAAATCCCACCTAAGTTTAATTATCCTATGGAATCATTAAACTCTTCTTTTTGTTTACTCAGCGTGTGGCATTACAGGTTGTGAAGGAGAGCTCGCATTGGTGATCACGGCGACATCATCATACACTCTGGTCCAGCAATGTGGTACGAGTGAATGGGAGTCAAATAAACACAATGGCAGCGTCATAAACTGGCTGACAGGCTTACCAGTTATGGATTACAGATGACAAACATGTTGACCAGAGCAAGTCATCTACGCGAAAAACACTCGTGGTTCATATATATATATATATCAAAATTAAGCGTTTGTTCCACTCTTGTACATAGTCTCCAACACCTTGTACAGCGGATATATAACTATAATTATCGTACATTAAATTAGCTGTTTCAATTAAAGGTGACAATTGGAATAGGACACCACTGACTGAAAACCAGAATAGTGTGTTTCCTGAAGTCATGGTAGAATACATTAACATTATCGTCATGTGTGTGAGAAGGAAATATAACATTTCGTAAGGCATCAATGACTTGCATAAACCCATTCATCTGCAAGTTCTGAAAATGCATGTGCAAACGACTCAGATGGCTCGACAGTAACGGGTGTGCTGCAGCAATGCATTTCCACACATGCCCATCACCCCGGAGCCTGTCTGTGACACCGGATCACAGGGATCTTAAGGTCAAACGTCTACGTAAAGCACTGAGGCCACCAAAGTCAACGCTTCCTTTCCTAACCTTCATCCAATCAACGGAGGTCGATGACCAGTTATTGACTGTTTCATAACAGTTCCACCACTATCGATTCTTCGTAATCAAAGAGAGAACACTACGTATTTGGTAACACGTCACGTTAGATTCTGTCAATGTCCAGCGTAGAATTACATGTATCACTAACATGTACAGTGTTTCGTCCAATCTGATTGACACCATAAAATCCGTTGCTAGGAAGATATTACAACAGCCTACACCCCCTCGTCACTTGTTCTTTAGTGGTACATATACATGTAAAGGAGATACTCATTAAAGATACTAGTTGCCTTATTTCATCAGGTTAAAACAACTGAAGAAATGTGAAACTGATACATGCAAATGGCCTCTTAAAACGTTTCGAATTGGATCTTGATATGTATCTTTCAGAAAAGCTTCATTTTATTCCTTCCTTCTTTTTGTATAACAGCAGTAGCTTCTAAGAAAACTGTCCCTATGGGCAATCCATGCCAGCACCAAAGATTGCATTTCGCGCATTCTGTAATACATGTTAGAACAAAATATTTGTGCCTGGGAAAGATATTTAACAGATTAGCGATTAACATCTTCTGGAAATATCCACCCCATCACGTTCTCTTCTATTTCTAATTCCATCTCTATCATAAACAGTTCCTGTGTAAACTTTTAAATCTAACATGGAACATTAGGATTCCTATGAAAGACACAAAATCCGCCTGCAATCTGATTAGCAGTTAGAGGGGACAGTCAACACGCAACACGTCGCCTTACACATCCCAGAATATACTGGCAACTCTCATCACTAACACTAATATGGAACAGATACATGCTATACTCATTCATCGAAGATAAAATACCTTAAAGAAACTAGGCCAAGGAAATGTCTCTGGTACATAATGTTAGTCTTGTACATAACGAGTTGCTCTTCACATACCCAAAGGCTTTTTGATGACAGTTGCAATACAGTCACCAGACGGGATGGAGCCTATTGAAAGATGAACACCACATATAACAGCACAAGGATCATTTTCCTTCATTACTGTGCCAGGTTGGCAACAAATGAAACATCCACTTGATCTAGCCTGAGTCAATCTGTAGTATTAGAATATATATTAGAATACGACTCTGTGGTCACACAGATTTCGGTGTGGGAGTGTGGCTTCCATCAGCAGTAAACAACGTGGGCAGGAGAGGATAAAGTTATCTCCTTATCTCCTGCCTGGGATTATTTTATGACATTTTCTTTTCAAGGCATGTACGTTGTTCACACAGCGAATTAGTGTTGGCACAGGCCAAAGGTGTCGCAACCTCAAAGAAACAATCTCTTGTGGTGTAGTCACAATCTGCTCTGCTTTGGACACAGATTTTCTATGAACATGGAAAGGATTTGTCGGGTTTTAAGACGGGTCCTGTTTTAGGGAGCCATACAAATTTACACTTGGCATAGGGATACACAATGTCCGTGATCTAGACTACCAGCCATCCGACTCCCATTCGGGGAAGTCACGACTGCTGAGAGGGTTAGACTGCTATATTCCTGTGCTTGAGACTGGGTGCTTGACTGCGAAAGTGTGTGTTGGAATCCTGGATGGGACTCAACCCAACACATATACTTCAATTTACGGTCAAGGTGTACTGTAACACTTGTTAAAGTGCAAAATGGTTAGTTAATAATTCTGATGATAGTTTAATATGCTAATCAAAGTTTTGGGTTAATTCTTTGGCTAAACTGATCTTTTAATCCCATTTGAGAGATTTTCTTTAAAAACTAGGTTTTCAGATAAAGCACAAATACACTTTCTAACCACATATTAGTGATTTTAATTAATTTTCCCTGATCCATAAGGTAGAGCTTTTAGCAATATTCCAGCAATGGTACTATGAGGCGCACACGAAATGGATTTCACACATCGTGACCTGTTGTAGGGAATCGAACACGGATCCTCTTCGTGACGAGTGAACGCTTTAACCCCTTGTCTACAACCGGTGTCATTGATCCGTAACGAAAGTTTGGCCATTTCTATGTTGCATGTTTCGACAACTAAAATACTGACTGGATTTAACAACAGGGTTGAAACAGAAATGATCAAAGCCAGTAAGAATGCTTGAACAACACGAATTCATACATCTAAACAAAGTACTTGTGTGCTTCTGTTCATTGATAATTCACCAATCTGTTAATAAGAGGTCTCAGAAAATTCTGAAATGCCAGAAAAAATGCAGCTATCTTCATCAATGTGTTCTCAGTTTTGTTGGAGTGCGCTATAAGCCTCTTTGTCAGTTTGACAGTATGTTTTCATTAACCCATCAGTTGCAATGCGGGAAGTGTCATTTCCACATGTATTCACAAAGAGTCCTTAGAAAGGGGTACGTGTGTGGTTTGAATTTATATCCTTTCTTCTATTCTTCTAGCTGTTTCTCGTAATCCTGGTGTAGACCATCCTTGCCATGGCGTGTCTGTCTGGATATTTGGAGCTTCCTTCAGAAAAGGCCAATCCCTTTGAAATTCATCGTATAGTCCTGACAATCATCTTGGAATCCGTATTGCTTTTTTTATCTTCATGGATAGGATTCCGCGTCAGAAAATGTATCTACTAACCTGTGTGCAATTATTTTTTTTCAAATTGTATTGACTTATCTTGCCAAACTTCATAACACCTGTATATGCCCGGCTCAGAATATTGATATTCTCCCTGTGTATACGTATTTACTTCATTTATTACAACTCACAAAAAAAATGAACAAAACCCGTTTATAGCTGTGATGGATTAAGCATATGTTCCAGCATTAGGGATCTTGTGTTAAGAACACGTTTCCAGTGGAAAATCAAACATATCGCAAAACAGATTCAGAATGGCAGATGGCACATCATGTTCTCTCCACACTATTTTTGTTGCCCTGTAACTTTCGTGTAAACATGTGAAGTCAAAGTTTTTTGTGATGTGTGCCCCATGATATTGCTAGCATGTTCTTAAACGTGGCGTAAAACTCACACACTCATCAGGACAGCTGTCACGGAATCACAAAACAGCAAAGGAACCAGAGCAAAACATCATGAAACAGTTCTCATTCAACGATGCCCCACTCAGAGAGTGTGTGTCTAATCCTGGATGGGACTCCACGACGGCTAAATTTATGGCTGGTGACTAGGTGCCTGGCTTCGAAAGTGCGGGTTCGAATCCTGGATGGGACTCAACCCAGTCTTTATTTTACTGAGAGCTGTACGCTAAAGCTTCTGCAGGAATGTGATACAGGAATTCGGAAGTGGAATACATTAAGAAAGGCATTTGTTATCAGATATGCATGTTCCCTTTTCTAATATAGCTCTCATGATTAGAGTATACGTCTGGCATATATTTTGTAAACCCCCAGAGTCGAAATTAAAAGCCATAAACTTGTATAATATCTGTGGTATAAGTAAAAAGGAAGTGCACTGATAAACTTCTCTAAATATTCGGTGTTTTTAATAGTTTATTTTGGTTAGGAATTCAGGTGTGAACTTCAGCCATGTAAAACAAACGTTCTTATCTGAGTATGTATTCTAAAATTTTATAGATTTTGAAAAATAGCACCCACTATTCTGCGTTATTCAAAAGATTCGGGAGCGGGAGCGGATGTTGCACTGCTTCTGCTGCTGTTATTATCGTTTAATACTTCGTTTCCGTATTTTCAAATGTCAAAAAGTGGTTCAAATGAAAAGGTTGTATTTCCAGATCAACATCAACAGCCGGGATGCCATCTCCTTCCATTTCGTTCCAAGATGTATATATGACTGCTGACGATCAGCTGATTATCGCACTACCGGTATCGTGGTGTTTTCTCAATCGTAGGTCTCTCCTCGCTGGTGTTGATTCCGACTTGCTGGTATGACTAATATCTCAGAAT
The DNA here is from genome assembly GCF_037392515.1 of Haliotis asinina. Classification (NCBI taxonomy): domain Eukaryota; kingdom Metazoa; phylum Mollusca; class Gastropoda; order Lepetellida; family Haliotidae; genus Haliotis; species Haliotis asinina. The sequence goes on from NC_090295.1 coordinate 37,301,025, forward strand.
CTGCTTCCCCGCTGGTTTGGATGTTTCATACGTTGCTTGGAAAACATATTTTTTTAAACGTCTGTATTACCAAAATGCCAACACCATACACTGATTGCCTTATTTGTGTTAGTACTTTCGATTTTATGGAGACCGTTTTCCATATTCCTTAGCAATAAATCCTCATAGGGATAATTATTTAACAATATTGCTCTGACGGTGCCTTGCCAGCTATCTCCTCATGATATCCGACATGTCTACTCTGCAGTATCTGCAAATAGTTCTTTATTATGTCCCTCCATCATGTTGACCCTCTTACAGTTTGTTTAGATTGTTTTGTTTGCGTGTTTGATGTCATAATATACGCCATGCATAGTTGCTCCTTGTGGTAGATAATCATTATAAACTGTACCATTCTAGGGACTAGAACCTTAATGGACCTGGCACATTTGTAGGACGAGATTTAACTTGTTCCTATGTTGAATCTGTGGGTCGAGCTGACATCATTTCCCAGGAGCTAATCGAAATTAACCATCTGGCCATTCTCTGTGTTTATGTGAACATCTGGAGAAGACTGATAGTGGCTCGTGATATCTTCATTGCTTTTGGAAGTCTTCGTGAGCACATGTTGCATAAACCTCTGTTGGTGTCCACGATTGAAGGATGGCGTCAATGCGAATTGCCTGTATACCTTCAAAATGCATGTAATATGTTTTACATTTATCATTTATCTAACTGGTTGCCATGAAACCCCCACAATAACATGCAACTCGATGAAAACTATAAAGGATTTAATTTTCTACATTATTTTTCACCAACTGGGAGTTTACATGACGTCGTAATATCATCAGGAAAAAAACATCATGCTGATAAAATATAACAAAATATAAATCAAATTTGATTTATAACGTAACACGTTTTTTTCATAAACAGAATTAGATTTTGATGATGTGATCAAGGTCCTCGTGGGCATCAAATTATTAGAAAGGAATCGTTCAGAAAGAGATGCACTTTGTTATTTGTGAATCGTTGCTGTGTGTACGCGGCAGCAGCAAGAACATAAAAGGACAAGATTGGACGGAATTTTGTTAATATAAAAACAATAGAAGACCGTGAAGCCATATTTCGGAAGGATCTAAATTATGAACATTCATATGGAGGTAGCACGATAAGCCAGGGCTTAAAATACACACATGGATTGGTGCTACAGTATTAAGCTGAATGTACTAAGACCTTTTCACTGACAAGTACATTCTCCTTTTTGAGAAGCGTTCTGTATCCTAAAATACAGTTCATCAGCAACTTCAGCCTTCTTTGTGTAAGCATAAAGTAATTACTGAAACGTTGACATCGTCTGTTGAGCAAACTTTTGGTGTTCAAGTCTGGATCTGGGTGAGAGATGAACACATTATTAAATGTTTGACAGCCCCATTATTAGTTCCAAACAAAACCAAATGCTAGTTTCTGTTTCAAAATTGTGAAAAGAACCACAACGAGAAGTATTTTTTATATGCATTTAAAAAGCCTGCAATTTAGACGTGAGTACAGGGGAACACTCAACCTCAAGGAAAGATCACATTGTTTTGGTGGGGTTTTGTTCTACAAAACAAAACAAAACAACTGTATATTCTAGTCAAGAAATGGATGAATAATTGGCCTGTTCAAAATAATCTTTACACATGCATTCAAATAATAACAATAATAATATGTGCATTGATATTGCGCCAAACTCATAGCGCTAACAGCCCAAGCAAGCATATTATTACCCCGGATAACCCAAGCTGCCTGTTAGGCGCTAGAAGGTTATAGTTAGTCACTTGCCTAGGGTGAGACCACATGTGTCATGTGATTCGTTTTGGGGCAGGGCTGAAGTCCTAGAAACCCTCTATAGTTAAGCTGCTGGTCACCAATCCGAGCACTGCCCGCGCCCATCGATGCTTAACGTCACCTGATTGTGACCTGAGCTTTAAGCACAGGACCACACGCCACCAAACCGAATGGCAAACCCGCCAAAACTGTACATCTTGATTCTGGTACGTTTGTGTTTCTGACGTATTTCAGAAAGGGACAGTAGTTGTATTTGACAAAGATCTCCCGTTTATGACCAGTGTGTGTCAAAGCAGGATGTACCATTTCAAAACACGAAACTTGCTGAAATTACTTTCACAACAGAACGAAGTATTTCGAAGAGCATTATCCACCAGAGAGCGAGCGTCAGTCTGAATCTATGTCTAAAGAACAATGATGTTCTAGACACTGCCATAGTTAGAACTCATTAACGTACTTTATCTTTTAGCCACGATTGCTTCTCGCTTTGTAACTTTTACAAGAAAAGCCTGAACACGGACCACGTGTCGTAATGACTACGCTGCTAAAATGATATTTTTCATCATAAACTTAGGCAACACTAAACGGCATTAAATACGTGATCTGTTCTTGGAAAAGTAACCGAAATACAGCAAGCCTAACGTTCAAAACACAACTATCATACATCACCATCAAATTACCATTTCTTGTTAGTTTCATTTCGCCACTATTAGCACTTCGGTCTGCATGAACGCTTTCTGCTGCCAGACAGTTAGTCCTGAAACGTGGATCATATTATAGATCAGCACCATCGTTGACTGAGAATTACCACGACCGAGTACCGGCTACGGTGCTTGTGTTTCTGGCTAACTGTTTGACGAAATATGTAGTGATCCTGTCTCGTTACTAATATCTCCCTCAGCAAACGAATACAACACAACCCTTGGCCAATTATTTGAAACGTCGTGAGATGAAGTCTTTTAGATATGAAACTTTAAGTATTACAGGTGCTTAGAATCAGCAGTAGAGAGTGCGTCACGGAACATTGTGGGAAGGTCGTCGATGTAATTTAATTTACATCAATGAAGGCGTTGCGATACTTTAAATATGGGGTACAAATGTTTCAGTTTAAAAGACGTACAACAGTGCATGTTGTTACTACACTGCATGTTACTACATTTCATGTTACTACACTGTATTCATCTACGCCATTGGGACACATTCATCGAACTTAGCTTGTCAAGTGAAAGAACAACAAGAAAAGTAGTTGGTGTACCCAACTGTGCAGATCGAAATCACTCTCTGGTGAATTGTTCTTTCATGAGAAGGACGTTTGAACTTTTGCATCGAAAAGCATGATGCGATCATCAAGAAGACCACACGCCACTGTTCAATGTGTGCGTGAGTTATAGCATTTTTTCAACAAAATAACACAGGGGTACATCTGATACTGACTTTACACACTGGTTTCATATGGGGAATGTTCATGGGGGTGACGAGCTACCTAACCATTCCGAACTCTTGACACCACTACAGTGTGTTTGATTTCATTTGAGATCTGTGAATTGCTCTCTGGGTCTAACAAACCCTGGTAGGACATCGCACCAGGAAACCTATGAGCGACCTATGAGGGCCGAACGCGAGAGGATCGAATGGATTTAACCAATCAGATAAAGGCTACTGTTTACGGTTTGGTGGGATTTTCGCAAAATTCGCTAGTCACCGGCATTGATCCCTCAATAAACGAAAATCCGCATAAAACTTGACCTGCAGTATGTATGCTTAGGGCTTTCTGATGACATGGTTACCATTAGCTAATATTTCCCCAAGCTGACATCCTTCCTTGAATACTCACCTAAACGCTATTTTCAGTGACTGTCTACTCGTTGTTGACAGTATTGTAGCATGCTCCATGTGCATTACCCGCTAGCGATCGTATGGAAAATAGCACTCGGAATCGTTCGGGTGCAAACCTTTCCGAGGTCAAAGTTCAAAAGGTATGGGCGAATGTCCACTTTCGCGATTTGGTAAGTTGTGTTCTGATTGGTCAATCTCAAATGTTACCTGACGCAACCTCCCACAAGGTTTTGTTCGACTCAGTAGTGGAGTGTAACGAAAAGTACTGAGACCAAGGTTGCGTAGCCTACAAATCATTACAGCGGTCATGCGAGTTCACAGAGATCTGAGAACGTGTCACCAAGCACAAAGGATGAATGCCGATGATATTGTATCGTATGCTATCCCCGGGGGGCAGTTAATGGGTTTTAAATGAATGGCGATTTGAGGGCAGTGGGGAGATTGGAAATCTCATAATCAACAGTCACTGTTAACGATGTGCGATTGTGAACATAATTCCTAGAATTGGAGACGTTGCTGCGGTGTCATGCCACGTGCTATATAATTATGACACGGCAATCAGTCACACTGCCTCAAGAAACATAATCCGTCGGTAATCCCGCCTTGGTGGATAACTGAACTATTTGTGCTTCCAAGTCAAGGTCCTGCCGTATTTTCACAATTAAAGCTGGTATCTTGAGAGTCCCGTTAAGCATATATGAATGGACAATGCAATGCCATGGGATAAGTCATTCACACATTTGAACCGATGTTGGAAACCGGAGTTGGGTGACAAGCTTGTCAAATGAGAAGCTTTAAACAAAGACAACTAAGTCTTTATTCAGTCTTGATGTACGTGCATTATAATGTAAGATCACTGTTTGGTTGCAGCTCTACGCACGCAATGTTGCGGAGACTCGTTTAAGCCAACTGAAGTACTGGTAATGTGTGTCCCCCTTTGGTCAAATATACAAGTGTCATAGGATCAACCAAGTCGCACTTATACTTATTTCGGACGGCGCTTTCACATTTGACTTCGACACATTTGGTCCGAGCTTGAGGGATATGACGTCAACAAAATCAGGTTTGATAATAGCCGTCATCATGGTATTCCAGCAATAGGAAGACATTAGAAAATGTCACTCCATGATGACATATCAGAAACCTGATCAAACAAGGTTTGAGCGTACTTCGAACGAGAGTCCTGAAGTCGTACTCGTTTGGTTGTGCCTAAACACTAGTATGGTGTAGACTGCAGTTTCGACACAAAAGAAGAAGCTAACGAAGCCATCTTTGTTGCCTTACGGTACTGGTGGTCACGGAAACGACTTAATTTATTGTGTTAACCAATGTCTCCAAAAATGAGTGAACGTTAATTTCAGTAATTTCAAATGTCCAGTAGCGTTTCTGCATCTCGAGGTATTTCGTGCCACAATTGCAGTCTTTACACTTTGTAAGCACCAGTTGTCGCTGCGCCCACACTGCTAACGAAGAACAAGCACTTTTACTATTCACCATACTGAATAATGGAAATGATAAGTGAGTTCGCCACTCCGCAGTATAAAGATCAGGACTAGATTGTCTCCAAATTTGATAAAGCTTTAATCGTTAATTATACTGTGAGTAGTTAATCATTGCTTATCTTCATTTGCATGAAACCCTTAACAAAGGAATCCCTTCATTAATCCATCATTAAGCTAATGAAGGTTTGGGGGTATGATTAACTCATCATTAGCCGTATCAACATGGCAGACAACATAACGTTCCATCACCTACCTATGGGAAAACTCTTTATTTGCATTTGGAAACACATTGTCCCATTTTGCCTTGATCTGTTTGGACGTTGTTCCTTACCCTTAAGCTATAATTGATCTCGACGGGTATTTTGTCCCTTATCTGTTTCTGGAATGGAGTTAGTCAGTTTACTGTTGAACACATCGATCTGGTCTTCACTTAGGTCTGTTAGAAGTTGTACTTCACAACTTTCAAAATTTTTACGACGATTTCTGATGGCAGCCTTCATGCAGACGATAGATTAGTGTTTACCCGCAATGCCTCATGGATAATAATTAGGGGATTCCCCTAAGTTAATGATGGTTTAATGACGAGACCTTCACTAGTTAGTTGATGGGTGCTTAAGAAACTGTTACAGATACAGCTCTCTGAGATGGGGAAGGGAGTGCGCATTTCATTTTCACCCGTTTTCGTGAGAGTTACCCCTGCATCCTGTCTTGGATCCGCCTATGAAGTTCGAGTCCAAAATATGACACATCTTGCATATTCCGACATATGCGTTGTCCCGAAGCAGCAGGCAATGCTTCAATAGTTAAAGGTGCATGCCGGGCACCACGTTATCACATCCAAAAACAGAGAATAGTCAATATGCAACAGATCCTCTCCCACACTGTTCAGTTCGACGAAATATTAATTTCAGCAGCTTCAGCCATTGTTTTCTTCCATATGCAAGCATGATTTTTTCATGAACATACATGCGACTCTCACTCAAATATATTTCGATGAGGGTTACAAGAGGCATCAGTAAAGTTTTCAAACAGGTTTACAAGAGTAGAAAACAAACTCTTATGATTAGGGAATTCTTGTGTTTACAGAATTTGTCCCTTTTGTTCGTGCTCATCGAGGAAATTTTCTTTTTGGATTTGCAAGGATGATAACTGCTGAAGGTTTGTTTGTATTTTCTCCGGTCACCTAACAGCTTTGAGTTTAAAGTCGATAACTAAAACCTCCATTCTCTATCGTCATGTATAAAAACAGTCCTTTTTTACACCAAAAACTGGTCATGATGGAATCTGAATACAGAATACATGTAATCTTGATGTGATATATTTGGTGTAGGTGTGGGCGGTAAACAAGGTATTGCTTGACCTTGAACGCATGGGTCTTAATGTTTGTCTTAATACTGAAAAAAGATTTGCAGTAACAAAGAGGTTCCTCTTTCGTATTGCAATACCGTGGAGATCACGCTTCTCAAATGCGAAAGACGTTCCTCTTTCGTATCGCAATACCATGAACATCACAGCTGTCAAATGCCAATTTCTTCTCCTTAATCTAAGAGGAATAAATACTCCCTCTCAGGACAGAATGGGTTTTATCCTATCAAATCCCAGCACCTTAGTTCAATTGTCTCATGGAATAGTTAAACACTTCATGTTGCTTTCCTCAAACAATGGTATTACAGGTTGTGCTGGCGCGCTCAGCAGGGACGTTATGACAACCTGATCATAAATTCCCGCCTACAAAAACATATGGGAGGGAGTGGGAGCTACATAAACAGTATAACAGCGCCATAAACTGGATTACAGGCATTCCAGTTGTGTCAACCATCCATGAAGACGACGAACTGATGAGACCAAATCGTATAAGCGAAAAAGACGGTATCTACAGGATTAATTGCTTTTTTTTCACTCTTGTACTGGCATGATTGTACAGTGATATTCAGAGTGTTTAAAGGATGTGAGCTGATACATGCATATTTGGCAGCTACCCTTTGTAAAATGCAAACTAAAAAGACATCCAAACTAAGAATGATTGTCTGCTGTATAGGGAGGTTTACTCTATTGAGGTTTCAGTGATGTGATGAGCATGAGTTGGTGAACATCAATGCAATCTCGGATCTTCATGAGTGGAATCCAGAGTTAATTGTTGGATTCGGTCCGTACCCTGACACGTGTTCACGAATCACGGCTACAGAGTAATGATACCAGATGTTCACCATTTCGACCGTTTATACCTGTGATAAGGTGACAATTAAACGAATTTGTTGTCAACATCTGAAAAAAAGTGTTGATGTCTATTGATACAACATGTTTTACGTTATAACGTACAGAAGGATACAATGGCATATGTCTGCGATCAAAAGTGCTGACGTCATGTCCTTGTACCAGGTCAACAACACACTCTTTTGAGCTTTTTTCTGTCCCTGACTCGCTGTTTTAATGTCATTGTAACCACATAGTGCTAACTGTAACCCCTAATCACAGTAATCTATATTGCAGTTGCCTTGCCGACGACTGAGAATAACCAAGTACTACCGTCCGTGAAATCGATTATTTCAATGACAAGTGACAATTAGGATTTGAAACCTCCGACTGAAAACCAGAAAACTGTATTTAATAAACTCATGGTATCACTATAAGCAACACATTGCTGTCATGTATACCTCATGAAACCATTTTAACATATAAAGTGTCAAAAGAAGAATAACCCATTCTGGTAACTTCTGCAAATACATGAACAAGCATGGTCAGATGACCTTACGACAGCAGGTGTACTTCGGGAATGAATTTCTACACACGCACATTGCCTGGAGCCTGTCTGTTTATCTCTGGGTTCTTAAAGATTGGTGTCATCAACGTCAGCGCTTCTTTTCCAAACGTTACACCCAATTAACGGTGGTCGGAGGCCAATGGTTGGGTTTCATAGCTTTCTACTGGGATCGACTCTGTAACTGGAGATTGCAATACGTGTTAGGTAACACATTTAGTTAGACACCGTCAACGTCCTGTCATACTGTTGAGCCCTGTCTAAACGTCCGACGTTTGACAGATATGGCAACGGCAAGAACGCACGTCCCGCCATGTGTCCCTTAGTGGTAAATAATAAGAAGTTCAAAGCTAACTATGAAAATGTTCTGTAAGGCCTTAAGCGAATCAGTGAGGGTTTACATCGATTTTAGCAATATTCCAGCAATGTCACGGTGGAAAACACAAGAAATGGGCTTGAACAAAATACTCATTTGAGTTATTGAACCGTGAACGTTAGTCTGTAAAATGTAAAACTAATACACAAACGGCCTTTCGATATATGTTGAACTGTCTTGACATGTCTCTTTCACATAAGCGTCCATTTGGTTATTCATGTAACTTTCAAATACCATTGAAAAAAGTAGGGGATATTCAATTTTGGAAGCACGGCACTAGCCAATGCATATGAGATAAAGTAATATATATCCATAAACATGAAACGTTTTCAAAGGATGACAATGAATTGTCACATTTTCGCTAAATTTCTTTTCATCATCTGTTTCTACCTTGGCTTTGTCACTTGCATTTGATAAATCTTATAAATCCAATACAGCGTACTTTTTAATGGTACAATTCTGAGAAAAACTACCACTATGTTTTCCCTCATTTGGTAATATTGGTTCAAATAAAATATATTTGCCTGACTAGGGTAATAATTTCCAGATTTACCATCAAAACTCTCTAGAAAAATACATGACATAACGAGCTATAACCAGTTTATAGTCAAAACAATCCAATCTCAATCATTAAGCACACAGCACCCGCGTAAACCAATATTATTAGGATTTCTTCGATATGAAAAAACACCACATCCATCTTGTTTAAAAGTTAGAAACGACAGTCAATATGCAGAGTGACATGAAGCCCAGAATACACTGGTCATACTAATCAATGTGAATCTGATAAATCATAAACTTCTTAAAAACGAAGACAAGATGTCTTGATCACACGAGCCCAATGTAGTGTATCCGGTACAGAATGGTTTTTTCAGCACTATTAATGAGTTTCTCCTGTTGTCCACAAGGACGTTTTCTTCACAACTGCAATTAAAGTTTCCCTGCTGGGATGGAACCTATGGAGGGAAGCACACCGGGTATAACAACACAGGGATCATTTTCCTTCATTACTGTACCGGCTTGGCAGCAACTGAAACATCCAGCAGTTCTAGTCTGAGTCCATACACAGTATTCGAATATGCATTTGGTTTATAAACATCATGTTTCATTTACTGCAGTGTCAGTTAATGTCAGTCATGGACTGTGCCCACACTTCATGCTGCTTGTCACAGTCATCTTCGTCATCCAATTTCGCATGACAAAGTAACGTAATGGATACTCCCGCATCATGCAGCAGTAGACTTGGGAATGAGAGAATAAAATAATCTCATTATTTCCCACCAACGATTATTTCATGACGATTTCGATACGACATGCACGTTCTTTATACAACGGATGACAGTGTTGGCCCTGGCTCAAGATGTCTCAGCCTCAATGAAACACTCCGTCGTGGTATGGTCGCAATCACACAATCTGCTCTGCTTTGGGCATATTCTATGACTATGGAAATGTTTATAGTTTGAGGGCGTATTTAGTGGGATTTGGGGAAGCCGTGCAAATTTGCACCTGTCAGAGGTATACAGAAAGTTGGTAATCTAGTGTGCAATTTTGTAGAAGCCACACGACCGCTGAGGGGGTTAGATGTCTGACTTTGAGAGTCGGATCCGAATCCTGAATGGCTCTCAATCCAACAGTTGTACTTGAATCTTCACCGCAATGTGGGAATGTAATCCCAAGTGTCAAATAGGTTCACTTATAGGAGGTATTGTAAAATCCTAGGAAAATATAACTATTTTGCTTAAAGTATACAAAAATGTTCTTTCAGTTTACAAGTCGACATAGAGAGACTTCCTTTGAGAACCAGATTTTCTCATAAAGGGTTACTTTACTTTCCAACCATATGCTTGTGATTTAATTACGTTACTCTAATCCATAGGGTATGTTTGGCTATTTCATGTTGTAAACGAGGCTCTTTGACAACTTTGATACTTTGATACCAGGTTGAAATTAATATGATCAAAGCCAGTGAATAGTCTTGAAAAAAGTTCTTAATCATTCCAACAAGGTACCTTTGTGTTTCTGTTCATTGATAACCCATCAATGCGTTTATGAAAATGTTGAAAAACTAGGAATGATGAATGATACTTCATCATCATCATCATCATCATCATCATCAGTGTGTTCTAGGTTTTGTTGGAGTGCGCAGCTTTTACAAGGCACTTTGTCGACCTTTTTAAGTATGCTTTTTCATTACTATATTAGTTGCAATGTGCTTTCCATTTGTATTCACAAAGAATCCTTAGAAAGAGACACGTGAATTGTCTTCTTGCTCAATGTTGCATTTTGATGATACAGAATGTGTGGGTTGCAGTTAAATATCCTTGCTTTTATTGATCTGGCGTATCTTCACGTAAGCATTGTTCATATCAATATTCTCGTCATGGCGTTTCTGTCTGGATATTTGATGACAGTTGAGAGTTTCCTTCAGAAGAGGCCAATCTCTATTACATTCCTCGCATAGTATCATCATCTCTGAAACAGTCTTGGGTTTTCGATCTTCATTGATAGGTTTCCGCGTCAGAAATAAATTGTATCTAGTTACTAGTTTGCAATTATTTATCTAACTGTTTTGTTGATGTACCTTGCAAAGCTACAAAACCCATCATAATGGCTCATAATTCTGATGGAATTCTGACATAATCCCTCGTTATGTGTGAACTGAAGACGACTTCCAGTGGAAAATCATATATAATGGAGAACAGATTCATAATGGCCGACGGGACAATATGTTCTTTCTTGTAATAACGGAACTCGTGACTGAAATAAATCTGAACTCTACTTTGTTCAGACAGAAATATAATAGTGTTGTTATAACGACAATAACCAAGAATTTCAAAATAGCTGAGCGCTATATCATGAAACGCTGTTCACATCCGGTGATTAGGTACCTGACCCTGAGGGTGTGGGTTCAAATCCTCTATGGGACTCAACCGGACCAAAGTAATAGAATCTGTACTTTGCGACACAAAGGGGTTAGACGAATTTCACGTCCCGTAATCATGAAAGCAGGGCATACTTTTGATAAAATAAAATAGGCGGATTCAGAGGTGGTTCTCACGCCTGTCCTGAAATTTTGTATTTTATACCATTGTGACTAGGCTGAAAATGAAGTGTCACACACACACTCACACACACTCACAGACAGAGAGAGAGACCTTTTCTCAGTCGTGTGCATTCCCCCTTCTTCTTATCAGAGGTGAATCTTCCCTGCACTATTACCTGTATGCCTATCACGACCCGACGATATATTTAGAGTGTCATTCCCAGCGTATCTTTTATTGTATTTCCACCGTAAAAGTACAAATTATGGGGAACTCACTGAAGGAAGGTGCAAAGTGGGAGGACAGAAGAAGCGCTTCAGGGACAACCTGAAGGTCTACCTCAAATACTTCTCTACTGACCCTGTGTCCTGGGAGATGCTCGCTGCCGACTGCCCCTTCTGGCGCTGCGCTGTTTCAGTAGGAGCCCGAAGAGCAGAGGAGCAGCTCGCCCAGCAAGTCGAGCAGAACCGCCAGATGCGAAAGGCAGGAGCAGCCAGAATCAGTAGTACAACCCCAACCCACTACTGCCCTACGTGTGGAAGAGGCTTTTTGCCTGGATTGGCCTTGCAAGCCATCTCTGGGCCCATAGCTGCAGCTCAACATCCAACTGATGTCAATGGTCATATTCGAGAACGAATGACGAACAACAACAGCAAATCAGTAACGCGATAACGTATTCTGAATACTCGCGATTTTAGAAGTCTATATTGGTTTGGAATTCTGACATTACGCTCAGCCATGTAAAACAGAAGCTCTTATCTATGTATGTAAACTCAAATTTAACAAATTGGAAAATGTATCTCGACTATTCTGCGTTATTAAAAAGATTCGTGATCGTGGGGAGCACGTTTCGCTCCTTAATGTGATGAGGGTATCATTAATATCTTGTTTCCGTCTTTCCACTATCAAAAGTGGTTAAACCTGTATTTCTGGAACAACATCAACAACCGAGATGTCATCTCTTTTCGTTTCGTTACATGATGTAGATATATCGATTGATGATCAGTAGATTATCGCGGGAACGGTTGAGGGATATTTTTTTCAGTCGTGGTACTTTACTCACTGGTGTTGGTTTCCACTCTCTGGCATGACGACTATCTAGGAATCTTCATTCCCGCTGGTTATAGTACATCATAGTTTGCGGGGAAAACATGTTTTTCTTAACTTTGACGACTCCGGTGTTATCAAAATGCCAGCTTCATACACTGATTGCCTTATTTACGTTAAAAACCTTCGATATTACGAGGACTGTTTTCCATATCCGTTAGCAATAAACGATTGGGCTCCTCTCAGGGATAATTATTTAGCAATATTTCTCTGACGGTATTTCCTCCTGATGTGCAAACACGTGCTGGTACTTGCCTTTCAGTCTGGTTTGCAGAACTTCCAACTATTTCTTTATCATGCTTTCTCTTCAAGCATATTGACCCTCTTCCCCCTGCGTTCAGATTTTTCGTATTTGATAGTTTTTGTTTATTGAAGCTTTAAGACGATAGTGCGTTCAGAGAGAACTGCGAGGGAACCCACTATTGCCCATGGGGGATTACAAATGTTCATGTTCGTCATTGTTTTGTACATTCCCTCGAACTTCCATGAGTTTGTTCAGTTGGTCTAGCAGTTATTTAGTCTTATTTTGAAGAGGCTGACACATTTATCCCGTAACGAGACTTCAACCGCAGTGTGAAGTTCGTTATTTTCACGAAATATTTTGCTACAAGGAAGTGCTTTTTCAGACTTAGAAATGGCTAATGATCACATTGTAGCATGTCTAGAGATTAAGGTGTCTGAGTCTTCCGACCCTCACTCATGACAAACCACAAGTAGTGCAGTGTCCCAATTAAGGAAACCGGCATTAATTCGACCTCATGTGTCCCAAACCAAGGAGCCATAATCTTCTCAGTAGATCAGGAACTTTTGTAAGAAGACTAAGTTTATTTCGATGTTGAGTCTGTGTGTCTGGGTGGCATCATTGCCGAATAACTAATCGAAATGATATCGCTGGCCATATATGTGCACAGCGGGAAAATACTAAACATGAAACAGACCAAACAAATATATTTTATGTCCTAATATGTATTAACTTATTCATGGTATCTTGTTATAATTAGGTTTGTCTTCCAAACGGTTCTACGCTTCAAACTACACTGAATATATAAGACGTTTTTTCTTGGTTAATGCAGACATTATTGGCACCCACATCGTTAATGCAATGTTGACGGTCTTGACATTTCGCTTTGGTGTCGACACTAAAGAATTGTTTCCTTCACAAGAGTGAGTGAGTAAGTTTAGTTTTACGCCGCAATATTCCAGCTATGTGGTGTCGGTCTGAAAATAATCGAGTCTGGACCAGACAATCCAGTGATCAACAACATGAGCATCGATCTGCGCAGTTGGGAACCGACGACATGTTTCAACCAAGTCAGCAAGCCTAACCACCCGATCCCGTTAGTCGACTCTTACGACAAGCATAGTCGTCTTTTATGGGAAGCATGGGTTGCTGAAGGCCCTTTCTACTCCGGGACCTTCACGGGTCTCCTTCACAAGAATAAAATACGGACGTTATTCCCAACACGTGTGCATTGCCTCAGTATTCATGAATATGTTAAAGAAATCTAATCGTGTCGACGTTATTTGGATGTAAAACCAATGATAATGATGCGAAAATAAAACGTCATTTTTACCCACACGTTTGCAGTGCAGCCTGTCCCAGTCTTTCCTGAACATCAATACGCAAACTGTCAACCACGTTGCTTTGTTTAACGGATATGCCATTGTAGATCTATTGCTTCTATCAATGTTTCGCCAGCGCCGTATACAAAGGGAACCTAGCTGTAATGTAGCCTTGTAACAATTATCTTGTAATTGTGTAATGCAAATTACCCATAGCCTTGTCAAAGTTACGAAACTTAAACTTACATAACGGTGTTGTGTGTTTAAAGAGTTGAAAAGGCGCTGATAAAAAGTGCTTATATTCAGATATCATAATTCAGATATCATAATTCAGATATCATAATTTGTGTCTCCATTTTTAATAAGGATATCCAAACATGTTTCTATTTCCTGTAATTTATCATACATTTATCATTTATCTAACTGGTTGCCATGAAAGTCTCATTATCATTGTTGTAGTTTTCTGAGTGTGTTACTTGGAAAGATATTTCAAGAGGAAGAATGCATTACCACTTTATCTCTCAAAAATAATTAGTCATGTCGATATAACATAGCAAAATATACATTAAGTTGATCTATAACATAACGTTTCTCTCATAAGCATAATTAGATGATGAAATGTTCAGGAAAAGATGCACTTTGATCTTTGTGAATCTTTGACGTGTATCCGTGGCAGAATAGGAACGTGAACGGTCAATATTGGACTGGCGTTTGTCGATATACAAGCTTTACAAGGCAGAAGGCCATATTTCTGAATGAACATTTATACATGAAGATAGCCTGATAGTAAAGTACAGCAAATCTGGACCAAGTCCATTCTCCTAATTTATAAGTCTTTATTGACACTTCACACTGCGTTAAGTCCCGAAATCCGAAAGTCTGCGAAAACGAAATCTTAAATTTACCAGCTGTTTTAAATTTCGTATCTTGTAATTTTGAGTGCGGCTAAATGTGACCACAATCACCTGTGGCTGAAGAGTTGATATAAATCCAGCTAGGGTCCATGCAGGCCGCAATAGCACTGTAAGCCCTCATGGTTCCTAGTATGGTGATGAGCTAAAAGTTGTTTCCGATCTATAGCCAGTTTCATGTTGTATTGCCGAAAACATTGTGTTGCGTGTTTCAACTTCTCATACTAGTTTTATTGTACTTGTGATATTCTAGCTGGTTTACCGACAGTGTCCTTCGGCGACAGGGTTTTATAATATACATACAGTTCATGCTAATTTCAAATATGTTCTCGTCACGATATGGCTGAAATATTGCCGATGTGACGTTAAATATAAACTCACTCACTCACACACACTGCACAAGAGATGGCGGGGTAGCTGAATGGTTAAATCATTCGCTCGTTATATCGAAGGCCCGGGTTCGATTTGAAGCCCATTTTTGTGTCCCCTGCCGTGATAATGCTGCAATATTGCTAAAAGCGGCGTAAAACGCAAGTCACTCACCCATTGCATAATCATAAATTAGTAATGGAACCTTGACATCGTCTATGGAGCAAACTGTTTTTGTTTTTCTGGATTTCAAGTCTGAATTTGTGTTTGAGATGAACACATTTGCAAATGTTTGAGAGCCCATTTATTATTTCCACCCAAAACTACATGCTGATTTTTTCCGTTTCAAAACTGTGCAAAAAGTTTATAAACCTAAATGATGCTGTCCGTATTGTTTTTTGCATAATTTGCCTGTTTATGTTCACTGAGTGTCAAAGCAGAATGTACCATTTCAAACCATGACTCTTCTTGGAAGGAATTCTGAAACTACACGATGCATTTTGAAGATCATTTTCCAAGGGGCAATCTGAATCAACGTCTCAAGGACGAGGATATTCCAGACACTGACACAATTAAGACTCAGGCTTCGTGAATAAACGAGTTTTACATATTATCCACAATTCTCTTTCGCTTTGTAATTTTTATGGGCTGAATATTGATCATGTCTCTTCGTGGATGAGTTAAGCTGCAAACATTAGATATGTCTGGGAATCACACACTGAAATGGTCAAAAAGGAAAAGTTGTGGGTTTGGTTTCATCATACGCTGATGGGCAACACTAAGCATGATTACAGCAAGCCTAAGGTTCAAAACAGCTGTCAGACATCAGAATCAAATGATCATATCTTGTTAGTTTCATTTTCAGGCACCATCTGACTTGGGTCTACATGAACTGAACTCCTCTTGCCAGACAGTTTCTGCGTCAGCCTCCTTCATGAAAGTTGAATGACATCACCAACCAGCAACATCATCAGCTGAGAATTACCACGTCAGACTACAGCCTATAATTATTTGAAGAAACATGAACTGATTCTGACTTTTTAGTATCTTCTCCAGCAAACAAATGCCATACAACCCAACGAAAATTGACCCATAAACTGTGAGTTGAAGTCCTTTAGATGTGGAGCCTTAGGTGTCACATTTCCCTAGAATATTCAGTACAGAGTGCGGTCAAGAACGTTGTAGGAAAGTGGCCATTGTATTTCACATCACTGAATGCGTTACAAATTGGGGATGGCAGGAAAAAGTTCTACAGTAGTAAGTAAATTACAGTATAAAGGGATTTACAGTGTATAGTGAGTTACATATGTGTCAATTCGAAAGGTGTACTACAGTGCATGTTACTTGTAGAGCTCGATGGTGTAAGCAAACGTTGGACAATAGGCCATTAAGGGATAGTATGTCTGTGGGGTCAAGTAACAATTCAAAACAAAAGGTGTTGCAATATTTTATAGAAAGTGTATACTTGGCGTTGAAAACATCATAGAGTACATATACAGTGTAGACGGTAATATTAATGTTATATTTTTAGGGCGTTAGGGCACGGCATATTGGCTACAAACTGTTAAACTCTGGCTAAAGTTACTGTACCTTAGACGTTCTTTAAACGTTAGGATGTACGTTACATGATGTAGGTCAATACAACGTTATAGTATGGAAAGCGGTGAGAATTGTATAAATGGATAACTGGAAATCAGTGATGACAACTCCTGTTGGCGTTAAGACAACAGCCTAAACATGATATTACGGCGTAACCTATATACATTACACGAAAATTACCCTTCTGTCAACAGCGACCGTTTGAAAATTAGGAGATAAACATCATGTGTTGGCCAATTTCCGGGTGTTATTGAGTATTTGAAGCACGGGAATGCATTTGGAACCGACGGCGTCAGCCGGAGTTTTCAAATGAAATATTCCCGTGCTTCAAATACTCAATAACACCCGGAAATTGGCCAACACATGATGTTTATCGACATTGTAAACACAAAAGTAAACCAAAGGGGTTTTAGTGTCTGCACTCGTTTCCATCGAATACGGACACAGCAGTGAAGTGTCATCAGCTGGCCGTTTCAGCTGATTCTCATGGTAGCATCTGGAGTTGCTCATTTGTGACGTCATTCTAACTTTACGTCACAATATGATTTGAATGACGTCACCACTGTTGATGACACAACAAAACAATTGTTTACGTGTCAATACGCGGTGAATAGTCTTTCAGTTTCCGGGAATCTAATACCATTTAATCATGTTTTTCAACCAATCAGATTACAGAACACAGTAACTTTTGGTTTACAATTACCAGTAAACCTCCCGCACCCATAAACACATGTCTGAATGTGGAACAAGCAGTGACTGGAATGACCCAGTGGCATCTACCATTACCGAGGTTTAAGCTAACGACATTCTACCACAATTTCACAGTAGTTCGTGTAATCATATCGATTTATATTTCACTTAATTTATTGTTAAAGCCTGATTGTGTGTGTATCCCTCGATGCCTGGTTTCGCTTGTTGTCTGGGAATTCCTGTAGTAACTAATCTCCCCAATTACCTTAAAATCAGCGGTATTCTTCTGGTGATTCCAGGAACCATCATCTCAAACTTAGCACCAGTGTCAAGCACTCCAGAACAAACTTCTGAAACAATCAACCAGGCATTTAATATCTCATAGTTGCTAATTCGTTAGCCTCTTTCCGAGGACACAGCGACACAAAAATTCTCCATTACCTAGTCACCCACTTCCGTGTCTAGTCTCGTCCGACCGCCGGGAAGTCTCTGTTAATCTCTCATGTCAAATATTGTCGGAATCCTAAATAATACATTAATCGATATCAGATTCCTTTGAGATTTACAATAAAGCCTTCCAAAATGGTCAGATGGCTCAAATCATTGGAGTCGCCGAACCTCGTTTGCTAAAGTGGAAAAGGTTTTCCCATCATATTGCCTGTCTTGATGTGGAAAACATGCAGTTGTCATTGCATGAATAATAAAAAACGTGTTCAAAACGAATGATCACGTTACAGCACCATCAATATTCAAAAGATTGCTACATATATGCACCTCCACGCCACTAGCGTCTCACTGATCGTATCTGATGGTCAAATAGGATTCAGACCGTTTCTGGTGTTGACACTGGCACCATATTAAAGTATGGCGTGTCTCTGCGGAATATTTATCGAAAGGATTTAGCAAGAATTGTGCACGTTAACTATAATATTTCAGCTGGTTGTTTTCATATGCCATTTTGTATTAATTAAGATATTCTGTACTCCCTACAACGTTCATTCTCGAAGATTAGATTGGTTGGTTAGTTTGGCGGCTGTTTTTTTGTTCAACGCCACACTGAGCAATATTTCAGCTCAATGACTTAGTCTGGACCAGACAATCCAGTGATCAACAATATGAGCGTCGGTGTACTCAACTGAGATACGATGACAGCGAACCTGACCACCCGTTAGTCACCTCAGGATTACAGAAGACCATTTCTAAAACTGATCTTCACGATAACGTCTTTGAAATCCAAATCCTGGAAACCAATCGCCCAGACTACAAGATTATGAAACTTCTAGAAGCCATAAACATCCGACGCCTCAAAACCACCATGAACAGGGATCAAGGATGTTTTATCTCATCAATGTATCACAACTAATAAGAGATCACCACTAATCCACCACTACCCTGTCCACTTTCTTCTATGCTCCCTTTCATGCGCTGTAATCACAACCAATCAATATGTACACCAACCTACTCTCTTCAGCCATGTCAGTATACATCAAGCTATCTATTTCATAAACTCATGCAACATATTGTTTTAAATCACTATTACTATGTACATCTACCTACTCTGCTCAAATCACTCACCAGCAATCCAGTGTATATCAGCCTTGTCAATTGTATATACACACTTGTAGCTATGTACATATTCTCCATGTTAGAAATCTATGTATCACTTGCTCTATAACGGCGTTAGTACCTCTACCGAAACGTCGCACACAGTGCAATAAAGAAGCTGACTGTCCATCGAACTTGGTTTTCCTCCTTGATCTTCACGAGTCTCGAAAATTAACAGGTTTCAATTACGAAATATTGAAAAAAAAACGTTTTGTTTACAATTGAAACGTTTTTATTTTGCGTGGGTGGAATGGTCGGATAAATGAATCTGTGACTATCTTCACCAACGTTGTTTGTTCTAAACAAGAAATAGTCTCGTCAGAATTCCTACCTAACACTAACGCGATACAAAAAATATTTATTTGGGAATATCATGTAACTATACATTTTTAAATGGTTATGCCAAACTATACCGTGAAAACGTCTGGAATGTTTGGTTTTAATGCAGCCATATCGTTATTGTCACGTCATAATGTTTCCATGATGTATACTGTGTGGTGGTGCTGGCATTGTCACGTCATAATGTTTCCATGATGTATACTGTGTGGTGGTGCTGGCATTGTCACGTCATAATGTTTCCATGATGTATACTGTGTGGTGGTGCTGGCATTGTCACGTCATAATGTTTCCATGATGTATACTGTGTGGTGGTGCTGGCATTGTCACGTCATAATGTTTCCATGATGTATACTGTGTGGTGGTGCTGGCATTGTCACGAGTATATGCTAGACTGTTGCAAATGCAGATGCAGGCTGTTAATTGACTGAACGAGAGAAGACAAGCAGAGATACTTGAAACCCATTCTGGCTTATGTGGGCGAGATGTTTGGGGGATATCACAGCGTGTAATGCAGGGAGAGAACAGACAAACACTGTAAAGTTCGAAATTAACACTCCTAAATCAGGACGTCTGCTGACGGCTTCCATTTCAAGAGGACGACAAAGAGGTACTGGGCGCAGGCTTTTCGCAAGTATTCTTATGGGCGTGTGGAAGATACCCAGTCTTCTCGTCCCTAGAAACAGTTTTAATGTGTATAAAAAGCGATATATATGAGTCCCGGAAAGGGACCACTGAAATCAGTGAAGCATGTCCTGCCACACCAGGAGCACCCGCCTTTCGCTCTATTTGTACCCTCAAATGCCTATATCCTTGCGTCAGATGAAACAATTATGAATTATATGACACATAAGCATCAAGACGTCTCTCCTGTCAAGACACTGTTGTTATTTTTTTAAGTGCGTATTTCATTGAACATGCCGTCGTAAAATACTTTTGAAAAAACACACGTTTGTGATTGTGAAGGAAAATTATAGTTTTGCGTCAGTTCTGAATTCAGAGATGTTTTTACTGTAAAGCCCACAGACTTGTTAATGTTGGAAACACCCAGGTATGGGTTTGTGAAAGAGTTATATATCCAGCCAGTACCGCCCGTCACAAATACCTAGATTTCCACATGAACAAATATAAGACTATAGAATTGAAATCTAAAATAGTTTAAGTATAAATGACAATACAATATAAGAACAGATTGGACTGCCCACAACTGAATGAAGATCGCCTAACTAGGGATCATGAGGATACCCATGAAGATCCAGGTAAGAATTGATCTTCAGGAGCCCGTGCATGTGTTAAGATGGGACCAACGGGATTGGATGTTCAGACTCGCTGATTTGGTTTGTGCATGTATTTGCATCCCAGTTGTGTAGATCGATACTCGTGTTGTTGATCACTGTTTTTTCTGGTCCAGACTCGATTACGTATAGACCACCGCAATATTGCTGGATTAATGCTGAGTTCGGCGTTTAACAAACCAATCTACCAACGACGTGGACACTCCACCGAGAGTATCCACTCAAGTCGACTCATCACAGTTTTGTAACCTTCCTACCAAACGCTATGACCTTAACAACGAGTAGTATTTTTAACGGTTTCCGAGAATCCAGATACCATGAAAAGTGAGTGAGTAAGTCAAACAATATTCCTACTATATCACGGCGGGGGACGCCAGAACAACCAGGAAAAAATATACACATACTGAGTCACAATAGTCCTTTTTCTCACTCCACTCCGTCCCTCCGACCAGTGTTCACACTGCACACTTTCAGGAACAAGCCGTCAAAAGAAAATGCTACGCTGGCACACCTTCATACCGTCCAAAGTCGGTATTAAAATTCAGTGAGCTTAAAATTGACAAGTCGGTCGAAAAACAGAATGGTACTAAAGCTAAAGACTAAATGACTATTTGACCTTTCGTCTCGAGAATGCAGCCAACGGCCAACGACCAACACCTCACTTAGCAATTGCTGACCACAACAACGGCTGCCACAGACAATCATCTTACCCAAAGTAAACATTTGCCACAACGTGTACGTGCCACGTGAGGGCACTGATCTCGGACTGGTCAGTTAGTTGACAGAGAAACGTGATTTTAATTAATAGACCAGATTCAACAATGCATACACGTGTTAAACCCATAGCACATTTGGCCGTTTATGCCCTCACGTGGACCTCCGACTGACCCTGTTATGGATTTTCTGGTTCAGTAATCCTGTGAACGGTCATCATCACAAGAATTCCCATGAAAGCAGTGAATGTTCTCTCGGTTTTACTTGACTTTAGTGGACCAGTAACATTGATTTCCCAAACCATAATTGCAATTCAATTCGTAAAATCATAGGACACGATGCACCGTTAGGTTAACGTTTGATAATATTTACTAAGGACGTTAAATACACACTGTAAATCTAAGGAAACACAATTTGAATGTATTTGCAAACGTTTACATCTTGGGTCACGTTTGCGTTCATCCCAGAGTGGACGGATAAGACCCATCCGTTACACTGATCTGAATAGTTACATGCAAGGTACTGTAATTATCACTAAAATGACATCGTCAACTTTAAATATATAAAAATCGTCATCTTTACATTTATAAAATGAAAGCAGTATGACCAACTCTGTTCTTGTACGATCAAACATTTCATGAAATATGAACCGGTGTCCTTCTCATGTCCGCATTTTCACAGATAATATGATAATAAATGTATCAGTAATAGTTGCCATTAACAACAGTAAAATGAATGACTGAACCCATATTTTCACGGGAGAAGCCGAGGCCATACTATTGTCTTTGCCATGCATTGAAAAGTCTTCCAGAAACAGCTCCATCATATATTCTGATAGCTGGTTAGGTAGTAATAATTCGGTAACCGGATTACCCATTCGAAGCTGAATTTTACAGTTTTACCTCAATTACACATTAATCGAAAAGATATGTTTGTCCGCTGCTTAGTCACGTCGGCACCAGCGGGCACTGTACAGCCGAGGCCGAGGCCAAAGCTGCTTTAATTAAATCAGCCTCAAACCCAAACTTCTTGTATGCTCATCTCTGACCTTTTTTGACTGTGAATGATCATTGGCAGGAAGGTTTGATACTATCAAGTCACTGACTGGAGTTCACTCCATCCTAGTTTATTTCGCCAGGATAAAGATGTGTTTGCAGCGTACTGCATTTGACGCAGTTTTTAACACAAATTAGTTTCTATATTTATCTGCATCTCTTGCAACTGTCCAATTATATTCAGCCACATTTTGCTGGACTATGTTGATTTCACACCTACCAGACAACATGTGCATAATAATACTGGTACTTTACCCGCACCTATAGAACTTTGTACTGCCTGATATTTACAAACTTTGAAGAAATGAAAGTGTTCAGTAAACATAGAGTGCTGTATCAGTAAGTTTCTACCGCTGTATTTGGCATATCAATTAAATTGAATTCCCGTTACTCCCATTATGTTTGTGAACATATGTTTTAAGTCAATGACATTTCCATACGAATAGCTGCAAAATATTGCTGGTGCGGCGTTAAAGAACATTCTCTTACTCTGGCGGGTACCTGTATGTCTCTTGTATCAAGCAGCTCCTGAAGACCAATTACGTTCATCGTGACGGATCGTATTTAACTGGATTCCAGGACCTTGTGTGTTCCTAGGACCATTAGTGACTGCTGGTGGCATAAAGATATGAACCAAATAACGTTTCAAATAGGTTAATAAAAAATAGGAAATGAAAGTTTTTGGTACGGAGAAGTAGGAATCACCTACTGGCGCTAATGCCTCAAAACAGATCGTGCGATTAAGCTTGTCATCAGAAGAATACCACCAGCTATTGACAAAGACCTATCACATACCGATTGGTCAAGGGATGATTTTCTGAAGTCAACCCGGATCTTCACAAATACAAATCGACACTCACTATGAATAGTTAATCAGCATATGTCTTCAAAGAGCCTGTTCTGTCAGGTTATGTTGAAACACTTTTAGTACGCTTTCAAGCAGTGTAAGTGCTGCCACTAGCATTGGTTCTGTACCGAATCTGAAATTCCAACACATGACACCGGTACGTCAAACAGCTTCAACATATTTGAGGGGACTGAGCTCGCTGTCATAGGAAATACATGTATATATGCATGTGTTGCAGGTTTGATGAATTTGAGAGATATTTACAATTGAAAATCTTAAACATGTGAAGCATCACATTCAATTACTGGTTAGGTTCAGTTTCCATATAAAACTGAATAGACGAACAGCTCACAACCACAATACGAGAATACCCTTAATGTGCTACATGCTTAGATGCCTTGGTCCATGTGTGTTGTCATCTGGAGTAACACTGCGGAAAAACTCATCAACTTTGGATTTATTCTGAAGTACATAATCACTGTATGCTTTTATTCTTAAACGAGCAATTTTCAAACATGTCTCTATGGAACCATATTCGCATTACGATTGATTTACGCCTGGCATTCTGCGAAGCGAAATCTCAGAACCTAAATCTCAAATTACAGGTTCACTGGACAATACAGACTAAATCTTGAACCAAACACAATGTCATTTTCCTAAACAGTTCCGTGAAAAGGGACGAAATATAACTATCATGTACACAGAAAATAGTAAATATTTAACAATAACACTCCAAAGGACATGCGGAATTGTCACAACAAACACACAAGCTTAATAAGAGCATAAATTTAGATCCTCCCTTTACAGCAACAGAATGCCACTGGCTTTCATTATAGGATATTATTCCCACACATTCAACATCCGCATCAGAACGCTCCCATCATTTGCTTGTTATTGCTTTTGCCATTTATAGGCAGGACACTCCTGTTTTCGTTATTGGAGACGATTTTACTTAATCACTCTAAACCGTGTGTATAAGGGAAGGGACTATTCATAATTCTACCATAGAGAGTAAATATAGATCGAGGGGATCCTTGCTAAAGTTAGGCAGCGTGGGCATGGTCAAGGTTATAGTGCCTGGAGCGGGAGAACTATGGCGTGCTATGCTTAATATATGGCTGCAATGTCATCAGCCTTCAGGCACAATGCACTTAATGTTGATTCTGGGAAGACATGGTCCTTGGGTGTTTGTTTCCGCTACCACAGGGAGTGGTCGAGTAGTCTTCTAACAAGGACATCGTGACAGGATAACACACCCAAAGGGTTATGTTTTTGTGGGAAACTTCGTCCGACATACATAACGGTCTGTCATCGTGATAGTTGTTGTTAAACTATGGTTTGAGTTCATCGAATATGTATACTAGACAAAATCTGTTAGAGGTATTGGGATTTTTATGACTGACTTTTTATTTAAATGTCTGTGAATAAATACATCATCATTCATATTTTCAAAATTTGCATATATCCCTACTATTTGTTCCAGCATATTTAAATGCACACAGACATATGACGGCACCTCAGCTCGAAGTAACAGGGATCGTTTCCCACAGTCAGAGGCCAACTTGTCCGTTAGATGACTTGGGATTACTTGTAACAATATTTGCAAACTAAAGGACAACAACGGATGCATCAATTTCGAAATATCCTCAATATGACCACCGTAAAGCAAAATTGTTGTCACATTGATCAAACAACCTTTGATCAAGGGTATGGCGTTATTTAAAATCATCGAACAGCGAACATGGACGATTATCCTTCAAAGTTTCCAAACGTACACACCAAAAGCTGGAACAGATGCAGTATCTTTGCTCGACATAAAGGGAGGTCGCGTGTCATGTCTATTCTCACAGGCATAAATTAGGTTTTCCTTAGCATTCTGAATCGGAATTTGAGCAGATCAGGATGTTTCTCTTTTTTATCATTTCTAATTCAGGTGTGTAAATCAGTGGAAGTAAGTTGGCTGAATGACAATTAATAAGCAACACCATGTCACTGATGTAAAAAATATCTTCCTGCCTGTTCTTAAATCAAACTGAACTACAGATTTTGCTGGAAAAAAAGAACAGAACTGATTACGAAGAAGGAGAGCACAGCTGATGTCCATGGAGAGGCCCAATGAATAGCTCTTACCTGTATGTTTCCTATGACAAAGTGTATTTTATAGAGGCATCATATTTTCCATAGACAGGAATGCAATTTGCCCAGACGTTCCTAGTGTACGATAATGGATGTGCACGGCAGATGTTTTGACATTATTGAACTCACCGCTTTTCCAACAGTGGAAAATCAGGCAAATCCTTTCAGTTGAGAATCCACATGATGCCAGTTCCGCTTGTCTCGAACAGTTTTCTTTTTGTGAAACGTGAAAAGCCTTGATTGTATTAACATATAATGTAATATTCAAAATCGGGATTTGCCTGACAATGCGAATTATATTCATCTTCTCTTGGTATCTTGAGAGGAATATTAGGGGCCTACAAATCCAGTTACTGTACAAATAAGAAATTAACGTCTATTAATCAGCAGTGCTTCATCCAGTAACAAGGCGTTACAAAGACTCTTGTTAAATATATACTTTGGTATTATACAGGAGCTAGCATTCTAAATACATCCATATATATCTCAAGTTAACCTTATTTTTTTCTTTTCAGTGGGTATATAAATCATTAACACAAAAATATATTTCAAGAATTAAGTAAATACATTTAATAAAACCACAAATCGAGTATAAATTTTAATAAATTCAATTCAAATATTTCACAAATGAGTTATTTCGTGCACCTGAAACCTGTCGAAACCCATGAGCAGTCAGTTGGATTGATGTTATCGAAGACTGACTTTTTCAACTTGTGACCGAACTTTGATATTAAACCTCTGTTAACTTCGCATCACAAACGGTGTAGTTTCGTATTTTGTGTAATTTGTTAGACTGTAGTCATCATAAACAAGTTCCACGCCACCATTGGCTATTTATTGCTGGCATTATTTGTCCCATCCATGTTTATGTATTGACACATAAGCATGATATATAACTAAACTAAATAACTCTCACTTCTATAATGTCAGTGCAGCACATGTAATGTCAATAACTCCACGACAAACGTTTCACACGAGAGGCTAATAAAAGAAGATGTCTGCCTCCAAGACTTCAAAGACTTGCTACACTGATGTACATATTTCCAATAGTTTCCCCCGCCGTGAAATGCTGGGGACGAGTTACACTCGACATGATTACCTCTAATTTAACCTTCAAAATATATAAACTGTATCCCGATGGAACCACTTGTGTCAAAGACTCGCAATATGGAGCAGGGCTGCTGGTGAACGACTCCTTGACTGGAGTCGAGAATGTTTGCCTGAAATATCACTGTTTTTTCATGCTTACACAAGTAATGGTGAAATATGTGCTTAAGCATGTGAGAAAAATAATCTGGAGAAATCTATTCCAGTTTAGTAGCTGTGTCTTTTGCCTCGGTGAACATCACTATATATACCAAGACATAAATGTGCGCTCTTGTAAAAATGCCTTTTCTCAGAAGATTGTTTATTGCTGTACAAACGAGAAACCGTTAAAAACGGATACAGTAAATATTACTTTTCTCAATAAAAATGTTTTAAAGTTGAGGTATTTGTATATTTATATGCATATTTTCAGAATACGTTTCTCAAGCATACGTGTAACTAGACAGGAACAATGCATGATGAATGGCTTCTGTAGACAGAATTCGGTCAGAAATTGCCATGCTGCCATAACGATGCTCAGTGTGTACGCTACAACCCTATCCTCATGTTCAAAGCATTTTGCGAGGTGAGGTATTTTCTCCACTGACAGAAGAAAACACGCTGTATTTTGAAAATTAAGTTCAACTTTGAGTAATTCGGCTTGGAATTTGAAACGTTTCGTTGATTGACACAGCTGTGAGATGTAACTCATAGATGCAGTGAACATATAGTCAGTGAACTTTTCCATGATCCACAGATTTATGTGCTATGCATGTCGTGAACTGTTTGCTTGGTTCAAGATGGACAAGAAGAGAGTTTGTTTTTTAAGTGCATGGTGCCTTACAAACAGAGCGAGAGTGAGCGAATGGGGGAGGGGAGACTGGAATGAAGTGTGGAAGTTACCGATGTCATTTATATGTGCATGTAAACGACGTCGGTTCTAATCGAAACAGACACACAACTGGAAAGACATAAACAATTTACTTAAGTTTGTTAAAATACTACAGGATGAGAAGTTCATCAGTCTACATGTGCACAGACACATGAACAGCGTGTCCAGAAATATGAACAGTGTCCACAAACATATGAACAGCATCAACAGACACATAAACAAAGTGTCCAGACGTATGAACTATGTCCACACAGACACATGAACATGAATGCATAATTTGAGTTTGTGTTCTTGAGATAGCAAGAAATATAAACAAGAAATAGACGAAATTCACGGCGCTGACGTGTGGCATGCAGACTTAGTTACATTTAGCCTTAACATATTACATGGCAAATACATGTCATTGTTTGTGAAGGTATATCATATACACACCTTGGAATTTGTAGAAACACTGTTTATTCATGTATGCACAGACGTATGAACAGTGTGCGCACAGACATACGGACAGACATATGAACAATGCAGTCGTGGTATATCTGAATAAGTTGGAAGGCAACGTTGAACCCCTGTATGCTTCATCGCACATACATCTGGACGAGTCATACTAATGAAAAATATTTGTGTTTCAAGGCACTTGAACAAATGAATTGATAATGGAAATTATATGAACACCCGGTACATATGTACAGTTCAAATGAAGTTTGACATCAGTTTTTAGAGTGAAAGCAAAAACACTTCCTTATTTCCCTTTCAAAGTTCATTCTGTACAAATATCGTTATTCCAACTTGACGAAGGTCATCAAATGATAGAAGACCAGTTTACAGCTTGTATTCTCTTGTAACATGAGTGAGTGAGTGAGTTTGGTTTTACGCCGCTTTTAGCAATATTAGAGCGATATCACGGCGGGGGACACCAGAAAATGAGCCTCACACTTTGTACCCATGTGGGGAATCGAACCCGGGTCTTCGGCGTGACGAGCGAACGCTTTAACCACTAGGCTACCCCACCGCCCCTCCTGTAACATGAGAATGATTAACATGTTTCCCCTCCTCACACGGTCGTCTTTACCATATCTCCTTAGCATCTGTTGATATAGTACTTTTCAGGACAAAATGATTGTAATTATCTTGTAAATGAGCATACACTATTCAAACACTCGACACGCCTACGTGATACGGTAAGAGACGTGATGACTATATTTATCCACAACAGCCGCGTTCAGAGGATCGTCAATTACATAATGTGTACGTCAAGGCAGCGGAAGAGGGTTTCTAAACCCATTGATATTCAAAATAAAAATCCAAGCACTTATATGCATACATGATGTCTTATGTAAGTGTAAGCTTAATTGTAAGTGTTTGCAGGCCTGTCCTAGCATTCCAGCATATCAACATGTCAACGGATATATTCAAACAAGCTTGTATAATTATATTTACAATGGAGGATAAACAACCAAGGCTGAATGTAAACAGACAGAGAGACATCAACATGGCTTAAAGGAGACCACATTTCAGGTTGCATTTTCAGAGTACCGCTGTCATGGCGTATTTAGCTTTTCATGTAAAGCCGGCTTTCGTGTACATTGTACATTACGATTTTCCCTGACCCGAGTACGGAGTAAACAAACTAAATAATCGACTGATGGACCCAGAACATGACAGACATCATTCGGTATTTTATTGGGGCCATCAAATTTTGGAGGACCTCATAAACTGACAAACGAACTGCGTATTTTCAGAAACACCAAGCAACTCAACGACTCTTTGACATAATATGCATGTGTCTAACACTATGTTATTCATATAAAATACTAAGTTAGTGTTTTTATCTGAAAACTAGAGATAATCAGAGAGCAGTCCTTTTGTTTTTGCGTGTGTTTCTAGAGGTTGCCAGACAATTTGGCAGGATGTCTTCACATTTCTCGTGAACACTCGGTCTCTTATCGCAACTGATTTGTAAACTCCTGCTCACGATAATTGAGTTACTGACTCTGCTGTTAGCAGATGCTTCTGAAAAGTATGGAAAGTGTTTTGTCGCTGACTACAACAATTCACATGGTTTACAACGCGCAATTCTGTTCAATGCATCAAGCCACGAGGACGTACATCGTACTTTTGTGTTCATAAATTAACAGGTGTTTCTACACTTTCCAAGCTGTGTAAATGATATACCTTCACAAACTATGTTGTACTTGCCATGTAATATGTTAACTTTAAAGTTAAATGTAACTAAGTCTGCATGCCATGCATCTCAGCGCCGCGATTTTCGTCTATTTCCTGTTTGTATGTTTTGCTATCTCACGAACACATTCTCAAACTATGCATTCAGCAATATGTTATTTCAATTCCAAAAAGTTATTACTGTTTTGAAATCTTATTTATGACACTGGACAGACAAAGTGTAAAGAATGGCACTTGTGTGTTTTTCATTCATTACAATCTAAAGAATATGCATTGTATTTTCTTTCCGTCTGTGCAATGACAGTATTTTACAGAAGAATAACAATTTTCAAGCGAATATTCATGTCAGTATACATATAGGTATACACGCTGTGCATAACTGAATTGTAAGAAAATATTGACACACACCAGTCCATGCTGAATCACAACACGGGGGCAATGGTGACTCACAGCAAAGCGTTTGAAAAAAGGATGCATCATCAATTTATGTATCACCTTGATCTGAAGAATTTACTCGAGGCGTTAAATTGCTTCATCAATCTTTTATCCACATGCACTGCTTCAAGCCGCTATAGATGACAAGAGAATGAAAAGACTGACATACGCTCAACGACACAACACGCTCGGCCATATACAAATACGTACATCCCGGCATGAGGTGGCAGGGCACTTCAGCTTGTCCAGAGAGACCATCTCAAACCGATGGACCTGGACAACAATACAGGGTGTGCTAATGATAGACCCAGGTCAGGTTACCACCGTCAGTGCAGTGTGCAATTGGCTATGGAAAGCCAGATGTTTTGCCAGAAGACCAGTTGAACGTTCCGTTCATCATACTTCACAATGACGTAAGCGTGGAGCTCCATGTTTTGGAGTATGACAGAGCTCGACCGCACGTCCCACATGTTTGACAGTACTTCCTCCAGCAAAAACAATGTTCAGATGTTACCTTGGCCTTCTCGATCGCCCGATTAGTCCCCCTTTGAACATTTATGGGATACTCGTGGCCGACGCTTGCGTCAGCGTAATACGCCATCTCAGAAACTACAAGAACTGCACAGACCAAATCTGCAAGAGTATCAAACCATTCACCTTTTCTTCCATGGGTCATTGCTGCCAAGCTGTTATCCGTGCTCACCAAGATGTGTAGAGGCTTGCTTTCGTGTTCATTGTGGCCATACGATGTCCAAAACTGACTTGAACTTGTATGTTGACATTTTGCTCCCTAGATGCAGCGCATTTTGCATGATTGCTTCACGGTGCATGCTTTTGGTGATTTGTAACTTGTAATTTGTAAGTCCATTATTGCACAATACCATTTCATTTGGTTAATCGTGTGAGCGATTTAATCTTTAATCGTGCGTTTAATCTTTCTTTTGCACCATTCCATGATTTCTCATTTCAATAATTGAAACTGCAATGAGACAAAATATTGTGCTGCTTAACTTTTTGTGAGGAGTATTATTTCAGCTATCTTTTAAGAGGCGCTCCAAAACCTTGATGTAAAGTAAAGTAAACCTTGATGTTTCTTCCACAAACACAAACAGAATCAAATATCTGTTGCATTGCATTACCAATCGAATAGGGTTAACGTTTTCGAAAATTGACCTGTCAACTTTTTCATAACTGACAGAAGTGTGCTTGCTGACAGAAGTGTACTTGCCGTATCACAGTACAGTTATATATATATATATATATATTTATTTTAAAGGGTACACTCACCATAAATACTTTTAATGTCACTAGCTGGCTGTGACATTTGAAACAATAAGACTACAATATGATGATTACAATAATGTCTAGACCCTCTGGCACTTGTGTTTGTAAGTTTGCTTGTTGTTCATTTCCTCACTCAGTAATATCCCAGCTACAGGGCAAGGGCGTGTAGTTAGTAGAGTCTGGGGCACATAAGCGTGTGGTCAACATCATGAGCATCGAACTTAGCAATTGGGACATGATGACATATACCAGTTCCTCCAGCCGGACCACCCGATCCCGTCAGTTGGTTCTTATTGCACAAGGGTTACTGAGATCAGTTTCAACTTGGATCTTCACGGGTGCGTGGAAGAGCATCACCTGATAACATGCCAACGCAACAGATTAAACCAAATAAGACAAGAAACCAAACACAGAACACATTATTGGTATGAACTACAGATTGCTTTATCTTAATTATTCAAACATGATGCTATTACGCTCTCACAGAGTTCACATAAACAGATCGCCTTCTCTCTTTTTCAGGACATATCTTGATATTAACAATCTAGAGCCTGAAAGAGTCTTGGAAGGAAAGAGAACATTGTGTTTGTGTTCGTGTGTATGTGTGTGAGTTTGTGTGTGAGACAGACAGACAGAGAGAGAGAGAAAGAGAGAGAGAGAGAGAGAGATTATCAACCACATGTTCCGTTTGCTTAGAGGATCACTATACACATGATTCATATTAAGTCGTTTACACAACAAATAGCCCTTGCAAACATCTCCTTTGGAAGAATATGTTTCAGAAATTATGATCTTGTTTGCGAACCCTATTCATAGGTGGCATCATTTGTCCCACTTATGTATGTGTCGTCACAAAGAGAAATACGTCACTAAAATAAATAACTGCTGCTGCTGTTACATGTCAGCGGTACAAGTACTTTTAAAAGACACCCTGACAAAACATCTCTTCCCGTAGAGAGTCTAATGAAAGAAGATGTCTGCCTTCATGACTTGAAAGACTTACCCCATTGATGTACATACTTTCAATAGTTTCCCCTACCGTGGGGACGTGCTATACGAGAAAGTAAGATCTCTGCCTTCAAAGACTTACACTGATGTACATAAATTTATTTCCAATAGCTTCCCCTGCTGGAATGCTGGGGACATGTTACGCTAGACATGATTGCCTCTTACTTAACCTTCACAAATATATAAACTACATCCCGTTGGAGCCACTTGTGTGAAGACTCGCAAAAAGGAGTAGGGTTGGACTTTGGGCTTTCCTACTTATACAAGCAATGATAAAATATGTGTATCTGAAAGAAATAATCAGTTTAGTAGCTGCGTCTCTTGATGTGGTGACAACCCTATCCTCATCTCAAAAACACCTTGTGAGCAGAGGACGCTTCTTTACTGATACAAAAAAACGCTTCTTATTTTCTAATAATACTTCCTGCTTTGAGTGATTTACTCGGCTTGGAATGTGTAACGTTTCCTTTGACTGACACAGCTGTGAGATGTAACTCATAGATGCACTGAACATTGCTCAGGCTTTTCACCAACAAGTGGTTTCACCACAGGGTTTTAGCGGACTTTTCCACGGATTTAGATTTTACGGATTTAGATCGAACATGTGTTGAAGCGTATCGCGATCTATTTGCTTTATTCAAGATGAACAAGAAGTCATTGTCTGGGAGCACATGGTGATCAAAAGCTCATGATTACATAGGCAGTGAATGGTTACTGGTGTCATTTCTACTCCCAAAGAGAAATGGCGTTGGCCCTTAATGAATATACAACATGAACGACACAGATGCGTCCTAGCTGACCATTTCTTAGTATAAGATGTAAAGTTCATCCGTGTGCACAGACATATGAACAGTGTACACACGCAATGTCAGTAAAACCTAGAAAGCAACATTAAACCCCATTCCACTTCAGCCTCCCGATTTCAAAAGTAACGCCATCAGGACTGACCTTGGTCTTGGTGCTACTGAGGAATGGTCCGAGTTCGACGCTGTGAGAGTTGTTGGGAGTAGGACTCGCAGACGCATAAACCTGGTGTAGCCCGTAGCTCTATTGTGAAAGAAATCGTGTCATGTGGACAAACACTGACCACAACAGCTCGCCTTCATTTGTATGGCTATACCCTCAGTAGGAAAAACCCTCCAGGTGTCACTTAGAGTCTGTCGTAGTTTCTGTACACTATTAAGAAAATACAAGTGAACAATGACCAGTCGTCACTAACGCTCTTGAACGTTTGATATAGCATAACGAACATATATGTCGACCCTTTCATTCTGGCCAAGGCAAAAGATTTCACTTTTAAAATTCATTCTGTGCAAATATCGTTATTCCAGCTTGACGAAGGTCATCACAAGATAAAAGACACAGTGTGAAAGCAAAAGCACTTAATTATTTCCCTTTGAAAGATCTTTTTTTAAAAAGAAAAATATTGTTCCAATTTAGACGAAGCTCGTCGACCCATAAAAGACCAGTTTACAGCTTATATTCTTTCCTAACATGAGAATGGTTAACATGTTTCACCTCCTCACACGGCCGCCTTTACCATATCTCCTCAGCATCCGTTGATATAGTCTTTTTTCTGGACAAAATTACTGTAATTATCTTGTAAATGAGCATACACTATTCAAACACTCGACAAGCGCACGCGATATAGCTGGTAGATGAAAGTACACAGTGATATCTATATCCATCCCATTGATCACAAGCACGGATCGTAAATTAGACGCCCCTTATATCTACGTAGATTTTCAAATCATTAATATTCAAATTACAAATCCAAACATATATGTATAAGTGATAAACTATACAACGTAACCGCAATGTGAACAAAAGTATATAATAGAAACCTCCCATATGTAACTTGGAGTTCACAAAAAAAACTTCTCGTTTTGTTGCTAAACTATTTACACTTAACTTGGAGATATCCAATATAAATAAGAGACTTTTTTACAACGTCTTTTTTTATCAAATCATGCGTATACTGTCTTTCGCCTACATTGTTATATTCACTTATACGGTAAACAACAACATTCATTACCAAGTTATTTACCGTACGCGTGGCTCTACGAATACTATTTGCGTAAAATGTGGTCGCTTTGGTGAATGTACCCAGACGCGCATCAGCAAGTCTTGTAATGTGTGAGTAATGTGTTTCAGAAGGTAGCATCTTCAGAGCATCGCTGTTATTGCGTATTTAGCGTCCTACCTCTTCATGTAGACTTTTATGTACACTATTTGACCATAATTGAGTCACCATTAGTGAAATTTCAATAAACTTACATGTTAATTAACTGTTGCAAAATTATTCTCATAAACTGAGCAAAAGTCATTTAATTTTTGCAGGTCTATGGGAATTTTATTTGATGACGACTCACTTATATCCAACAAATCTATCCCTATAAATTGCGTTTTCGCTAACGTGAGAAGTATACAAACTAAACAATCAAGTGATGGACCGAACGGAAAACATGAAAGAATTTAATGACGCCATCAAAATTTATATTGGAGGACTTCAAATTCGCGTATTGTCAGAACAACCATGCAACTCAATGAGTATACCGCATAACATGCATGTTTCTCCGTTTCCTAATATGTCATTGACATATTTTTATGTTTTCGTCTTTAAACTACAGATAATAGGTGAACAATCATTTGGCTTGTGCGTGTGTGTGACAATTTGGCAGGACACTCTCACCTTCTTTGCAAACACCCGGTGTCATCACTATCTGATAGTGATTCACAAGCACTTGCTCATGATAGTCAGACTCGAATAACCGACTCAACTGTTCGCATA
Source organism: Haliotis asinina (assembly GCF_037392515.1). NCBI lineage: Eukaryota > Metazoa > Mollusca > Gastropoda > Lepetellida > Haliotidae > Haliotis > Haliotis asinina. The sequence goes on from NC_090295.1 coordinate 37,336,248, forward strand.
TTTTTTCGGGAGTATGGAAAGTGTTTTGACGCGGTTCACAACAACTCACTTGGTTTACAATGCACAGTTGTGGTCAATACATCAAGCAACGAGGACGTACATTGTACTTCTGTGTACATCAATTAACAGGTATTTCGACACATTCCAAGCTGTGTAAACAATATACCTTCACAAACAATATGGAATTTACCGGAGCGAAAAGCACCCATGCTCTACTTTAAGGTTAGGCGTAACTAAGTCTGCGGGCTATGCAGCACCAGCGATAGTGACCGAGTTCCGTCTATTTCCTGTTTACTTAACGCTATCTCACGCCAACACATTTTCCTTATGCCTTTAGTGTATGTTATTTCAGCTAAATTATATTTTTTGAACTGATTCGAAATCACATTTATGATGTTGGGGATAAAATGTGGAAACTATTGCACTTGAGTGTTTTCATCCATTACAATCTAATAGATATGTACTGCGCTTTCTTTCCGTCTGTCCAAAGACATTTTCCAGATAAAAACAATTTCCAAGCGAATATTTCAATTTCAGTTTAGTATATTTGTTGATATGATATATGATCTCACACGAACACATGCATTCAGCATATGCTATTTCAATCATGAAAATTCTTAACTGATTCGAAATCCTATGACGACGTTGGGGGAACAATGCCCGAACATTGGCACTAGCGTGTTGTTCATTCATTACAACCTAATCAATATGTGTTGTATGTTCTTTTCGGTTGCGCAATGGCAATATTTGCCAGATAATAACAATTTCCAAGTGAATGATCATGCCGGTATATATTTGGATATATGATAAACAAGATGCAAAACAGCGAGGCCCTTTTCCTGTCAACATTTCCCCAGAAATGTTTCTCTCGTTTGTCAAATGGCAATATTTGCCAGATAAGAACAAGTTCCAAGTGAACGTTCTTGCCGGTATACATTTGGATATATAAAAAGCCAAGATGTAAAACAGTGAAGCTTTTTCCTTTCAATATTTCCCCCAGAAACATAAAACGTGGTCCATTTTTGCATGTAGAAGAATGAAAGTTGCATTAAGTGTCAGTCGAACATCTTCTACTCCAGTCCAGCAGAAACCGTTTCCCAGCTGCCTTCCTCCTTATTGCCAGTCTCCCTCATTGTCAGTCTCCCACACAAGTGATGTTTATTATTGTATATGTTCTGTAAGAAGTAATCATGCGAAGTGTAACAGCATCTTTCCTACCTGAGATGTTTACAATGATTGCGTTTTTAAGCCATGGTTTGTCCACAGTCATTAGATGAGAATCATAAAAAAACAAGTTTCTCTATTTAACACATATATTAACACAAGTGGATCAAAAATGAGACGGTGATAGACGGTGAAATACGTAATGGACTGTATTCAAGTTGTTTCATGTAACTGACACTTCATGTGATCTGTATTATGCACGTATGAATGACACATATATAGAGAGACAATGCAGACAAAATAATAAGTAACAGACAACTTGTCATAATGAAATAACAGACTCATGTTTGCTCAAGTTTCTTGACAACTGACATTGTGCTTGTGCAATCATTCGGTTGAATATTCAACGTCAAAACAGTAGATTGCGAAAGTCACGATTACCCAAAGGCAATAAAAGCCATGAATAATTTATATGAATGGTTCATCGACAACACCAGCAAATCATACAGTTTGCATAAAAATATTTTAAGCACCTTAATAAGCACTGGACGAGATTTTGCGTATATTTATTCACACAGACTGTTGTCACACAATATTAAGAGGGTGATTTTTTTAACTCTGCCGAAGTGTATCCAAAAAGATGTGTTCTATAATAACCGATACCTGTCGTAAGACATGATCGGTGCATTTCGTATTGTGTAGATCGATTCACGTTACATGTCTGGTCCAGACACGTCCACAGGCTGTCATTTAGATGTCTGCTTCCTGAAACAGTCACATCTTGCATCAAAGTCACGTCACACTTACAGCTGTGTCAATGTGACCTTAAACAATCGTATCTGAGCCACTCTTGTGTATGGCCAAGCTGACCACCGATCCTCAATGGTCAGTTTTAATCAGAGATACATGTACCAAAACCTTCTCTGCCCACCGTCAGTTATTTTCAGAGTAATCACTTCAAAAATATGATTATGCTTCCATCCCTTGAAAAAAAACCATTTGTGTGCCTCGGGAAAACGCTTCAAGGTCTTGTCTTAAACAGAATAGCGAGGCTCAATCATATATAATATATCTTGTTTTGCATCTGTATTTTAAGCAATGACAATTCCAGTACAAACTATTTGTAGAATTTAGACGTGGTGTTTGACACTGTGAATCCATGTGTATTACGAGGGATGAATAATCACAGATCACTTGCTTTCTCATTATTGTTTGTGTTATATTGTTGGGCAAGCAAACAAAGCTATGAGTGATGATGATTGCACTGTCTAATGACAAGTCCCATTCAGTCATTTGTAACAGGCCGCACCGAGCAATATCCCAGCTATATGGCGGTGGTGTGTGGATAGTACTAGAGTATGGCCCAGATAATCCAGGGATCAACCTCGTGATCGATCTTGGGAACTGGAATACGATCGCATGTGTCAACCACCTCAGTGAACCTGGCCACCCGATCCCGTCAGTTGCCTCCCGTTAGTTAAGACAAGCATGGGTTATTGGAGAGCAGTTCTAACCTGGATTATCACGGGTGAATGGATTACCAGATCATCGGCTGATGGAATGTCAATACAATAGACTAAACCAAACAAGACAAGATACTAAATACCAAAAAATAGTATTAGGAATTACCGATTGCTTCATTTTAATGGGATATTACTACAAATATTACTATTACTATTAATATTACTATTACAAATAAACATTATGAAAGGGCAAAGAGTCTTGTAAGGAAACAGAACGCCGCCCTCACTTAAAGTAACCCACATTTTATAGTAGACTCTAAGTACGTAAACAATAATTGTCTTTTCTATTCTGATAGTGTAGTGTCTGGCATTTTGTAACAAATGCCTTTAAATGAACATGCAACTCTTTGCCAACATCTCACAAGGGATGTGCTATTAGTGGATCCAAGGGCGTTTGTCTTGAACAAATCGATTAACAATGGCATAGGCTGTTATCCGTTTTAAGAATAGATACATAAATCTGTCAGATTGTTGCACCAAAATTGTATCAACCAAAAGTTGCTATCGCCGTTTCCTTACCACCATGAAGAATCAATTCAATCGTTAACTTCAAACAATAAATATTCCTTGCAAACATCTCCCTTTGAAATGTTTTAGAACTAACGACTTCTTTACATATTTATCGGTGGAGGAGGAATACATAAGTAAGACAAATTACGTTTACTGCTAAAGTGCCTGTACGGCACACGTAATTCAAAAAACAATGACAAACACGAGACGCTTATAGAACTGAAGAGCAAAGACTTACCACACTGATGTACATATTTCCAATAGTTTCCCGTGCCATGGAATGCTGGGGACGTGTTACACTAGACATGATGACCTCTTACTTAGTGTTCACAATGAAAACAATATCACGATGGAGCCACTTATGTTGAAGATTGACAATAAGGAGGCAGGCTGCTGGGGAACGGCTCCTGCTGGACTGGAGTCGAGGATGTTCGCCTGAAATATCACTTGACGTTCATACTCATACAAGATTAAATACATGTATCTGTGAGACATAATCTGGAGAAATATTTTCCAGTTACGTAGCTGCGTCTCTTGGCTTGGAAACCATCACAATATATACTTCGACACAAATGTGCGCTTTTGAAATAAAAAAAATATTCAAACAAGAATCCTTTAAAAACGGATACATTCTGTAACTCAACCGTTTTTTTTAAGAATGTCCATTAGCTGAAGTGTTTTCTTTGGTCGGTTTGGTTTGGGTTTTTTTGTACACAGAACTCGGTCAAAGTTGCATAGTCTGTCATACATCCCCTGAAGCAAATATATCTAAGAAAGTCCAGAAAATATGACAAGTCTAGATTTCCACAGCTTCAGACAGGGCTCCTTTTCGTTATAGTATATTTTTACCGTGACGGTTTTTTTATCTGTTCGTTTCAGTGACTAGTTGTTATCCTAACTGTTACCTGTCTGAACTACAACCGACACTACAACCGTATGCTCATGTCCGCCGATGTATTCTCCTTACTGACAGACAAGAGATGCTGTGTCTTTTTTCTAATATGACTTTCTGCTTCGAGTAAGTGTAATAATTTCCTGATTGACACAGCTATGAGAAGTACCTATGGCCATTCAGTTGCTAATGTTAAAAAAATGAACGCCTAATACACATTGAAGGTTAAAAAAAACGTTTGACATCAATGTTTAGCATGAAAGTAACATCACTTCATTATTTCCCAATGTTCCTTCTCTACAAATATCGTTATTCAAGGTCATCAAACTATAAAAGACAAGTTTACTGTTTGACGTCTTGTCAGACATATGTTTACTGTGTTTCATCTTCACATACTACCCTCATTACACTATCTTCTCAACATCTGTTGCCACTGTATATCTGTGGACAAAATTAGTGCACGTACCTTGCACACGATGTTATATTATCCCAACGCTCGACATGCCTACATGATATGGATGGGTGCTGCAAATACACAGTGATTACTAGCTTCATCTCATCGATAACAAACACATGCAAAGGATCGTAAATTATACACCATGTACATCAACGTAGCTCACGGAAACCTTAAAACATAAATTTTCAAATTACAAATCCAAGCACATGTGTATACATGATAAACAAATGTAACCGCGGTGTTAAGGGTTTGCATACATCATGTCAATATACCTAAGTATATACAAAAGAAACCTCATATATATATGTGTGTGTGTGTGCGTGCGTGTGTGTGTGTGTGCGTGGGTGTGTATGTATACATACATACATACATACATACATACATACATACATACATACATACATACATACATACATACACACACATACATATGCATATATATATGTGTGAGTGTGTGTGTGTATATATATATATATATTGACAAACAAACTGTTTTTTCAAGCAGCTGAAAGAGTGCATGTGTCGAATACTATATTATTCGTATGTCGTATGAAATATTAAGTTACTGACTCCACTCGGTATATACACACACACACACACACACACACACACACACACACAATATCAATATCAATATCAAGTCTTGTGTGTGTGTATATATGTATATATATACACACACATATATACACATACACATACAAAAGACTTTATATATATTGACAAACAAACTGTATATTTTCAAGCAGCTCAAAGATTGCATGTGTCTAATACTACGTTATATCATGTTACTATGAAATATTAAGTTACTGACTTCACTCGGTATTCGGTATTCGGTGGACGTACATCGTACTTCCGTGTACATCATTTAACAGGTATTTCGACACATTCCAAGCTGTGTAAACAATGTACCTTCACACATAATGTGGAATTTACCGGAGCGAAAAGCTCAATGATCAACTTTAAGGTTGAGCGTAACCAGGTCTGCAGGCTATGCAGCACCAGCGCCAGTGACCGAGTTCCGTCTATTTCCAGTTATCGCTATCTCACGCCAACACATTTTTACCATGCATTTAGCGCGCGTTTCGCAGCTAAAAACAGTTTTCATTTCATTCGAAATCATATTTATGACGTTGGAGACACAAAGTGTGAACTATAGCACTTGAGTGTTTTTATCCATTATATTCTAATGAATATGTATTGCAGGTCCTTTCCCTCTGTCCAAAGACAATATTTTCCAGATAAAACCAATCGAATTTTTCAACTTCAGTTTGGTATATCTGTTGATGTGATACGATATGGTCGTGATCTCTCACAAACACTTTCTCTAACAATGCATGTTGCATATACTATTTCAATCCGAACTGATTCGAGGAACAATGTACCAACAATGGCACTTTCGTGTTTTTCATCCATTACTCTAATGAATATGCACCGTTTGTCTTTTTTGTCTGTGCTATGGCAATATATAATATATTTTTATATCTTATATAATTTATATATCTAAAAAGCAACATACAAAACTGCGTGGTTTTTCCAGCATTTTTCCCAGACACATAAAACTTGTTCCATTTTTGCATGCTGAAGTATGAAGGGTGCATTCAATACCAGCTGGAGCCGTTCCCCAGCAGCCTTCCTCCTTATTTCCAGTCTTCCACCTACGTGGCTCCATCGGGATGTAGCTTATATATTGTGAAGGTTAAGTAAGAGGTAATCATGTCTAGTGTAACATGTCCCCAGCATTACAGCAGGGGAAGCTATTGGAAATAAATTTATGTACCTCAGTGTGGTAAGCCTTTGAAGGCAGAGATCATATTTTCTAACAGCATCGTTCCTACGTGCGATGTTTGTAATGCTTAGTATTACGTATATAAAACACGGGTTCTGCTAAGTCATCATGATGAGAATCATGACAAAACGCGAAGTTAATCTGTTAACACACATTAATAAAATGAGGCGGACAAAGAGGCTTGCACACATGAAGAAAAAAACAATTCATGCTAATGTGTTTTAAAGTATCTTCATGTAACTGACACATAAGTTCTGTATGAATAAACCTCTACATGGACGATATGTTCGTAAAGCACCATTATACATTATTGCACGCTGTGTTGCACATTCACACAGACTGTTACAAAACAATATTAAGGTGATGAATGTTTCAGTCTGTGAAAGCGTGCCCATAAAAATCCTGGTTATGATCACCGATGTCGTAAGCATGTCATCGTATCCTAGTTGTATTGCTCGTTTAACGTCCGGTCCAAACGTGTTTACGGTCTGTCATGTTGCAGTCTACGTCCTGAAACAGTAACACCTTGCATCCAAGTCACGTCACCCTTCCAGCTGTGTCAACATGTCCATAACCTTGCTCCAAGGCTGTACTGAAGACTAACCTCAAGGATGAATATTATTAATTCTATTAATTCATTCTTTAAGCAGGCAAATCCTTATAGGTGGATAGTACAAGGATGTACTGAAGACTAACCTCAAGGATGAATATCGGTAATTCTATTGATTCTGTTCTTTAAGCATGCATGTCTTGACAGATGGATAGTACAAGGCTGTACTGAAGGCTAACCTCAAGGATGAATATCATTAATTCCATTAATTCATTCTTTAAGCATGCAAGTCTTGACAGGTGGATAGTACAAGGCTGTACTGAAGATTAACCTCAAGGATGAATATCATTAATTCTATTAATTCATTCTTTAAGCATGCAAGTCTTGACAGGTGGACAGAACAAGGCTGTACTGAAGACTAACCTCAAGGATGAATATCGGTAATTCTATTAATTCTGTTCTTTAAGCATGCAAGTCTTGACAGGTGGATAGTACAAGGCTGTACTCAAGATTAACCTCAAGGATGAATATCGGTAATTCTATTGATTCTGTTCTTTAAGCATGCAAGTCTTGACAGGTGGATAGTACAAGGCTGTACTGAAGGCTAACCTCAAGGATGAATATCATTAATTCTATTAATTCATTCTTTAAGCATGCAAGTCTTGACAGGTGGATAGTACAAGGCTGTACTGAAGATTAACCTCAAGGATGAATATCGGTAATTCTATTAATTCTGTTCTTCAAGCAATGCAAGTCTTGACAGGTGGATAGTACAAGGCTGTACTGAAGACTAACCTCAAGGATGAATATCGGTAATTCTATTGATTCTGTTCTTTAAGCATGCATGTCTTGACAGATGGATAGTACAAGGCTGTACTGAAGGCTAACCTCAAGGATGAATATCATTAATTCCATTAATTCATTCTTTAAGCATGCAAGTCTTGACAGGTGGATAGTACAAGGCTGTACTGAAGACAAACCTCAAGGATGAATATCATTAATTCTATTAATTCATTCTTTAAGCATGCAAGTCTTGACAGGTGGACAGAACAAGGCTGTACTGAAGACTAACCTCAAGGATGAATATCGGTAATTCTATTAATTCTGTTCTCTAAGCATGCAAGTCTTGACAGGTGGATAGTACAAGGCTGTACTGAAGATTAACCTCAAGGATGAATATCGGTAATTCTACTAATTCTGTTCTTTAAGCAATGCAAGTCTTGACAGGTGGATAGTACAAGGCTGTACTGAAGACTAACCTCAAGGATGAATATCGGTAATTCTATTGATTCTGTTCTTTAAGCATGCAAGTCTTGACAGGTGGATAGTACAAGGCTGTACTGAAGACTAACCTCAAGGATGAATATCATTAATTCTATTAATTCATTCTTTAAGCATGCAAGTCTTTACAGGTGGATAGTACAAGGCTGTACTGAAGATTAACCTCAAGGATGAATATCGGTAATTCTATTAATTCTGTTCTTTAAGCAATGCAAGTCTTGACAGGTGGATAGTACAAGGCTGTACTGAAGACTAACCTCAAGGATGAATATCGGTAATTCTATTGATTCTGTTCTTTAAGCATGCAAGTCTTGACAGGTGGATAGTACAAGGCTGTACTGAAGACTAACCTCAAGGATGAATATCATTAATTCTATTAATTCATTCTTTAAGCATGCAAGTCTTTACAGGTGGACAGTACAAGGCTGTACTGAAGACTAACCTCAAGGATGAATATCGGTAATTCTATTAATTCTATTCTTTAAGCATGCAAGTCTTGACAGGTGGATAGTACAAGGCTGTACTGAAGACTAACCTCAAGGATGAATATCGGTAATTCTATTGATTCTGTTCTTTAAGCATGCAAGTCTTGACAGGTGGATAGTACAAGGCTGTGCTGAAGGGTAACCTCAAGGATGAATATCGGTAATTCTATTGTTTCTGTTCTTTAAGCATGCATGTCTTGACAGATGGATAGTACAAGGCTGTACTGAAGGCTAACCTCAAGGATGAATATCATTAATTCCATTAACTCATTCTTTAAGCATGCAAGTCTTGACAGGTGGATAGTACAAGACTGTACTGAAGACTAACCTCAAGGATGAATATCATTAATTCTATTAATTCATTCTTTAAGCATGCAAGTCTTGACAGGTGGATAGTACAAGGCTGTACTGAAGACTAACCTCAAGGATGAATATCGGTAATTCTATTAATTCTGTTCTTTAAGCATGCAAGTCTTGACAGGTGGATAGTACAAGGCTGTACTGAAGGCTAACCTCAAGGATGAATATCATTAATTCTATTAATTCATTCTTTAAGCATGCAAGTCTTGACAGGTGGATAGTACAAGGCTGTACTGAAGACTAACCTCAAGGATGAATATCATTAATTCTATTAATTCATTCTTTAAGCATGCAAGTCTTGACAGGTGGACAGTACAAGGCTGTACTGAAGACTAACCTCAAGGATGAATATCGGTAATTCTATTAATTCTATTCTTTAAGCATGCAAGTCTTGACAGGTGGATAGTACAAGGCTGTACTGAAGACTAACCTCAAGGATGAATATCGGTAATTCTATTGATTCTGTTCTTTAAGCATGCAAGTCTTGACAGGTGGATAGTACAAGGCTGTGCTGAAGGCTAACCTCAAGGATGAATATCGGTAATTCTATTGATTCTGTTCTTTAAACAATGCAAGTCTTGACAGGTGGATAGTACAAGGCTGTACTGAAGGCTACCCTCAAGGATGAATATCATTAATTCTATTAATTCAATCTTTAAGCATGCAAGTCTTGACAGGTAGACAGTACAAGGCTGTACTGAAGACTAACCTCAAGGATGAATATCGGTAATTCTATTAATTCTGTTCTTTAAGCATGCAAGTCTTGACAGGTGGATAGTACAAGGATGTACTGAAGGCTAGCCTCAAGGATGAATATCGGTAATTCTATTGATTCTGTTCTTTAAGCATGCATGTCTTGACAGATGGATAGTACAAGGCTGTACTGAAGACTAACCTCAAGGATGAATATCATTAATTCCATTAACTCATTCTTTAAGCATGCAAGTCTTGACAGGTGGATAGTACAAGGCTGTACTGAAGACTAACCTCAAGGATGAATATCATTAATTCTATTAATTCATTCTTTAAGCATGCAAGTCTTGACAGGTGGATAGTACAAGGCTGTACTGAAGATTAACCTCAAGGATGAATATCGGTAATTCTATTAATTCTGTTCTTTAAGCATGCAAGTCTTGACAGGTGGATAGTACAAGGCTGTACTGAAGATTAACCTCAAGGATGAATATCGGTAATTCTATTAATTCTGTTCTTTAAGCATGCAAGTCTTGACAGGTGGATAGTACAAGGCTGTACTGAAGGGTAACCTCAAGGATGAGTATTGTTAATTCTATTAATTCATTCTTTAAGCAGGCAATTCCTTATAGGTGGATAGTGCAAGGCTCTACCGAAGGCTAAGCTCATGCATGTATATTATTAATTCCATTCTTCAATCAGACAAATACAAGACTGCACTGAAGACTAAGCTCAAGGGTGTATATTGATCTTTACCTTTACAAAGGCAAATCTAGTTGAACGAACATTACAAGGATGTTCTGAGGGCTACTCCCGCTTTTAAACAGGCAAGTCTAGATACCCGGACAGTACACAAGTCTGCTGTTATAAAGAAAGTCATTATTATATAAACTGACAATTATTACCTTACAGGCTTGTGCAAGTCTACTGTGATAGTAAGAGTTGCATCTGGGTCAGACTCGTGAATAACCAAGGTGACCACCAATCCTTACTGGTCAGTTTTGACCAGAGATACCAACACCTGCTGTCGTCAACCCCTTATGTGTCCCGACAAATGATTCGTGTCGTTTTCGCGCAGTTTGATTTCAGGGTGTCAAGAGAGATTGTTTAGTTTGTTCGATTTCCAGGTGTCAAGGGAGATTGTTTGCAGATGTGTGGCTTACACCGTGTTGCAACGAGGCCGATTACTGATACGTTGTAACTGCACGTAGGTTATCGTGTTTCCTGGGTCGTACTGGATCGCTGTCGACTGTCATCGGTGCAAGCCATGCACTGAGTGATGTACACGAACATGAATATTTATGTTTAAAGGAAAAATAAATAATGCATTGTCATATAAATCCAAATTAATGTTAGTATTGTTAGTAAAATAAAAAGAACTATTGTAAATATCATCTTTATTTTTTACTAAAATGTTAAATAGAAAAGCAGTACATGCAAAAATGTTGAAAAGGGTGTTTAAATCATCTATTGAGTAGGTGATGCAGCTCTGTTTTGTTATTGTTCAGTCAACTTGCTGACATATGTCCTGAGCATGTGTTTGCGACGGCTGTCAGCACTGAGGCAGGATTCTGTCGCCTTTTCATCATCACCTGATATCATTCGGATATCATACTAATTCATTGCACGTCGACTTGGAGCCGTCAGAATCGTCCATTTGTGTCTGCTTTCAACAGAGATTACCCGCGTATACAGTGGAAGCTGTATAAACCAGCACTCATCAGGACTGATGATACTAGGCAATGTGGCGGATTGTAGAGCTGATGATAGATGTACAAGCCACGGAAGGGACATATGTTTGATACCAGTGTTGACAACTTGCTGGATTGGACAGATGTCGGTTTTGACAGCTTTTATTGTACTGAAATGGTACGCCGATTGATACCAGTGTTGACAACTTGCTGGATTGGACAGATGTCGGTTTTGACAGCTTTTATTGTACTGAAATGGTACGCCGATTGATACCAGTGTTGACAACTTGCTGGATTGGACAGATGTCGGTTTTGACAGCTTTTATTGTACTGAAATGGTACGCCGATTGATACCAGTGTTGACAACTTGCTGGATTGGACAGATGTCGGTTTTGACAGCTTTTATTGTACTGAAATGGTACGCCGATTGATACCAGTGTTGACAACTTGCTGGATTGGACAGATGTCGGTTTTGACAGCTTTTATTGTACTGAAATGGTACGCCGATTTACGTTTAGTGCGAACAAACATGGTGAAGAATCGTATATTTCATGACCGGCTTGTTTGATGCATGTCATCCTTCCTAACTGCATACAAGTGTGCCCACATTGTCAATCACTGGATTATCTGACCAAGATTCCATTACTTACGGACAGACGATGTACAGGTGAACTATTACTGTGTACAGCGTTCAGCAAACGCTGTCATAAGTTCGATGTTTATCTCTGAAAGGAACCTCAAACATTGCGAATCGACTATGTGTGCAAACGGCCAAACTATTGACAGAAATCCATTTGTGCAAACGTATTGGCAAATGCCACTCAAAGAAGGTATTGGCAAAGACTCTGAACATCATATTATTCATCATCATCAAATTATCAAATCGATAATCCTCTTTAGATGACAGATAATTATATTTGTCACAGCTCCAAGATTTAATCCGTTAGATTTCTAATCGAACGAGTCCCAAGACATGACAAAATAGTTTACAGTGACACTTCGTGCGCACTGGCGACACAGATGATCTCCACTCACGTATTGAATGTTATTATCCAATCGAATGCACCCTATTACCGGAAATCGGGCAGCAAGTTCTCCTGCCAGGCGCCAGGAAGTCTAATCGAAAGGACCAGGCAGCCCGCAGTCAGTGATCAGAGAAACAGGTAGTCACACTTACCGTTGTATTTTCTCGCCCAGTCTGCCAACACTGCCTCACAGTCTGTGGACAAAGGCGGATGATAAATGGATAAAGGCGGGTGATAGGTTCCTTTCATAGTAAAGGTAAGTTTGATTTTGTTGTATTATTAAAGTGTCACTTTCTTTGACAAATATTACTATCACGGAGGCTCATTGACATATTATGAAGTACAGCTTCCAGACTATTTCCTAGCCGACAGTTTAAAGATACATCCATGCTAGTAAACGTGCGGTATTCCGCAATTGTCAGTCATGTCCTTCTCTAACTCAGCGTTTCATTACTTAATATCCTAACACTGATATCCAACATCGATGGTCGCTTGTTCTGTGGCTGTGAGTCCACCCAACAGTGCTATGCGCGAGGCAGCTCCAGTGGGTGAATGCCCCTCGTCTACCCATGTGTGTGTATACATGACTCTTCGTCCGTTTGTTATTCAGACTTTCCTGCATTGTAGCCATTCTGCGTAGTAAATACAATTAGTACCACCGCTAATAATATTGGTGATTCTTTATAAAGCACTTGTCTTAACGCTAACACATTGCTACCTCGGATAACCGAAGCTACCTGTGGGGCAGTAGGTTATGGTCACATAACGTATCCCACCGGGTACTCGTTCACGAATGGGTAAACAGAGGCAAAATCAAGATGTATATATAGCAAACGTTTTTTACGAGTTAGATATTTTCCTTCTTGTTTTCATTTGCATAACCACGTCATAAAAGTTCCGTTCGAAATATAAAACATGTATGTTCACCTAATATGCACGTGCACACATACCGAATTGTCGTTTCTGATTTGTTTACAAGTCAAGACGAGTCTTGAAAGCTTGTTTCTATGCGATTATTAGCACTGAAGATTACATCCTCAAGCAGAAGGTGTACATACATGCAGTGTTACTTCCGTGAGCGAGTACACTTCTTCGGACGTCGACCTACATTGGTAATCGATCTTGGCTTAAACGTGAGCATCTGTTACTGAATAATCGAACTTTTAGTGGATAACCTTTTGTTGGAAACTATCGGAGGATGAACTTTTGTTGATAACTGCTGGCGGGCTTCTGTCCAGTATTCAGACTGTTGGACATTAACATATATGCGACTTTGTGTTAAGAACAAAACAGCGAATAAGCTACACCTGCTTGTTGGAATTTTCTATCGGCAGTTGTGTTGGAATTCACCTTGAGGTGTTTCTATCAGTAGTTGTATTTTTGTTACCGACTAAAGAAAGGTGAACTTCATCTTCGTCTTCAATCTCAGATAATTTCCCATTGACACAAGAATGCCATGCATCGCCAGCTATTCTACAAATACAGATATAGATCATACTAATGTTTGAGTATTTAAATTAAGGTGTACATATAACAAATGTTTTTAACGATATTGATATTTTCCTACTTTTCTAATTACATGACCATGTCATAAATTTACAGATAAACGCCTCATTGAAAGTATGGTTAGAATAACCTGTACAACAGAAAACGCTAAATTGAATTTCGAACTTTGGTACCAGGACTAAATAGAACGCGAACACATTTCACATTTCATTATAATAAGGGAAGTGGCAATGCTTTAACCTAATGTACTGAGTCAAATGGAAAGTCAGGATACACTGGCATAGCTCTTACATATAGGGTGGCGGTGCAAAGGCCCAAACTGTTGTGGTTGTGAGGTTGTTGATTTTTCTTGTTTTTTTCTCTGTGTGTTTTTAAAACAAACAGTTCATTCGAGCCCAAGACAAAACCAACAAATACGAATATTTCTTTCGTTTTGAACACGTCACATCACTGACGCGACACTGCTCAAGCCACATTTGTTGATGACACGTGATGATTTCTTTTTGTCGAATAGTGTCAGGGGTTTTGGTCTAACCTTTGACATAACTACTTTGAATACTGTAGTAAGAGCAATTCTGTCACATCACAGTTGTGGTATTTTAAAATACATGTCAATGGTTGACAAAAGATATGCGTTTCTTTAAGTATCAGCTTCCGAGGTGATGCGGTCGTTTATTCAGTTGATTCAATCTGCAGTGGTTTATGTGAATTAAAAGATGTGGTTGAGCAAGCATAACCGAAAGTTTCCAAATGCTTAATTCAGTTTGAACCACATCGGAAAATTGACATTTGCCAACGCCCTTTAATACACACTTGTATAAACAACGCTACACGAAATCGCAATGTGATACAGTTCAACATCGTTACCACAAACTACTTTACGAGGAAAGGATTCTACGTTCACGTAAAATGAGTAAAAACAGTTTTACGCCAGTTTTAGCAATATTCCAGCAATCTCGCCGGGGGACATCAGCAATTGGTTTCACACATTGTACCCATTGGGAATCGAAGCGGGGGCTGCGGCGTGAAGAGAGAAGGCTTTAACCACCATGCTACCACATAGAGCTGTGACAATATATTGCAGTATCGATAATCGTGATACTTTACCAGACGATAAACATATCGATACATTTTTTCGTATCGTGATGCGTATTGTTGACCTCAATATTGTTAACTTTCACTAGAAATTGACGGTTATGTCAGAATTTACACTGTTGCTTGATAAAAATAAACATACAATTGCAAAGGAAATATCTAAAGATACTATTAGCATATCGTGATGTCCATCGAATCGAATCGAATCGTATCGTTTCAAGATATCCTGATCCGTATCGTATAGTGAATTTTCTGTATCGTCACACCTCTACTAACACACCGTCCTCCAACAGATCATCCACGAATAGGGTGATTCCAGATGCTCTGTTTAGCAACATTCACGCATTCACTCAATGAAGCGTTACTTTCTTTTATCCGGTACTGTACCTTTGATTAACTGTGTCCATACAAACTTTGACCACTGCTGTTTATGAACTTTTATTGTTGTCCAGTCTGCATTTACTACGGGGAATAAAGACATAACCATGATAAGTGGTTTGTTTACGACAGCGTTAATGCAGAACGTTGTTGGGACTCTGTCCTCCCACAAAGGAACAAGCACCGTCCGCCCCACGAGATGACACTCTGATGAAGCCAATATTTACCCAGCGTTGAAAACAAGAGAAAAACTATCCACTCAAACTAGACTCGTCGTATGGTCGTAAAGTGCTCGTGTATGCAAAACGCCCGCCATTAAAACATAAAACGTTATCTTCAGAGAATTGCCAGTATCGATTATTCGAGCATATAAATCCCATTGGGAGTAAAGGCAAAATAACGAACTCATGGATATAACGAACTGTGTGTTTTGTCCAGCAACTTGATGTATATTTCACGCTTACAACGAATTAGTCTGTTATAATGAACTAAATGTTTTTTGGTACCTTTGTATTCCTTATAACCGTTGCTTACCTTATTAATTGTATGGATTACTGAAAATCCGTGATGGTACCGGGTGTTCGAAGAAAGCATAAGCCTGTCGTGCATTCCTAACTAGCACCTAAAGGATATCATCGAGCGAAACGCGAAGGCTGGAAACCTTAACTAACACGTGACCCAAATACTCAACTTGGGAATACACCTCTCTGCACAACGCATCGGCATTATGACTACCTGTCAACATTTGAGTGTACAAATGATTCACACGCATATGGTGTGCTGGGGAGACAGGTGTTCATCATGACGTATTGATGAATATGTGTTTTCGGCATATTCTAGCATATTCCATTCACATCTACCTCACTGTCAGGATTCGAACCTCATAGCTAGCTAACGCATTATCAAACTGATCACCCGTGGACCTAAAGGGACAAGAGAATGTCAATGCGTAGTCTAGTGGTTCGCTGTATTATTGCTGGAATATTATGAAAACCAATACTCACTCACTTAAAGAACCAATCAGTTCCTAAAATATACCATCTGACACACGACTAAAAATATGTAGGCAGGATGTCGGGAACTCGTGCTTGGTACGAATTTAAGCACTTGTCTACATGGCACGAATCCGAGATAAGTCTTTTTCGGATGTGAACAGTCACGAACGTATTAATATACAATTCATTATATTGACCAAAGAAACGACCGGCCTGTTTGTCGATATATGTTTTCAACTCTTCTTAACATTTTGTTATTACATCGATGAAAAGAACCATGAACATCTGGTATCCTATTACACATGATCAGCGATTATTCTGGTTTGTCGAATATGAAGTTAATTACTGCTGTATCAGACAATGGATTGTAGACGTCCTATATTAACACAAACGCATGTAAATACGCTAAAATAGTAAAACTATATCTTCTTCTTCTCGCTACAGACCGGTCTCTGAGCCTGACAACCCAAACCTTTGGTTTGTCTCTTTGGGTCATAGTGAGCGATGGAGTAGCCTAGTGGTTAAAGCGTTCGCGGGTAACACTGAAAACCCGGGTTTAGATTCCCCACATTGGGACAATGTATAGAGCCCATTTCTGGCATCAGCCGTAGTGATATTTCGGGCATATTTACTAAGAGCGGCTAGAAACTAACTCGGATATACTCCAAAATGACCATTCTAAAATATGCGTGTTGTCACCTGTTGATATTAATATGAGCGAAAATTTACACGTAGATTTCGTTAACAACCAGGGCCCACTTGCACAAAGCGATCTTAGCGCTACGACTACCTTAAGCCCATGTCTAAAATCGCTTTGTGTATGTGTGCCCAGTTGGTCAGGACTTGGATGTTGGTTTATGAACGTAATAGTATCCCATTTCCCTAGGTCCAAACTTATGCTTATAATATCAATCACTGGATCCAAATTCGATATTGCACGACTGCTGGAGTGCCCACCTTGTCCTTCAATGATGCCCTTGACCTCATTAGCCACGAGGAGACAATGATTACCCCACCAATTACTATCACCAGATAATTAAGGACATACGATAAGAACCAATGGTGATAATATTTATTGACATCTTCAGTATGTGCCCGAAGTATTTACTTACGCCTGTATTTCTGACCATCGATTGACAGTTCAGGTTTCTAAGGATTACCCTTGAAGATGGGCAGCGGATGGTCTTTGCATCCCATTCCTCTTCTCACTAAATTAGAAATAAGCCGTTCGGTGATTGTAGCTTCCAAGAGAATGACTTAACCATTTGGAAGCCCTTCGTTGAGAACTATTTCCTGCGAGAATAGAATGACGTATCATTTAGGAAGGGTGATATAGGGTTTCAACTAAATGACGGTTGAGTATCGAATTATTTGGTTATTCAATACTTGAAATTAAATTGATCACATTGCAGTAAATTGCGTCTTGTGCCCCTGGTTGTGAGGTTCTGCAAAAGTGACTGCGGTAGCTCGGAGCCCAGTCTGCCGTGAGTAAATATCACAAGGGTGATTACAGCGTTTCAAAAGAATGGAGTGTTCTTGACGACAGTGTAGAGCTTCACAGTGCTTTAAGCAATAATTCGGCAGGGCCATCAAGAAGTTGGTCACTTGCACACGTGTAGGACAATGACGGGTTTAGAAGGTGAAACGAATGGACGCTTTCAACCACGAATGTATTTTTACTGAGTGTGATAAACTCGGTTAACTTGAAACTACTGTTTGTCCGAGTAAAACATGCTCTCACGACCAGAATACCGCTAGAGCACCTTATCATCACACGAAGCGCCTGGCGCCTCTCATGTCTACCCACTACCCCACACCACCACCCCACACCTTCATTTCAACCACACATCAGTGAAGCAGGAACCCGGCACGGGTAAGGAACACAATTGCGATTGATCGCAGGCCTCCGTTCCCTATTATTGAGACCGATAGTCTTCAAGTGATGAATATCTCCGCATGTTTTTCATTTCACATGATCATGAGATCGTTAACCCCTGTAACCCATGTGACGGTAAAACCTATACCACGGTATTCATATCTGTATTAATATTCAATATGCTGTGAGTTAGAATATTCAAGGAAACATAAGTACAGTTAGCAGCTGTTGTAACAATTAACTTGATGCGCCCAGTTGAAATACTTATCATTGTGCCGCATACACGTCCTTGCAGAAAATAATTAAAGGTGATCATCGAGTGGTATTTGTTCATGCTGCTCAACGCTTCATCGTATTGGTTGACGTGTTAGGTCGGTTCTTCCAGGCCACGGGTTACGCTCGATGACGTCCTTTAGATGAAACCAGTAGAGTAGAACACGGGTATTGTGGATTGGTTGGACAGAGGACAGGTTAAGGTAATCGCTTGGCACGCAGAAGTCCCGGATTCGCTTCCCCACATGTGTACAAATGTGTGGAGCCCCGTTTCTGATGTCTGGGATATAGTTCGAATATTACTAAACGCGGCACAAAACCACACTCACTCACTCACTCATGGTTACCGTTTTCATGAACATCAGATGTCGTCTCTGATTTTTAACTGTCGAGTCATTATATTCACCGCCAAATCTTTCATGCCCGAAGGAAGAGCATTCGAAATTAGCCTCGGACCCACAGCTTTTGTTTTCTGCAGGTTCTATGGCTGACAGGTTTTTCATCCCCAGTAACTGACATATCCCTGTCTGAACATTCTGATTCTGATAAATGCTGACTTTGTTGTAAGTGGAGAATGGTCAGTCACTAGAGGTGAAGTAACTCTTTAATAAACTTGGTTTGTTAGTAGTCACATTTTATATTGTAGTCAAAATTTAGGGTATAGAAGGCGACTATGTTTGTCGTAAGAGGCGACTAACGGGATCTGGTGGTCAGGGTCGCTGACTTGGTTGACTCATGTCATCGGTTCCCAATTGCACAGATCGATGCTCATGTTGTTGATCACTAGATTGTCTGGTCCAGACTCGATTATTTACAGACCGCCGCCATATAGCTGGAATATAGCTGAGTGCGACGTAAAACTAAACTCAGTCACTCTAAATTTAGGGTCAACGCATTCTGATCAGGACCCTCAACTTTTTATGGTTCG
Organism: Haliotis asinina; assembly: GCF_037392515.1. Classification (NCBI taxonomy): domain Eukaryota; kingdom Metazoa; phylum Mollusca; class Gastropoda; order Lepetellida; family Haliotidae; genus Haliotis; species Haliotis asinina. The sequence continues at coordinate 37,355,716 of NC_090295.1, forward strand.
CGGTCTTAAGGGCCAGCAGATTTTCAGGGTTAAGGGCAAACGCTGCAAAAGGAATCCCTGTGTGTTATTTCCTTACACTGGCGTTTTATATTAAACGATTTCTGATTGTTCATCTTTGTGTTCGGTATGTAAATAGAATTGTCTTAAGGGCGTATCGACAACAAAGTTATATGAGCTTCAGCCGAAAGTGCAAAGTCGTAACCAATCACACAACGTCCCTGTTGCACGATGCCATCTACACAACGTTAATGCATGTTGAGAACTGACAATATATACATCGACATGTAAAATTTGTTTTACGTACACTAGCTGATCCTTTTTATACGATCAGTATTCAGCATCTTTGGTAAACATTAGGTCTGGATTAATGTTACTTTCAGATTGGCTGGTTATCATTAAGCACCTCACTCAGTAATGTGTCAGTTAATAATCTGGATCAGACAATCCGGTGATCAACAGCATGATCATCAGTTTACGCAACTGAAATAAGATGGATGACACGTGTCGACCAAGTCAGCGAGACTGACCACCCGATCCCGTTAGTCACCTTTTACCAAAAGCATGAGTTACCAAACACCAATTCGTCACGGATGTAATGTTAAGACGTCTTTTGTTTTTGTTATCCATTAAACACGGTGTGAGATTACAGACAATACTAAGTATCAAATATAAAAATTGTGAGGAAGTCGAAGGGACCTGCGTAAATGCACCGTGTTATTCGAGTTTCGACACAAATGTGAAATGAAGAAGGAAAACGCAAACATAAAACTTTCGAGACGGCCAAAGGATTTCACAACTAAATTGGACTCAACGGTGTTTGGGTATCAGTCGACTGGCACTAACTATATGAAGTTATTTGCACAATAACATGCGCAGTGGCGTGAATGATTTAATGCATCTGCGATACTATGATCAAACTTTACCATTTAACAGATTAGCTACCACACACAAGACCCCTGGAGTGTAACCCATGCTTATCGAGGGCGTTTAACAGGATCGGGTGGTCAGTTGAATGTTCATGTTGTTGATCACTGGATTATCTCGTCCAGACTCGATTATTTACAGACCGTCGTCATATAGCTGGAATATTGCTGACTGCGACGTCACACGTTCATCCTTACACAAAGTTCAATTCTGTTGACTGTTCAGGTTGCAGCTAGTTTCCAAGTGCTATCCACAGCCTGAGACCCGTGAATGTCCCGGGGTAGAATAGGCCTTCAGCAACCCATGCTTGCCATAAAGGACGACCATTCTTGTCGTATGAGGCGATTAACAGGATCTGATGGTCAGGTTCGCTGACTTGGTTGACACACACTCAACGTTCATGTTGTTGATCACTGTATTGTCTCGTCCAGACTCGATTACTTACAGACGCCGCCATATAGGTGGACTATTGCTGAGTGCGGCGTAAAACAACACTCACTCACTCCATAGCCAGGTAACGCAGCACGTTTGTCATAATGAATCTCTTTGCAGAAATGACAGAAACGTTCATAAAAACGCCAATTTTAACACAGTTACACATATTCTCTTTCTTCGATCGACAGCCATTTACAGACATTTTTACGTCGTTCACGGCCGTCATCTTTCAGTTGTCCCTCACGACGTTGCCGTTTTGTGGTGCTAGTGAGGTGTCCGGTTACTGGAAAACAAAGTGCAAGATTTAAATATTTTTTTTGTCGTTTGGATCTGAAGGTATATTGACCTGTACCAAATGTCTATTCTGTTCCATGAGGATAACATGTTTAGCGAGACTTAACGAGAATTCACGAGGTGACAACGCAATTCCTAAGGTAAGCATTGGCGAGTTATGTCTTGTTTCTTGCGCATTGTATTTTTTTCTTCTTCATGACGTATCAATTGAGTTTAATGCTATTAACAAAAATCCGAATCAGACTTTCATTGGATCAGAGCTTTGCGTAGGTCTTCGTAATGTCTCTCGAGAGCCACCACGAACTGGATGAAATGTGGTTAAAAGTCGCTCTGCGTTTGTTTTCAATTCGTCTGTTAGAAAGGCCCTCGGAAATTCGAGCATCCTTATTTCTGTTCTCGTCACCTTGGGGTATTACATTCCCAGTGACGTATTATTAAGTCAGGGGAACATGACACGCTTTTGACGTCGGTACGATACCAGGTGGATTTAACTGATACGTCTGGGATTAAACTTTAAAACCAAAGCCGGTGGTATTCACACATACAATGACGTAAATATCATATCATATTTAAGTTAGTGAGATGGACTGACACGGTGTAGGGAAGGAGGATGCAGATCGTTGACTTCTCGATGTTTATGTAACTCACTATATATTTACTTTTGTTATTATATTACTCCATCCAATCATCTGGAATTGGGTGGGGTTGGGGGTTGGGGTTGGGGTGATAGTTAAGGAAAGCTGAATAAGGACGGTTGGTCAATTCATTTGACCGTACTGCTCGACCTCATCCTACCGTCCAGTGAATCCGTAGAAATAAATACAAATACTCTCCCACTCATCTGAATCACTGTTCGATCACCTCACAGTTTAAGTTTAAACTGCGAAATTACTATAAACACGCTCGACGGTCTCGCTTAACTCTCATATGACAGACACAAGCGGGTAAATAAGTTGAAAGTAGTTGGCTACTGGGTCGTTATCGTAAGATTGAGATCATTGGTATACCTCAAACTTCAGTAATTTCCTGGTCATGTATCCTTGTTTTCATTCTGTCGATCCACGCAGTAATTCTGACCCCGGTGCATAAAGAAACAGATCAGCAAGAAAGCAAGCACAATTGGTGCCAAAGGGTGTGTGTGTTTCTTTCCTCTTATCCACACAATTGTTATCAATGAGAAGAACCAGCTCATCGTTCAGTGTTATCTTAGTCAACCTGTCTATCGAAGTGAATACCTTCAATAGAAAGGTCCAACCATATACACGTGTGTAATGATATTCAAACAAGCCAACGGTAGGCTCGTAAATATTAACCAACAGAAATAGGATGCCAATTACAGTGATGTATTGGGACTTAACAGATTGACAGGAGGTATTTGCACGGTGTGCGGTTCCCTGTGCTGGTTGGTTAAACATGAATCGTAATGCCGGTATGCTTCGAAGCGTTCGTAGATCATTTGTGTTGTTGTACGTTGATTAGTGTGTTGTTTTGTTTTGCATCGTAACTGGTGACGTTGTGCCAGTGTCTTTTTCGAGAAGGTTAAAGAGGAACTTTTGTTTTGCATCGTAACTGGTGACGTGCCAATGTCTTGTTTCGAGAAGGTTAAAGAGGAACTATTGTTTTGCATCGTAACTGGTGACGTTGTGTCAGTGTCTTCTTTTGAGAACGCCTTGGATGAACTGGTGACTTTCTGTTAGAGTCATAGTTAGAGAAAACCTTAGAAGAGCTGTTGTTTTGCGTCGTAACTGTTGACTTTCTGTTAAAGTCGTGGTTAGGGAAAGCATTAGATGAACAATTGTTTTGCATCATAACTGGTGACTTTCTTTTATTGTCATAGTTAGAGAAGTCCTCAGGTGAACTATTGTTTTGTATCGTAACTGGTGTCGACCTGTGAAGATCCGTATTAGAACTGATCCCACCAACCCTTGCTTGTCTTTGCTCACTTGGTTGACTCGTGTCATCGCATCCCAATTTCGTTGATCGGTGTTTATGCTGTTCAGCACAGGACTGTCTAGACAAGCCATGGTTATTTACAGACCGTCGACATATAACTGCGTCGTTAAAGAACCAACCAACCAACGTTTAGGTAAAACTTTGTATGCAGTGAAACTGGTTGTTGACTTCTGTTTCTTTGCATGAAAGCTTCCTGGCAGATTTTAGGAAATTAATGAACTAAAACTACTGATATTATAAATGCAGGGATTTGGTAGTCAGAGAACACCGTTACGGGTATAGCAATAACCGTTTAATTTAAATTTCAGTGAACATTTTTAATCATAATTGATCGATCATGTTTAGCTGGTACAAGTGCTGCTTCTGTATTGTGTTTGTTTACAGTGTACGTGATTTTCTTCGTCGTATTTACGACAGTGTGTGACGTTTTCTTTGCGGTGTTTGTCAGTGGTATGTGTGGTTTTCTTCTGTTTTGTTACTTCCTTACCCAGGTGTGTGTGCCTGCGAGTTGTTTTGTGTGCGTGTGTGTGCGTGCGTGTGTGCGTGTGTGTGTATTGGGTGGATGGGAGGTTGGAGGATATGGAAATGATTGTAACGTGAATATGACACCTCAAACGGAAAAAAATGTAACGTATGATTTATTCAACTCCACCTGATATCAGCCTAACGTGACCATGTGTTTACAAACCCCGCCGTTTGTATTGACAACATATTGAATATATGGTCTAAATATTGTTTACCAGTGGAAACCTTTAACATATATATATAGCTACCGATAATCTACCTACCGTCATGTTGTACACAGCGCCATATAACGCTAACAACGACCCAGCTGTGGCAACCATGTTGAAGTAATGTTTAGAAAATGTACTGAAACTGTCCTTGAATAATCAATATTGAACTGCGTGACTGTTTCCAATGAATGTGAGGATTATTTGATCAGAAAGATTACGTTTATCTGTTTAACGGAAAATCATATATCACCCAGACAAAACAGACATATTGCCAATAGTTTGTACAACTAAAATGTACATTTATAATTACATTTTTAATTGTTTAATATTCAGCACTGATATATGGGTTTGCATGCAAACAAATAGTGCTGCAATAATATTGATATTTGTACGTGTAACAAAGTTCCAATGTTCACACTATAACCGAAATCGACATACTAATGTGTCTGTTAGTTTCCATGTGTAGTTTGAACCTGAACGAGTATTATTAACTTGTAAAGAACGTATGCATCACAGATCGTACGCAAAGGACATCCCGCATTGTAATGTCCGTTACATGTACAGAGATGTATAACGTAATATGAAATTATAACATCGTATACATTGTATTAGAAATATCAATTGTATTAAGCGAGCCACAGTCGAGTAGAAGACACTTAATAATAACATAATGCCTATTTATAAAGTGCCTGCTTCCATGCATCTGTGCACACTCAAGACGCTAACACATTATCACCCCGGTTTATCCAATCTTCCTGTGAGGCGCTGGAAGGTTAACAGTTATTAAAACTCCCACCGGGTACCCATTCACTGCTGGGTGAACAAAGGCAATTTATGAACACTGTCACTTGATTAGGGTGAGGCCACTTGTGTCACGCGTACTTCGTTGTGGGGCAGAACTGAAGTCACGGAACTCACAAAGGCAAGCTACCAAACACGCTCACCCATCCAAGGACTCTCCGCAAAAGATGTACACTGACCCAAAAAAGAAACGCATAGCTGAAATCTCATTTTTAAAGTAGATTTTTTCGGAAAATATGGAATGGAATGACAATTAATGTAAATATTAAGTGTTTTTATAGTCAATACAACCAAAACAGACAAACAAACACAACCTCTGGTGATTATTCGCCACACCACAGCACCTTGTAAACGCTTTGTATAATCTGCACGTGGGAAAATCTGAAAGCATTATGCACGTGCAAATGCAGGATCTCAATCTTGATTATGATGGCTATAAAAGGGGACAGGTCCTGTTGCGATTCATTCTTCGAATTTCTTTCTATGCGACGCGAAAAATGCCAAGGTTAAATGAAGAAAACAGAAATAGAGCCATTGGACGTCTGGAAGCTGGGAAAAGTCAGTCATCAGTTGCCAGACGTCTGAATGTGAGGCAGAGCACGATTTCCCGTCTCTGGCAACGATACACGCAACACAACTCGACCAGAGACCGTCCAAGGAGTGGGAGACCAAGGGTGACAACTCCAGCACAAGACCGCTACATCCGGGTGCTTCATCTGCGTAATCGGGCCGTCACTGCTACGTATACCGCTGATCACGTTCCTGGGCTGCGTAGAGTCTCTCCACAAACCATCAGGAATCGCCTAAGAGAGCATGGAATTCGACCTATGCGACCTCATGCAGGACCTGTTCTGCATCCCCATCACCGTCGTGCACGTCTTCAGTGGTGCAGGAACGTTCGGGCATGGAACCTCTTGAATTGGAGGAGGATCTGGTTCAGCGATGAGTCACGTTTTCTGCTGTACAGACATGATGGAAGGATGCGTGTTTACAGACGTCGAAATGAGAGATATGCTCGACAGTGCGTTCGTGAGGTCAACAGACACGGTGATGGAGGTGTAATGATGTGGGGAGGCATATCTATGAAAGGCAGGACACAGTTGGTGCATGTGCAAGGGAATCTCAATGCTGTACGCTACCGGGATGAAATTCTGAACCGTCATGTTGTTCCTACAATTGACGCTAGAAGGGAAATTTTCCACCAGGACAATGCAAGACCGCACACAGCACGCATTACCACGGATTTCCTTGCCAACAACAACATTACAGTTCTTCCATGGCCCTCAAAATCGCCGGATTTGAACCCAATTGAACATTTATGGGACCAATTGGGTAAACGGTTACGACGTCGACAGCCGCAGCCACAGACACGTCTACAGTTGGTGAATGCGTTGCGAGATGAGTGGAGAAGAATCCCACAAAGGCGGATGCGACGTCTTATACAGTCAATGCCCAGGCGATGCAGAGCAGTGATTGATGCCCGTGATGGTCACACCAGATACTGACTTTCTCACTATGCCATGGAAAATAGAGACGCTTAATACCACTGTGAATGATTGTATATGTCTTGACACACATTTGTTAATACCCGTGTGAATTATCATTGCTCAAGTTCCATTACTTTTTGTGCAATTTAAGTTAATAAATCATCTCTCATAACATTGGATTTTCACCTATGCGTTTCTTTTTTGGGCCAGTGTAGATTAACTTCATCTGAGTTGTGGCCTGGGATCTATGCATATGGGCGGTGGGGTAGCCGAATGGTCAAAGTGTTCGTTTCCGGGTTCGAATCCCGAGTTGGGTACAATAGGTGGAGCCCATTTCTAGCGTCCCCCGCCGTGATATTGCTGGAATATTTGCTAAAAGTGGGGCAAAACTAAACAAAAAAACAAAACCAAAGCATCCAAGCAATGTCCGCCACCAGCGTTGACTAACTTTATCTGATTTGTCATCCATGCTTATGATGCATGCTCGTAGAGAAGATTTAGTAAACGCAAATAAATATGTTTCATAAGTGACCATCCTTATTATGTATAGTGTGATTTGGATTCGACCAACATAATGGGACCGTTGGGAAATTGTATACGTTTAGAAAGATGACATTGCATTGACGTATGGGGTTTGAAAATAGATTCTCATTTGCATAAACATCAGATTGGTTTTGTTTGAATAAAACCAACCGTAGAATAGATACAAATCTTTATTGATTCACCATGCGATATTCTCAAGGGTCTATTTCTATAAAACGATAATTGTTTGTTGGATTCATCCTGAATAATACTCGTTTTTTTGGAATGTAAAACGGTGTTCTAAGACACAGAAGAGTTGTTTTGCTTTGTGGAACATATCTATTGCATCTTTAAAGACCCGTGAACATCCAGGCTAGAAACCAATGGTGATCTTAAGAAGTGACTAATGGGATCGGGTTGTCAGGCGCGTTGACTTGGTTGACACATTTCATCTGTTCTCAGTTGTGTAGATCGATGATGTTGATCACTAATGTCTGGTCCAGACTCTACAAAACACCTTCATACAGCTGGAATATTGCTGGAGTGAGGTGTTGAGCAATAACAAACGAAACTAGCATCATGGTGCTGTGTATCTAATATGTAACATAGGGTATAGATTCATAAATTAGGGTAATGAGGTAACCATGTACAGCGACGCTCGTCACTGGGCTACGGTAGAAGAATACTCATGCTGTTGATCACTGGATTGTCTCGATTATTTACAAATAGTCGCCATGTAGCTGAAATATTGCTGAGTGCGGCGTTAAACAAGAAACCAGTCAATGTCTTTTACACCGCATGGAAACAGTTCCGGAGACCATGTATTCCCTCACACCAACGTTTTATAGTTTAACACCCTTACACAGGTGAACGCGTTCATCAAGTAGAGGTAAGTGCTATGTACTGGTAGAGCAAATTGGTTATAGGTGCTTTGTTTTCCCTATAAAATCACACCATCTATACTACACCTTATAGGCGGTGAGATCGGGTTGCGAGTGTGCGTTGTCACTGAACACAGATGGGTCTGTCACATGGAGTTAATGTATAATCAATGCGCCCATCAGGACCACCACGGATGTACTGCTCCATCTGATGTTAACTAGGACACAAGGACACGAGGGACTGGGGTGTAAATGTGTCCACATATATGTACAAATGGGTCAGTGTTGACACATTGTGTCAATGTTATTATAGCTATTGGGAGCGTAGGGACATCATTGTTCTGGCACCATTTTAGTGTGAGGACGTAGTGGCAACTTTTCTTACATATTTCATGACAAAGTTTCAAAGCCAACCTTTGTGACATTAAGCGTCGTCAGAATGACTTAGGGCCTTCGATAGATATTGTTTTTTGTTCTTTGTGTTTTCTTGTTGGAAATCCTGATAAATTGTGCGAGTAAGGTTGGTTACACGACGCTTTTAGCGGGCTGTACACATTGTACCCAAGTGTCGAGTCGAACCCGGGTCTTCGGTGTGAGGAGAGAGCGCTTTAACCACTTGACTACCCTACCCCGAATGCAAAAAGGGTCAAAACGTCCATTTCATTTTTAAACACGCTGTCTTCCATCTTGCTGTGAAGAAGAAATCGTGATTCATCACTGAACCAGGCTCACAGAGGGAAGTGGAACTGGAATTCCTGATCGAATCAGCACTTCACGAAACAATTCCTGACAGTTTGGTCGGAATTTCTTCCCAAAGACATGGATAGGTTGTGCAGTCTCCACCGCTATGTGAACACGATGATGCAACTCGTATGTTGCGGTCCTGGCCGCTTTCAAGGGCGACCTTGGGCGCAGTTGATCTGAAGGAAAAAGTGCGAAAGGCGATAGATTGTGCCCTGATAGCAGTCTGTGGGGATGTTTCAATAGGCGGCACTCAGTCGTGGCATGATAATTTCCTCCTTTCAGTCAAAAACCACTGATAAATTAAACGCACCATTTCATAGTGATCGATACCGCAAGCGTTTCCTCTTGCTTGCGCGTACATTTTTCTTTGTATGTTTTATTGATGACGTTTTGGCAAATATTTCTTCAAACGTTTCTGAAACATAAGGAAAAAAATAAAATTGACGCGGTTTTGCGCTGAAGCTGTTTACAGTGATACAAAGAGAACGTTTCGGAAAGAAATAGTGTATTTGTATTGTTTTTGCCGCAGCTATTTAAGTCCTGTATTCTCCAACTCGCCTATGCGTTTCTTTTTTCTGAAGAGTATATAAAACTTCAAGGCTAGATACTAACCAGTCTCGAGTATCGAGGGATCCTAAAACATGCATATGGTTGTTCTGGAAGTGCGTCTAATTATGTTTCAAGCTGCAGAAAGAAGAATTGTTTATTGTTTGTTTTCAATATTTTCATATGTAGCTGCAACGGTGATAATTGTTTGTCTGGTTTTGCAGATGTTTTGCCATGTAATACAACAATGTAAAGCAGGCAATGTACAACACAACATGGCTCAGATTAACCTCTATGGTTCAGCCATATAGTTCAGAGAGTACGTACTATGACCACCCTGTTCAAACAGTAATATACAGGTCAATATTGTTGAGAAACGTGTGCACGTATATAGCACAGCCACCTGCTAGCTCAGTGTACAACACCACACGTAGCTCAGTGTGTACTAGGATAGATCAGGCTCTATACACACACCTCAGTGTACAATGATATGAATCATACACCATAGAGCTCACCAGCCCTGCTCAGTGTACAACACAATATTGCTGAGTACAACAGTATGGATCAGACAATATTCACCACAACAACTCGGTTCAGTGTACAGTACAACAACCCATCTTAGAGTACAACATGACATAGCTCTGCGTGTAACACAGAGCTAAGTGTACAATGCTATGGATCAGGCATCATACAACTCAAAAGCCCACCCCAGTGTACAACACAACAACATACCACAGTGTAGAACACAACGAAATACAAAACACTATGTATCAGGCACTACATAACTCATCTCGGTGTACAACACAACAACATGCCACAGTGCAGAACATTAAGAATCAGTGTGCAGCACAGCCACATACCACAGTGCAGAACACTATGGATCAGGCACTGCATAACCCACCTTGGTGTACAACCCACCTGGGTGTACAACACGAACCCACAGCTCAGTATACAACACTATGGATGAGACACTACACAACCCACCTGGGTGTGCAACACAAAACCTTAGCTCAGTGTACAGCACTAAATAGATCAGACATGACACAGCGCAACAACTCATCTCAGTGTACCACAACAGAACAATAATTCTCAGACTATTCACAACAAAACAATCTAATTCACACAGCAAATAAAACACAAATACACAAAACCGGATACAATACCTAAAGGAATACCTGCAAACTGACAAACAAAAGGTGATATGAATTGTTAAACGCTCTAATCCAACAAGATTGTTCGTTAAACAAACGGAGAATGAAAATGTCACAGAGGCCACGCAACTTTCGACACGCCACAGAGCTTCCCTTTGTACACCGACTTGCCTATTCATATTGCGACCAATAAATATCAAACATTGATATAACATCATTGTATGCTGTGAACGAGGAACAAGGGATCCGTAAGCAATAAACCAAATCGGTCCAGCAAATCGATAAACTGATTGAAAATGCCAATGTTGATAACAATAACACACTTGATGAAGTTACAAATGTTACAGTCGTTGATTTGGTTACATAGCCCTGCGTGTAAGATAAAGCTGAGTGTACAATGCTGTGGATCTGACACCATACAGCTCAGTGGTCCAGTGTACAACACAACATCATACCACAGCGCACAAGACTGTGCATCAGACACTACATAACTCATCTCGGTGTACAATGCAACCACATACCACAGTGCAGAACACTAAGAATCAGTCGTTGACTTTGTTCATATACTGAGCTGTGCCTCAATATTGCGAATCTTCAGGAAGCAACGGGAGTATGTGAGTGAAGGGAGACGGACATTTGTAACTTAGATTTAAGATAGATATCCCTATTTAGAAATATTACAACACGTTAACAATAATGTTACGTTTGATCTGCATTTTAGTCATGAAGAATGAAGAATGTTATGGATGTACAACCTATATATTCTCTGAAAGGTGATGTTCCAACATAGATTCTAATGTCGCTGTCAAGCAAGTGATATTTGGTCGTGGCACATGTATAATTACCGATACTGATATATCTAAACACAGTTTAGCAATGGTGCAGTACTGGCTTGGCCACTGCAAGAAGGACAAATTCCTAATATGATGATGGTAACTTGGTGCATTTCATGATAAACTGTATACACTCGAATTTTCAGACGTCTTAAATATGCCTGCATTAAAACCTTGAACAACAAGCTTTTGAACATTCCATTTTTTAACTTCGTAGGCCTCCTGATGGGGTAATCTAGTGATTTGGGTGTCGGCTCGTTACGCCAAAAATCTGCGTTCCATTCCTCACATCGGTACAATGTGTGAAGGCTATTTCTGGAGTTCCCCGCTGTGATATTGGTGGAATATTGCTAAAAGCGGCGTAAAACTACACTCACTCATAGGGAGAGCTGTGCTTCATTGTACGGGGTTGTGAAATGTAGGCATCAAAGTCTGGAGCTCTTGGTGTAAAGATTGGCATAAATGGAACAATAAGTCACACATTGCTTTCTCAGTAAACTACAGACGTAAATTTTTGTCATTTTCAAATATAATGGTGTCTGAATTTCTGAAAACTAACAGAAACCATGGTTAAAAGTGCTGTAGATTTAATTGTACCATTGATACAATAAACACGTGTTCGTAACTAAGTATCAGTTGGTGATGATACCAGGTTTTCGCGACAAGGTGAGCGTATCCTGTCCCACCAGGATCCTCTTCACGCAATGACGAAACAGGAAAGACCAGGGTTGCCCTTATGATATCTACAGCTTGTTCAGCTTGACCTGATCAAATGAATACCAATGCATTGTTTGACAGTGTCACAACGTGTTGTGTCCATTATTTGGAAGGGATGCACCTTCAGTTGACTGCCATCATGACCGAGCAGCAGTGTTCGAAATACCTGCTTGCCCGACCGCCCGGGACAAGTTATTTTCAACACGGACTGCCAGATTCTCAAACCCACTTGGTCGGGTTAAAATTTAGACATGTACACGAAGATATTCATCATATTTCAGAATAATAAATCATTATTAATTCACTCGTAGAAATAAAGTAAATAAAAGTAAATTGGTATTTTTTGTGGGCAGGTAAGTTTTGGTCAGGGCTGGCAAGCTTTACAGCTAACCAGCCCTTTGATCTGGCTGAAAGAGTTTGGAGTTGCATTAGCTGCAAACAGCCGAGACAAGGTCGCTGTTTAACATTGTCTGCTCCCCTATTTAATGAAGTTAACTCGATCTGCCGCTTGCGGCAATTGACGGGACATGCATATGTAGAACTGCTCAGGTCAAGCTGAACAGGCTGCATGTATGCAGCTACCACCGGAAGCTCTGTCAACGTGTACAAGCTAACCTGAAAGGATGCGTTTTTACCAAAACGATATTTTGAACAGCAATTTGTAAGATGAACACTTAAGTGATAAATGGTGTGCATTGGCACGAATGCCCTTTGTCAGATGAAATGCTATTAAATGGCGAAATCATTTTCAGTTATAGAAATTTCAATAACGGACAAAATCTTGAATATCAAAATGGCGATTTGGCGTCAATTTACAGGAACTGAATTGTTGAAAAATGTCATCTTGAGTAAACGGATAAAATTGTTCTTTGACGTGTTACAAATTTCAATTCAGAGAATAATTGCATTTTGATTTTCTAACGAACGATTCTTGCAGTGAAGAAAATACTTTTTATCAGAAGTCGTTTAAAGTAAAGGAATGAGAGAGACAGTGTACAAGAGCTTAACATTTGAGATGGTACTGAGACCCATTTATACATAATCAGTCATGAATTGCTCCATGAACGAAGTAATGAGGTGCAAGACAGCAACTACATGTCTGCAGCCTAGTTGAATTAGTCAAATACCAAATGAATAAGTGCTCGTTAGGGTATTAGCATACATAAAGAGCAATCAGTGGGTTCCAGTTACCGCTGAATCGGATCGAGGTCAAGTAGGAGGAATACCGGAGGGAGTAAGGACCAAGATCTCAAAATCGTTAACAACTTCATCCTATTTGCCGTAAGAAACAAACTTGCCCAGGTCTTATCCTGAAATTCCTAGAGGGTCACAGAAACAGAAATAGTTTGCTTTCGTCACAAAGTGACAGTGTCAGTGGAAAGGGTCTTCGAGTTAAGAAAGAATTTGGTTTTGCTGCCAATACATTTAGAGGCGGTTGCCCATGGTTGAAATAGTGTGAATCTGTTTCTGTGTCCCTTTACCTGTGGGATTTGACTAGGTCGTCGTCATCCCACGCATGTCTGAGTCGGGAATATTCTGTGGTCCGAATGGCACCAACATCCACATTCTGTTCCCCTCGTGGCCATGCGTGGTCAAATACGTCTCCAGTACCCAAAGCATATTTCTCCCGCGGGGATTCAGCGTCAGAAGAGGTCGCAATCGGCTCATGCTTGTTATTCAAGCTAACTAGATTAGATCGTGTGTCCCCGTACCCCAGTGGCACGGGTCGCTGTACATGGTTAAATCATTACCCTAACTTGATTATACACATAGTGCCATGATGTTAGTTTCGTGCGTTGTTGTTTAACGCCGCATATACTAATATTCCACCAATGTGGCGGCGGTTATAAATATACGAATCTGGACCAGACTATCCAGTGATCAACATCATGAGCATCGATCTACACAAATGGGAACAATGACGTGTCAGCCAATTCAACGGGTTGACCACCCGATACCGTCAGTCGCGTCTTAAGACAAGTATGAACTGCCTGATACCAGTTCTGAACGGATCTTCTCGGATTCCGCCATGATGTCTACTTTGTGCACACAGTATGAGAAGTATTTCCGTCACTGTGATTACTTCGTAACTACATGATATCAAACATCTAATAATCATTATCATATAGACTCGGTATTGTTACCTTCGACCAAGTTAGAATTATTGGGCCTCTGAAACCCATGCTTGTGGCAATAATCGAATCTGGACCAGAAAATCCAGTGACCAACAGCGTCAGCATCGATCTGCGTAATTGGGAACCGATGACATGTATCAACTAAATCAGCGAGCCTGACCGTCCGATCCCGTCGCCTCTCACGACAAGCATAGTCGCATTTTATGGCAAGCATGGGTTGCTGAAGGCCTATTTAACCCCGGACCTTCGCGGGTCTGCTATTTTATGAACATGGAGAATTTTCTGGATTTCATATCCATTTTATTCTTTGATACTGTTCTTTAGATTTACCTGAACAGGCCCTGAAACAGTGTATCAACGAACAAAAAAAGGATGAAATCTCAAATATTCTCTATCTTCAAGAATATTCACGTTTTACTCTCTCTGACTTCCATGGCAATAACAAATAAATGTTTTGTCTTCCCAAATGCTTGTAAAATAGCACAATGGTCATAAATCATAATCATGAATGAAATGACACAAACTGTTTTCACATTGCGTACATGAAAGGGAATATCCATTTTTGTTCAATTCGGGAAGAAAATGTTTTGTGATCCACTTCGTTATTATTATAGTGCTGTTGTAGAGACTGTAAATCCTGCATTGTCATTGGCCAGATTTCTCCTGTGCTACAGACCCGTGAAGGTCCCGGGGTAGAATAGGCCTTCAGCAACCCATGCTTGCCATAAAAGGCGACCCAGCTTGTCGTAAGAGGCGACTAACGGGATCGGGTGGTCAGGCTCGCTGACTTGGTTGACGCGTGTCATCGGTTCCCAATTGGGCAGATCGATGCTCATGTTGTTGATCACTGGATTGTCTGGTCCAGACTCGATCATTTACAGACCACCGCCATATAGCTTTAATATTGCTGAGTGCGGCGTAAAACTAAACTCACTCACTCACTCACTCACTCTCCTGTGCTACTGTATTCACTACCAAGTGAATGAAACAAAGTAAGGCATGTCCACCAGAGGGAACTATTTTCACCACGTTGGATTGTCTAAGTACCCCCATCTCCAGTCGTGGGAATTCTTTTCCGCTTTTTTCGACAATTTATGCTTTGTTATGTTCATAGATATTCTGGATCGCTCCTGAACTCCAGAGGACACCTTTTGATATCCAAAGTCGGAAAGGAATACAGCAACATATCTGC
The DNA here is from genome assembly GCF_037392515.1 of Haliotis asinina. Lineage (NCBI taxonomy): Eukaryota > Metazoa > Mollusca > Gastropoda > Lepetellida > Haliotidae > Haliotis > Haliotis asinina. The sequence goes on from NC_090295.1 coordinate 37,371,065, forward strand.
AAGACCTACTGGCTGACTCGCAAGATATTAAGATATTTCTTCTCTCACCTGAGTGACACAAGTGACATGCCTTCGGCTTTATTTTTTACCTACGTCTATCAAATTTCAGGAAACCTTTCTTGAATTTGGCAGCTTCTGACCATCTCATTCAGAATAACCACCTTCCTTATGACCAGTTTTCCAAGTAACCACTGACCCACTAACCCCTGTCGAGAGAAAGTCCATTCGGGTCAGGAAATCTTCACAGTCACTGGTCCGATTGGTGTGTGAATTTTCTTGGTGTCGTTGAGCGAAAGTTTTAAATATGTCCCTCTCTCCGACTTGTTAAGTTACAGTGCACTTACAAGACAATTATGGCTTACAGTCAAGAAGTACATGCTGCAATGTGCCAAGTGGTTGTTCAATGTTAGTGTTAAAGTCTTACATTATTTCAAATGGATTAGTTAAGTTTAGTTCTAGGTCGCGTTTACCAATATTCCAGCAATATCACGGCGGGGACACCAGAAAGGGCTTCACACATTGTACCCATGTGGGGAATTGAACCTGGGACTTCGGCGTGACGAGCGGACGCTTTAACCACTAAGCTACCACGTCGCCTATTTTGGCTTTAATGAGACCAAGGTTTCTGTTATTTTGTCGTCCGATATTAATTTTATTCCATAGATTTATCATGCATTCATAAACATACCATATAAAAAGAACTGGGAATAAAAGTTCTGCCTCTTTTCACATAATGCAACTGCCAGCATTCGTTGGGATATTTCCTATGGTCTTTCCAAAACTGAAAATCTAGCTTTTCTCCCAATGGAATTATGAAAGTATTAACAGTCATAATGAGTTACGGGAGGCACACATTACATGTTTACAAATGCTGTGTAATCATAACCTACACACGTTTACAGTGTTTTATGATATCACCGACTGCAACACCAAATACAAGGCTTATTTATTGCAAAGGAAACAGGCTTTCCACCAGTATGAATCTCTTCTGTGTTTACTCAGCGAAGAAGCCCATATCAGTTCTGTCAGTTACCGCGATGTTAGACGGGACTTAACCTCGGCATCTAATTTCAATTACCACACTTTCATTCTAACAACGGATTATTTGTTTCGCGTCATGGCTAATGTTTGTAAAAACATTAAAAACATATCGCTCTCTTGAGATGGAAAAGGTAATTATTTTATCATCTTGTTCGCAACATCTCGAAACCGCATGCCCTGAAATATCCTTATAGGAGGAGAAACGCTATCAGTGCCCGGTCAGGCATATTTAAAAAACAATTGCCCTCCGTCCCTCTCAAGTGCATTAAGTGTGAACCCTCAACTGATAATTGCTCGGTTATATTGCTGCATGCTCCATTTACGCCAACGAATTCAAGGCTGCATTGAACAAATTACTTTTGCGGTAATAAAAAGAGGACTTTTTACAATGAACAAATGCTACCGTTAGATTATGTGCAAAGAGCAAATTTCGGATAAAAGCCTTTTGTGATGGCCGGTTGACAATGAATTTCCAAAGAAATGAGTCAATCAACCTCATGTCAAACCACTGCTAGACGTAATGGTAGGTGTTCGGTGTTCATTGCCGACTCATAATAGCAGGGATGGACACGAACTACTTGGCTTGCATTTTAGAACTTAGTGAGTGATATTATGGGCTATAGTAGTTTATTGATAACAACTTCTTTAGCGTGTAGATCGATGTTCACGCTGTTGATCACTGGATTGTATCCAGTCCAGATCCGTAAGCAATAAACCAAATCGGTCCAGCAAATCGATAAACTGATTGAAAATGCCAATGTTGATAACAATAACACACTTGATAAAGTTACAAATGTTACAGTCGTTGATTTGGTTACATAGCCCTGCGTGTAAGATACAGCTGAGTGTACAATGCTGTGGATCTGACACCATACAGCTCAGTGGTCCAGTGTACAACACAACATCATACCACAGCGCACAAGACTGTGCATCAGACACAAGATAACTCATCTCGGTGTACAATGCAACCACATACCACAGTGCAGAACACTAAGATTCAGTCGTTGACTTGGTTCATATACTGAGCTGTGCCTCAGTATTGCGAATCTTCAGGAAGCAATGGGAAGTATGCGAGTGAAGGGAGACGGACATTTGTAAATGAGATTTAAGATAGATATCCCTATTTAGAAATATTGCAACAACAAGTCAGCTTTAATGTTACGTTTGATCTGCATTTTAGTTATGAAGAATGAAGAATGTTATGGATGTACAACCTATATATTCTCTGAAAGGTGATGTTCCGACACAGATTCTAATGTCGCTGTCAAGCAAGTGATATCTGGTCATGGCACATGTATGATTACTGATATTGATATATCTAAACACAATTTAGCAATTATCCAGTACTGGCTTGGCCACTGCAAGAAGGACAAATTCCTAATATAATGATGGTAACTTGGTGCATTTCATGATAAACTGTATACACTCGAATTTTCAAACGTCTTAAATATGCCTGCATTAAAACCTTGAACAACAAGCTTTTGAACATTCCATTTTTTAGCTTCGTAGGCGGGCTGATTGGGTAGTCCAGTGATTAGGGTGTCGGCTCGTTACGCCAAAAATCTGCGTTCCATTCCGCACATGGGTACAATGTGTGAAGGCTATTTCTGGAGTTCCCCGCTGTGATATTGGTGGAATATTGCTAAAAGTGGCGTGAAACTATACTCACTCATAGGGACAGCCGTGCTTCATTGTACGGGGTTGTGAAATGTAGGCATCAAAGTCTGCAGCTCTTGGTGTAAAGATTGGCATAAATAAGTCACACATTGTTTTCTCAGTAAACTAAAGACGTAATTCTTTGTCGTTTTTAAATATAGTGGTGTCTGAATTTCTGAAAACTAACAGAAACCATGGTTAAAAGTGCTGTAGATTCAATTCTACCGTTGATACAATAAACACGTGTTCGTAACTAAGTATCAGTTGGTGATGATACCAGGTGTTCGCGACAAGGTGAGCGTATCCTGTCCCACCAGGATCCTCTTCACGTAATGACGAAACAGGAAAGACCAGGGTTGCCTGTATGATATCTGCAGCTTGTTCAGCTTGACCTGATCAAATGAATACCAACGCATTGTTTGACAGTGTCACAACTTGTTGTGTCCATTATTTGGAAGGGATGCACCTTCAGTTGACTGCCATCATGACCGAGCAGCAGTGTTCGAAATACCTGCTTGCCCGACCGCCCGGGACAAGTTATTTTCAACACGGACTGCCAGATTCTCAAACCCACTTGGTCGGGTTAAAATTTAGACATGTACACGAAGATATTCATCATATTTCAGAATAATAAATCATTATTAATTCACTCGTAGAAATAAAGTAAATAAAAGTAAATTGGTATTTTTTGTGGGCAAGTAAGTTTTGGTCAGGGCTGGCAAACTTTACAGCTAACCAGCCCTTTGATCTGGCTGAAAGAGTTTGGAGTTGCATTAGCTGCATACAGCCGAGACAAGGTCGCTGTTTAACATTGTCTGCTCCCCTATTTAATGAAGTTAACTCGATCTGCCGCTTGCGGCAATTGACGGGACATGCATATGTAGAGCTGCTCAGGTCAAGCTGAACAGGCTGCATGTATGCAGCTACCACCGGAAGCTCTGTCAACGTGTACAAGCTAACCTGAAAGGATGCGTTTTTACCAAAACGATATTTTGAACAGCAATTTGTAAGATGACCACTTAAGTGATAAATGGTGTGCATTGGCACGAATGCCCTTTGTCAGATGAAATGCTATTAAATGGCGAAATCATTTTCAGTTATAGAAATTTCAATAACGGACAAAATCTTGAATATCGAAATGGCGATTTGGCGTCAATTTACAGGAACTGAATTGTTGAAAAATGCCATCTTGAGTAAAGGGATAAAATTATTCTTTGACGTGTTACAAATTTCAATTCAGAGAATAATTGCAATTTGATTTTCTAACGAACGATTCTTGCAGTGAAGAAAATACTTTTTATCAGAAGTCGTTTAGAGTAAAGAAATGAGAGAGACAGTGTAAAAGAGCTTAACATTTGAGATGGTACTGAGACCCATTTATACATAATCAGTCATGAATTGCTCCATGAACGAAGTAATGAGGTGCAAGACAGCAACTACATGTCTGCAGCCTAGTCGAATTAGTCAAATACCAAATGAATAAGTGCTCGTTAGGGTATTAGCATACATAAAGAGCAATCAGTGGGTTCCAGTTACCGCTGAATCGGGTCGAGGTCAAGTAGGAGGAATACCTGAGGGAGTAATGACCAAGATCTCAAAATCGTTAACAACTTCATCCTATTTGTCGTAAGAAACAAACTTGCCCAGGTCTTATCCTGAAATTCCTAGAGGGTCACAGAAACAGAAACAGTTTGCTTTCGTCACAAAGTGACAGTGTCAGTGGAAAGGGTCTTCGAGTTAAGAAAGAATTTGGTTTTGCTGCCAATATATTTAGAGGCGGTTGCCCATGGTTGAAATAGTGTGAATCTGTTTCTGTGTCCCTTTACCTGTAGGATTTGACCAGGTCGTCGTCATCCCACGCATGTCTGAGTCGGGGATATTCTGTGGTCCGAATGGCACCAACATCCACATTCTGTTCCCCTCGTGGCCATGCGTGGTCAAATACGTCTCCAGTACCCAAAGCATATTTCTCCCGCGGGGATTCAGCGTCAGAAGAGGTCGCAATCGGCTCATGCTTGTTATTCAAGCTAACTAGATTAGATCGTGTGTCCCCGTACCCCAGTGGCACGGGTCGCTGTACATGGTTAAATCATTACCCTAACTTGATTATACACATAGTGCCATGATGTTAGTTTCGTGCGTTGTTGTTTAACGCCGCATATACTAATATTCCACCAATGTGGCGGCGGTTATAAATATACGAATCTGGACCAGACTATCCAGTGATCAACATCATGAGCATCGATCTACACAAATGGGAACAATGACGTGTCAGCCAATTCAACGGGTTGACCACCCGATACCGTCAGTCGCATCTTAAGACAAGTATGAACTGCCTGGTACCAGTTCTGACCGGATCTTCTCGGATTCCGCCATGATGTCTACTTTGTGCACACAGTATGAGAAGTATTTCCGTCACTGTGATTACTTCGTAACTACATGATATCAAACATCTAATAATCATTATCATATAGACTCGGTATTGTTACCTTCGACCAAGTTAGAATTATTGGGACTCTGAAACCCATGCTTGTGGCAATAATCGAATCTGGACCAGACAATCCAGTGACCAACAGCGTGAGCATCGATCTGCGTAATTGGGAACCGATGACATGTATCAACTAAATCAGCGAGCCTGACCGCCCGATCCCGTCGCCTCTCACGACAAGCATAGTCGCATTTTATGGCAAGCATGGGTTGCTGAAGGCCTATTTAACCCCGGACCTTCGCGGGTCTGCTATTTTATGAACATGGAGAATTTTCTGGATTTCATATCCATTTTATTCTTTGATACTGTTCTTTAGATTTACCTGAACAGGCCCTGAAACAGTGTATCAACGAACAAAAACGGGATGAAATCTCAAATATTCTCTATCTTCAAGAATATTCATGTTTTACTCTCTCTGACTTCCATGGCAATAACAAATAAATGTTTTGTCTTCCCAAATGCTTGTAAAATAGCACAATGGTCATAAATCATAATCATGAATGAAATGACACAAACTGTTTTCACATTGCGTACATGAAAGGGAATATCCATTTTTGTTCAATTCGGGAAGAAAATGTTTTGTGATCCACTTCGTTATTATTATAGTGCTGTTGTAGAGACTGTAAATCCTGCATTGTCATTGGCCAGATTTCTCCTGTGCTACAGACCCGTGAAGGTCCCGGGGTAGAATAGGCCTTCAGCAACCCATGCTTGCCATAAAAGGCGACCCAGCTTGTCGTAAGAGGCGACTAACGGGATCGGGTGGTCAGGCTCGCTGACTTGGTTGACGCGTGTCATCGGTTCCCAATTGGGCAGATCGATGCTCATGTTGTTGATCACTGGATTGTCTGGTCCAGACTCGATCATTTACAGACCACCGCCATATAGCTTTAATATTGCTGAGTGCGGCGTAAAACTAAACTCACTCACTCACTCACTCACTCACTCTCCTGTGCTACTGTATTCACTACCAAGTGAATGAAACAAAGTAAGGCATGTCCACCAGAGGGAACTATTTTCACCACGTTGGATTGTCTAAGTACCCCCATCTCCAGTCGTGGGAATTCTTTTCCGCTTTTTTCGACAATTTATGCTTTGTTATGTTCATAGATATTCTGGATCGCTCCTGAACTCCAGAGGACACCTTTTGATATCCAAAGTCGGAAAGGAATACAGCAACATATCTGCAAGACCTACTGGCTGACTCGCAAGATATTAAGATATTTCTTCTCTCACCTGAGTGACACAAGTGACATGCCTTCGGCTTTATTTTTTACCTACGTCTATCAAATTTCAGGAAACCTTTCTTGAATTTGGCAGCTTCTGACCATCTCATTCAGAATAACCACCTTCCTTATGACCAGTTTTCCAAGTAACCACTGACCCACTAACCCCTGTCGAGAGAAAATCCATTCGGGTCAGGAAATCTTCACAGTCACTGGTCCGATTGGTGTGTGAATTTTCATGGTGTCGTTGAGCGAAAGTTTTAAATATGTCCCTCTCTCCGACTTGTTAAGTTACAGTGCACTTACAAGACAATTATGGCTTACAGTCAAGAAGTACATGCTGCAATGTGCCAAGTGGTTGTTCAATGTTAGTCTTAAAGTCTTACATATATTTCAAATGGATTAGTTAAGTTTAGTTCTAGGTCGCGTTTACCAATATTCCAGCAATATCACGGCGGGGACACCAGAAAGGGCTTCACACATTGTACCCATGTGGGGAATTGAACCTGGGACTTCGGCGTGACGAGCGGACGCTTTAACCACTAAGCTACCACGTCGCCCATTTTGGCCTTAATGAGACCAAGGTTTCTGTTATTTTGTCGTCCGATATTAATTTTATTCCATAGATTTATCATGCATTCATAAACATACCATATAAAAAGAACTGGGAATAAAAGTTCTGCCTCTTTTGACATAATGCAACTGCCAGCATTCGTTGGGATATTTCCTATGGTCTTTCCAAAACTGAAAATCTAGCTTTTCTCCCAATGGAATTATGAAAGTATTAACAGTTATAATGAGTTACGGGAGGCACACATTACATGTTTACAAATGCTGTGTAATCATAACCTACACACGTTTACAGTGTTTTATGATATCACCGACTGCAACACCAAATACAAGGCTTATTTATTGCAAAGGAAACAGGCTTTCCACCAGTATGAATCTCTTCTGTGTTTACTCAGCGAAGAAGCCCATATCAGTTCTGTCAGTTACCGCGATGTTAGACGGGACTTAACCTCGGCATCTAATTTCAATTACCACACTTTCATTCTAACAACGGATTATTTGTTTCGCGTCATGGTTAATGTTTGTAAAAACATTAAAAACATATCGCGCTCTTGAGATGGAAAAGGTAATTATTTTATCATCATGTTCGCAACATCTCGAAACCGCATGCCCTGAAATATCCTTATAGGAGGAGAAACGCTATCAGTGCCCGGTCAGGCATATTTAAAAAACAATTGCCCTCCGTCCCTCTCAAGTGCATTAAGTGTGAACCCTCAACTGATAATTGCTCGGTTATATTGCTGCATGCTCCATTTACGCCAACGAATTCAAGGCTGCATTGAACAAATTACTTTTGCGGTAATAAAAAGAGGACTTTTTACAATGAACAAATGCTACCGTTAGATTATGTGCAAAGAGCAAATTTCGGATAAAAGCCTTTCGTGATGGCCGGTTGACAATGAATTTCCAAAGAAATGAGTCAATCAACCTCATGTCAAACCACTGCTAGACGTAATGGTAGGTGTTCGGTGTTCATTGCCGACTCATAATAGCAGGGATGGACACGAACTACTTGGCTTGCATTTTAGAACTGAGTGAGTGATATTATGAGCTATAGTAGTTTATGGATAACAACTTCTTTAGCGTGTAGATCGATGTTCACGCTGTTGATCACTGGATTGTCCGGTCCAGACTTCATTATTTACAGACCGCCGCCATTTGGTGGTAATATTCCTTAGTGCGGCCTTAAACAACATAGAATTTTCTGGTAATCGAACACTATATACAGGCCTGCATATACTTGCATACACAAGGATGAGAGCAGCACACATCCTTGGCTCGGACACTGACCAGAGAAGGGGTGAACGAGTAGCTGTCAAGCTCTGTAAGGCAAATAACATTCGGTATGCACCAATTTCATCCTTGTGGATTTCGTACTTAGTGGCAGATGGAGAATTCAGTCGTGTGCCTTTTCAAAGGGGCTTTCGTTGCATAAACTCATTGACGAACACATTCTGCGCAAGGTCACCTTCAACATACAATACAAAATCGAACAATTCTAGTCAATAAGTGCGCGAGTGATGAACTTACAAAACCCAGTCAGATACACCGGTGTCAATGAACGATCAAAGATTAGCTCTTGAAAGGGTTCACGCGCAACCTGATCGATATTCATAAAGAAATGTTGCCGATTTCAGCTTTGATTGACAGGTTGTATATAACACGTGTTAAATATTTGCACAGATGTATTCAAAAGCACACAGGTGTGCGGTGATCAATATCACCTTTACGAAGAGTAATTAGGTTTACATCAAACATCACATCGTGACACATTTCCACAGTGACCAAAATCTGCATCGTTGGTTACTGGAGAACATGTACAACAAATCAATTTGTTTTCCATGACAAATGATATATTTGAATGACTTAAACAATTCTGATTGATTGGGAGCGTGTTCAAATACAGGTAGGTGAACTTGAACGCTGAACAATCACGTGGAAGACATAAAAAGATTATGTGATACATTAACCGCTGAATATTGTAAAAAAAACATCGTTATTGCATTCTGGATAAGTGAAAACTATCTGAGGCAGTGAAACTAGTTTTAAGTGCACTCAGAAATATTCCAGTAATATGACGGCTGTTTGTAAATAATCGAATCTGGACCAGACCATCCCGTGATCATCAGCATGAGCATCGGCTATGGATACGATGGCAACTGTCGACCAAGTCAGCGAGTCTGACCATCAGATCGCCTCTTACAAAAAGCATGGGTACTCAATATCAATTAACAAAGGTGGAAAATATCTTTAACAAAGGGACATTTTGTAGTATGACTACGTTTTCAAGAAGTACTACTTTAAAGTGATATGCGTAATGCACGGTGCAAAGAATTAAGGGTTTCCCATGACGTTATGATGATAACGTGACGTCATCATATTCTATGATGTCAGTTATGACGTCTGTTTTGTGCTTAAATAACGTTATCACCCTAAGTCAGTGGCTGTGTAGAGATAATACCGCGAGTCAGCACGTGAATATGACGTCACCAGCTTTCTCCACACGACTCATTATGGCTTCACCACTGTTTACAGTACAGACGTGTTTTGAAGTAGCTGGAATCTACACTAGGTAGAGTTCAAGATGTCACTCTTGAGTTTCCTAAATAGGTTTTTGCCTCACGTTGGAGAGCATATGAAAGATTACCACGACAAGGTTGATGTTTTCTCGACTGAAAAGATTCTATTCAGCATACGTTGAGATCCATTTGACAATACGACTATTTTTATTCAACATTCTGCTGGAATTCTATTTTCCAACATCAAGGAACTTGTGCTGCTATTTAGACATATGTTACATGCGCTGGTTAAAACGGTTTCCGATTTTCGTAGATTTGTGTCCACTGTCACGTCTGGAAATTACCAATCTGTGATAAACAAATTTATCATAGATAGACTACATGTAAACTAATGAAATATGATATAATGATACATGAATAATGTTATTTTAATAAATTTTCTATGTTGTAACTTTATTTATCACAGATGCAAGATAATAAATATATTTTACATATAAATTGATTAACTGAAAGTGAAATACCAACTTTTGTACTCCAGCTGTGTCACAAATTGTGAAAGATATAAATAACAGACACAAAATGGACTTGAATATGTATTTTACATATTTGTTGTCACATTACAATTTGAAAGAGAGTTTGCGTTTGCTAGTTTCATAACTTTTATTCCATATAAATGATATATACAGAAATGGTATGAATATAATTTACATATATATTGATTAATTACATTTTGGAAGACCTGAGTTCGAACTGGCGTTTTTATGGTATATGTCATTTCAAGCAGACTTCATCATTGTTAATATACAATGCCCCATCAGTTTTCCACTCGATGCTATTCTGTCTACAGAATGTCAAACGAACACTTTCACTTTGATCCTCGCAACCATCGAGTTAAAGTGCTTTGAACAACATCTGAACGTCAGTATCACCAGTCACTGTGTCATAGATGACTATTAATTCAGTTATCCTGAAATTATTTTCGTGTTTACTTTGTGATAATAACACATTTTATCTGATTGCTTAGAGGGCATGTCACCGATAAGGTCGCTGACGCCACTGGTGGCATTGTGTATGTCAGGTTCCGACTCTGTGATGTAAACACAGTTTTGTTTGTGAGAAACGTTATTCTGTGCCCATGATTCATTAAACCGAAACTTGTCTCTCCGGCGGATTTCAATTTCATCGGAGTAACGGAGTTCACTGAACAGTAAAGACCCTGCTTTTTGGTGAACTCACTGAATAAAGACATGGCTGGATTAACGGGTTTTTGTTTGATCCTAAAAATGATCCTTCAGATAATTCCGATAGGAATTCTGGTTGAACGGTGGGTGAATTTAGTTTCACGCTGCACTCAGCAATATTCCAGCTATATGGTCTCGGTCTGTAAACTTCAGTGATCAACATCATGAGCATCGGGTAAGATGACATGTGTCAACCAAGTCAGCGAGTCTGACCCTCGATCCCGTTAGTCGCCGCTTACGACAAGTATGGGTTACTAAAGACCAGTTTTAACCCAGATCTTCTCGGGTTGGTGAACAGTATATCGAATATTAGCTGTATGTGACTTTCAGAGTGGAGATCAAGTTAGAGCTGCTTCTGTTCATGAAATAAATACCCAAATCAGGATCATTCACAAAACATGTTTATATTCCTTGGAGAGCCATGTACGAAGACGTGACATAGTGTATCATGAACATCAAGGCGTACCGTTGTATCAAGGTGTACAACTGAGCGTCATGAACAGTCAAGGTGTGACACGGGTTTCATGAACGTAAAGACGTACCGCTGAGTATCATGAACGATCAATGTTACGATAGAGTTTCAAGACCTCCACAGTGTATCATGAACGATCAAGATGTACCACGGAGTATTATGAAGGATCAATGTGTTCCATGGCATATCATAAACAATTAAGGTGTACCACGGTGAATCATGAACGATGAAGGTGCTCCATGGTGTAATATGAGCAACGAAGAATGCCATGGTTTGGCATGAATACCTAAGGCGTACCATGGTGTATCATGAACAATCAAAGTGCATCTTGAGAACCACGTTGATGACGGAGAGCGCGCAAAGCGACACATTTACAAGTTTACTACTTAAACAAGAACGTCAGATATGACGAAAGACTGTTAACACTGCAAGAATGATAATCAGAACATATATGGAAATATAACCAACAACCATCATCCTGAAACGACCAAGGGCCGCAACTCTTTACAGAGAGATGTACCACGACGAACCACTTGTACCGCGCGACTTTCAATACACTCTTAGAAGGTAACATACATGAACACTCATGTTGCTAATGGCTAGAAGTACTCTTTACCATTCATCAACTGAAACCGGATAGTATTTACGTGACTTCATCGGCGGTAACTTCAGAGGAGACGTATACTAAGTACATATGTACCTGATTATGAACGTAGAAGGGGTTCAGTTTAGAATATGATTAAGTGAAGGACTGAATGTTCTAAGGATTCGTTTCAACCATAACTGGATTAGTTGCAAGAGAGGAAGCCAGCTTTATCTATGGTTTGGGCCTCTGGGCCTTGTTAGACTAATATGACCGAGTCCAACTGATCTTGGCACTGAATGGTAAGCCGGGGTTCCATTTGGGGTAAGGTGGCAGTGTTCATGTGTTCATGTGTTTCTCGCCAGACTGTGAGACCTGGTAGTAGGTCCAGTGAGACGAGTATATCAACTGGTCAGAACTAATTTGTTAACATTAATAACTTACTCTCAGTAATGAGAGTGAGTGATAAAGAATTATGAGAATAATGAAAGACTAAATGAAGTATACAAGTCACCGCAATACATCAAACCTCATCTATACTTGTGTGTCCGGATGTGTGCGTGTGTGCGTGCGTGCGTGCGTGTGTGTGTGTGGTGAGAGAGAGTGGGGGGGAGGGAAACAGGGCTAGAATTAGAGTGAATGTTTGCGAACACCTGATATCATATCGAGATGAAAATCTTTCTTTGACGTATTCTTCAAGGGCTGCTCTGCTAAGACGCATCGGCCTTCATGACAGTAGTCAGATCGGTTGGGTTCAAGGTATGAACTGTCTGAATTTCAACATCGCTATAATCGACAGTAGTATCTATGGTTGACATTACTACATAATCGCTGACCATTGTATTGAAGTACTTTGATATGATGTTAACAAAATTGTAAGTACTAAAGTTGCTTAGCAACATATTCTTGCATTTCATCAACCAGTATCATTGCATTAGTAGTGCGTCAGGATGTGTGTGTGAGTGCCTGCATGCGTGTGGGAGGGTGAGATGGTTGGGGCCTCTTGAGGGTTGTCATCCTTTGTCAAAAAGGCTGTGTTTTCAAAGCACGACTGATGTCAACAGCCCTGGGGAGAAATCGCATGGAGCGCTTGTTATCTATTGATTTCCATTACATTTTTGTTGTTCTCAGTTTATCAAATGGCCTTTAACTTATGAGTTTCAAGTAATGTCTGACATATAAACATATATCCCACTGTGGAAAAACATCGTATTCCCATTCTCACGACAGGGAACTGACATCATTCATTTATATCTTCATTTGACTGATGTACTTTATCAACAAATTGTGAAAGACAGATGAAAAACATGCAACACATTTAGCTTGAAAAATCACGCAACACAGTGAGTGATCTTTTCTCCCATTTATACACAACCACCCTCAAAGATCACTTCATGCTCTTTAATCTGCTTCGGGGACGACTCTACAGAGGAGCAAAGGCACGGCCTGTTTACGCGTTTTAAACACTTAGATCCCTCACATCAGATAAGAGAACCCATCGCCGTTTCCACAGAACCTGCCAACACCATTCCGTTATTCTAACATATGTATAATTCATTCATGGCTGTGATTTATTGAGTATGTTTTAATCTAGGAGAAGTGTCAGATTAGCTTCTTTGTCTTTTTCTCAAAAGAATAGTGGCATACGTATGCTATACGTTTTTAAAGAGACAGAAGGAAACGAATATTATCATTTCCGCAGTTCTCCTTATGTCACTATGTAAAATTAATGTCCTTCACTGACTGCCTCTTTTCACTATTTTATTTATTTTTATGCATCATTTTACAGCAGTTTTAATTCTCATACAAACATGGAAGTTCCAGATTTCAAATGTTTCGTTGAAAGGTTACGACGGAATGAATCTTTTGAAGCTTTGTTAATCCTAAATTGTTCATTAATTTGATTTGTTTAGAGGCAGAAGCAGCATCAGTCTTATGATCAGTCACAGTCAAAGTTCCTTAGTCAGGTTGACAAACACGTGCTTGTGTTTATAATTTGGAAGCCGTATTAACTTACAAAGCAGATGTGTGTGCATTTCTATTACCCTTGATCACGGAAGGAAAAGATTTGTCACAAATACGAGTGAGTGAGTGTAGTTTTACGCCGCACTCAGCAATATTCCAGCTATATGGCGGTGGTCTGTAAATAATCGAATCTGGACCAGACAATCCAGTGACCAACAACGTGAGCATCGATCTGCGCAAATGGGAACCGATGACATGTGTCAACCAAGTCAGCGCGCCTGACCACCTGATCCTGTTAGTCGCCTCTTACGACAAGCAAAGTCGCCTTTTATGGCAAGCATGGGTTGCAGAAGGCCTATTCTACCCCAGGACCTTCACGGGTCCACAAATACGAATCCTCAGAGTACTACAACTGCTTGCAATATACGAAGGTAGTTCTACGTACCTCTACACAACTCCGATCCGGGTTAGGACAAGCGCCCATGCTTGTCGTAAGAAGTGACTTACAGAATTGGGTGGTCAGGCTTGCGGATGAGGTTGACACATGTTCTTGTATCCCAATTGCGTAGATCGATGCTCATGCTGTTGATCACTGGCAGACCGACGCCATATTTGAATATTGCTGAATGCAGCGTTGAACTGTAAACAAATAAGCCTTACTGTGAGCACATGGATAAATATCAATGGCCCATGATAACATGGATGTATTATCATTCCGCATCACGATAATTTCGTAAGCATGTTCATGATAACTGACGTACTGTTGTAAAAGGCGAAAATAATTCAAGTTAGTTGTCATGCTTCCGACATCCGGTCCCATCACATCGGAAAATGCGTTAATTGCCATGACAACTGAATATCATACATACAAAATCTTCGCCCAGAACACCATCAGCTTTAAATTAAAGAATTTAACTATCCCGATGTTTGCATGAGCTTCCCTTTTAAATGGCAGTCAAATGACAAAAATCATTCATGTCAAAAAAAATTGGAATTTATTCAGAGTTTGATATTTTTATATAATGTTATGTAATGAGAAATGATAATGAGGTTCTTTAGAAAATGGAAAATGACACGAGTCTAATTGCCTATGTGGAAATTAGTAATAACTGAAGAAAGTATCTAATTCTTTTAATGTACTCCAAAACTTGAGAGATGATTGTAAATGACAGATTCAGATAGGAAACAAAAATAACATTTTCTGACTAGATGCATGTGTCACGATAATGGGATAAGATATAGTAATTGAGAACTTGACTGGAGATTGTTCATCTGCACTTACACAGGGCTGTGTGACTGACATTACTCGGTGTTTGGGATATGTAAATTTCACAACCCCTTCTACACATACGTGGTTTATTTTAGGATAGAACAGATGGGGTAGCTTAGTGGTTAAAGCTTTCACGCGTCAAGCCGAAGACCCGAGTTCGATTCCCCACATGGGTACAATGTGTGAAGCCCGTTTCTGATGTCCCCTGCGTGGTATTTCTGGAATATTGCTAAAAGCGACGTAAAATTAAGCTCACCCGCTCATTTTGTGGTCACTGAATGAACATTCAAGGTGTTAGCCTCCCCTCTCTATATGAAAAATGGTTAATTTCAACATCTAACAGTCGCAGTCGACATTCCCTCTACATGAAACAATAGTCCTTGTCCAAGCCTTTTACAGGTTTATTGTCAATGTACTTGTTGCAGTGATTTCAAAGGAAGTCCTATTTGGTACCTGTTTTATCTTGGTTACCAACTGCTAGGCGTTTGAACTTTGGTTAAACGTTGCCGAAAAGATGTAATGTTTCAGTGATATTTGCCTTGTACACCAAACGGAATCTCTTAATGGTGTTAGGCAGGGTATTCTTTTGTGACCTTCTCTCTTTACGAAGAAAGATGCATTTCCTTTTTTGACATGAACCGTGTGTCCCCTTTGTTGTCAGGAGACTGATTAGTCTTTCCATGTATTTACCGGTGGTACAGGATACGGTCACCTTTGCGCGAATACCTGGTGTCGTTACTATTTGAAAGTAAATCCTGACTAAATGTATTTCAGATATGGAAGCAGCAAAAATATAAATATTTTGTAAAAATAAAACTATATGCTTTTGGCAGAATCCATGTTCTGTGCCCAAAAACATCACTAACATCATCAATCGGTCTCTCATTATAGTGATAACAGATGAAAGTACCACCCACAGCACGCGTCACAAACACATCCATTACTCTGTTTTATATCCACTTGAAGAAAGGTATGTAAGCATATTGTATCAGTGAAAATACGATTTTGCGAAATTTTCAAGACGTGTCAAATAAGAAAAGCGTGAATGTGCTTTAGTGGTAGTCATGTAAGTCATTGGGTGTTTCAGTTGAAAGTCATTCATAGATGTGTCAGTATTTTGGTGACACCGTTTTAACAGGATTTCAAGCATGCGTGATGTGTTTGACGTGGGAGGAACAGCATATGCAAAAGTTGCGTATCAAATACACATAGCAACTAGTGACAAATTAGCATTACCGAAATAAGTTTGTAGATAAGCATCAAAAAGGTGAAAACTATTCAGTTTTTGTTCGAGAAAATGTCAAAACTCTTTCCCTAATTATAATCCATTTGCCCCATTTTTGATGTCCCCAGGCGTGATATTGCTGGAACATTGCTAAAGAATGGCGTAAAACTAAACTGACTCACTCAATCATAATGCATTGAACGGTGCCATTCGAAGAAGACGCATGTTTACAATCACAGTAAAATAGTGACGACAAAAGCCTTCGCGAACACGCTTTAATTATTCAGCCCAGCCAATGATTATTGTCCTGGTTGATTATAAACGTTGTGGTCGTGGCATATTTTGACATTCATTCCCCACAATAATACCAGCCATCTTTCAAGACGGTTCTCTCTTCACACATTGACAGGCAGGGATAAGCATTAGACGAATCGAAGAACGGCGTCCTTCGCCATTGGTCAAAACCAACCCGGCATCGTGTGTACATTCGCAGTACTCCGACTCCAGCTCAGCTCTCAGTCAGTGGATGGCGATGGATCTATACGCGAAGCACCTACGGAAGCCGGCTGTTCGGGAACTTTGGATTTAGTGCTCAGCTAATGGATGTTTGTAAAGACCAGTTGGGATACGTTGTATGGGTGTTGCTGAAGACAGATGTTCGCAGGGTTACTTGATAAGTCGCTGTGGAGCCAGCGTGTGCTGGTCTAAGATATGGGACGTATTTGTAATTACGGTAAGTATTTGCTGTTTGTTGTTGACAGAATCATACAATGGGTTCTGTTTGCGTAGGGATTTCTCTATGATTGTGTAAATGATTTGATTTTCTCGTTAATATTTAAGCTGGAATTTGTGCAGTAGTAGTTGTAGTAGGTTTTGTAGGGACCTTGTTGGGATGTAATTTTATTATTATCATGTAGATGGTTGTCTCGCGTTTGTTTAAGATAAAAGTAGTATAGTAGTAGCAGCAGCAACAGCAGTAGTAACAGGAACAGCAAATAGTAGTAACAGCAGCAGCAGTAGTAGTAGTAATAGTAGTAACAGTATTAGTAGCAGCAGCAGTAGTAGTAACAGTAGTAGTGGTAGCAGTAGCAGCAACAGTAGTGGTAGTAGTAGTCGCTGTTGTCGCTTGAGTAGTAGTAATGGGTGTTGGTGGTGTACCTAGTTATATGGTTGTGCAATAAGACATAACTGTAGTAGTAGCATTAGCAGTTTCAGTAGCAGCAGTAGTAGTAGTAGTAGTAGTAGTAGTAGTAGTAGTAGTAGTCGCTGTTGTCGCTGGAGTAGTAGTAATGGGTTGTGGTGGTGGTGGTGGGCCTAGTTATATGGTTGTGAAATAACACATAACTGTACTGTAGTAGTAGTAGTAGTAGTAGTAGTAGTAGTAGTAGTAGTAGTAGTAGTAGTAGCAGCAGCAGCTACTCTGACCTCAGTTTACACGCCATCTACACGTGGTGGGACACGTTGGTGGAACAATGCATTACATCCATACGAACAAAGTGAATACATATATTTATACATAATATCATTTATGCATTGGCAGTAATCATGTATGCATTGATTTTGATTTGTGTGTAAAATGACAGTTCTTACAAACAATGACTCACGGTCAGTATTAACATCTCGAACATGTTTTACTTATTGAGTAAACGTTCATCGCTTTTGAACGTACAAGTGACTTGCCTTTCCGTGTGTTTTTGACGATGCCAATAGCAGTACCGAGCCTACACGAATATTTCAACATCTGTCGTTTTACTATTACCAGTGTGATTAGTTTCAGTAGTTCATATCAACACTAGTACACGTCAATCACTAATGAATAGCTTATGGATTTATTCAACGAAATTCATTTTAATTGTGCTCACATTCTAGGCAGCTGTATGGTGATATTAATTAAACAGTGTTCGCTTTGAGAGTACAGTTCCACATGTCACTTTACAGACTACAATTACAAATGTATGATACCCAGGGAGTTGAGATTGATAATACGAGCAAGCGCCAGTTGCATGGTTATACTAGTAATAGAAACGAATGTCAAACAGTACCAGAACAGCATTATTTTCCCTTCCGACCAGTTCTGTCTGAAAGACTAATCCGCTTAATTAATCAAGTCTATATTTCTTCATGTTATCCCAGGGGTTCTTTTTCAGTTTAAAAGGATTTATTTGTTTCTATCAAAAATATATATTCAGACACTAAGCATACGTTGATACAGATGCTGTGAGTTGCAGGCCTTAAACACACAGGAGGAGGACACAGTGAGTCTAAATCCATAAAATGTTATAAGGTCACGTTCATATTTAGAATCCACACCAGGTTTTACCTTATTTAAAAATGCTAAAACACCACACAGGTTGAATTTATGTGATACCAGGAAAAATCAACATTTGAAACTCAGATTCACACTAAGAAATAAAAGGATCTTGAAAATGGGGTTGCACACACGCGCTCGCGCATACACACACACACACACACACACACTATAAAAGATCAATTATGCTGGTTGATTAAATGCCTCTTTCATCTCAAAGATGGTGTGGCAAGTACCTTTTACACGTAAGTTTCCAGCAGAGTTAACGTCTAATTCTGTTAACGTCATTTCAAAGTACACGTCGTTTTCTACTTCAGAATAACGTCAACGTTCATCATGATCGTAAAAGAACTATTATTCTAATATCAGTGCTAAAATACATTTTTAGTGTTCACCAAATCATTAAAGTCATCTGTATCAATTTCAACATTAATGTTTGGCACTGACATTTGTGATCATCATTGTTGTAATGGAAACCATAGACGCCATTGTCCGTTATGCCGCTGTTGACATTTTGACAATTAACATCTTGGTCTCAACCGAACTGATCACGCCGATGTGTCTTATCAAAACAGTCCTCAAAGGATAATTCAAGCGAGGTCTCTCATCTGGTGATGTTATCCGGTGTTTGCAAATCGCAACCCTGCTCTTAACCCCTTCGGAAATATCGTATGACACTAAAATAATTGCTCTTTGATTTTGAAACATGGACGAATCATCGGTTTGGAGCAGCAGCGGGTATCTGCTTATTACCAGCAACGTCCAACACTTATCTGTGTATTGTAAACCAAAAGACATTGTGTAATTTCATTTGTTGAAAAACATTATCACATTGTAATATTTCCTGGAAACTGCAAGACTATTCGTTGCGTATTGACACGTAGAAACATCGCAAACAATTGTTTTGTTGTGTTTTGAAGCACGGGAATATTTCATTTGAAACCTCCGGCTGACGCCGTCGGTTCCAAGTACATTCCCGTGCTTCAAATACTCAATAACACCCGGAAATTGGCCAACACATGCTGGTTATCTCCTAATTCTGGTATAACATTTAAAATAATTAATGTCTTTTCAGTGAAAATGTACCGATGAATTTCATTTTATACAAAAAATAGTGAAATTAAGATTGCGAATCCTTATAATGTTACTTTGCCAATTAAACATTTAAATATCAGACTCTTATTGAAATTTAATATAAAACTTGTTTATCATATTTTCAGATCCCTCTTATTAGTTTGTATTGCAAGGGGGTATGCACATTAAATGAAACACCGATAACATGTTGGGTTGGTCAAAGTTAACGCTCATCACGTACCGCACGTGCATTTGTTTGACTGTTCCAACTATTGCGCTTACTCCCTTGTAATACAAACCAACACCAGCGATTTGAAACTGTGACCGTTTGTTAAACAACTTTTACCCTAAGTTGAATAACATTCTGAGATTCCTAAAAAAATTCCTAATTCTTTAAATGTTCTCTTGGCAAGGTAAAATTATCAGGATTCGCAATCTGAATTTCACTTTATTCGATTTACTTTTGTTTTAAAAGTGAAATTCATCGGTACGTTTTCACTTCAAACAGACTATACGTAAGTATGCCAGGCCCCAACCTACGTACGTAACGTTATGAGTGTAACCTGTCACACCGCTAGAACGGGTCACAAACACACGCAAAGTCAAGTTATTCGTTTACATGAGTACGAATGGTACAAGTACAAATAAAGAATTGCTTGCGACATCATTTTGTCACTGGTGACATTTAAAAATAGCCTCGACGGGTCAATCACAAAATATTTTAAGGACTTCATGAGGCTTTGAATGGTGCAACTTGATCAAAGGCCGTATGAAGCGATTGGGAACTTCGTGGAGAGAACAATATCGACTGAATTCAAAAGTTGAGAGAGGAAAGCTGAAACGGTTTAAGCCGCTGAAATTGTGCCAACGAACATCATTAGAAAGTTGCAGTCATCCTTTTCGTCAAACACTATTTCACATATATGAATAAGAAACAGACAAGGAGATCTCGCTGGTCTCTTGGTAGCACTTATAAAATGACTCATTAAATGTTACTTAACGTCATTCTTTACTTTGCTTATTCATGGGGACTTTGATAAAAATCGTTTGAAATACATTCAGACTCCGAAATGTATTGAACACATGACGAAACAGGAAACTTATAGTGAGATCACAGTATGTGAGTTTGGTTTTGAGTTTGGTGACGAGCGAACGCTTTAACCACTAGGCTACGCTATAATGAAAAGCCATAGGAAAAGGAAAAGCAACCAGTTGTGAAGCATAAATTTATGTCAATGATCTATGATTTCTATCAATGGTTTAGACATTTCAGATAAGAATGAAATGCGTGTATGTAGTTGTTTCCTATCCAAAGCCGTAGTCAGCAATTAGGTAGCGACCTATAAATAATCGAGTCTGGAGCAGACAATCAAGTGATTGGTATTGCAACAACCTCCCCACGTATTCATGCACAATGACACGCAATCACCCAAGTTCCGCGATGTTGCGATCGCAAGCTATTAAGCTGACACTTGTGGGATTACCAGGGATCTACAACGTTACCCTAGTTTTACCTAGAGTCCTCGCAGGGCTTTACATTAGAGCAGCTTGTAGACAGAAGACTTACGAGTCTTCTGGTTTGGAGCAGGGCAGGATTACCTTGTTCGCGAATAACTGGCTTGTCAGTATCAATTCATATGATGTTTTTCCTATTAGGCCCAACGAAAATTGTTTCATCAACTGATCAGGACTGATTTTGTCTCTAAAGGTGACGTAAAATATTCAATGTGTGGGGAAATTCCGTGAACCCGACTTTAAAAAATGCCTAAACAAATTGTCACCTAAAACGTGAAATAACGATTTTAACAAATGAATGTTAAGACAAACCTAAGGGAATTTTTAGTAAGTTAGTAGTAATTTTTCTAAACTTGTCATTAAAATATTAAGAGAAGTAATGATTTCAACACGTGAGTGGGGACGGGGTATGAAAAATACCATACTTTGCTCACGATAAAACTTTGGAATTGCCTTTGTTTAAATACCGGTTTGTTTGGCGGCCACCTTGGATGTAGGCTCATTCTGAGTCTGAGGTATAAAATAGTCATGTCCATCATACGTCCCTGATAGACAGGCACATAAAGGACAGTCTTTTGGTTCCCATGGGTGCTACCATTATGTCACTTTTCAGCTCCTGGCTCATATCCTAACTGTTTCAAACTGACTTTGGATCTTTACAAATGGGGATGCACTGAAAATGGTTAATTGTCTTGACATTCTAGTTCCTTCCAACTTAATAACTCCCATCAACATTTTACGGGTAATACATCTTCCGAGGTCGGTCTCATACTTTATTATTCATGGGTTGCTCGTTTCAAAGACAAGGAAGAGGTCATTAAATATTAGAATTAAATAAATTGGAATTTAAGGGCGGTAGAGGATCATCAATTAAGTACTATATGTTATCAGCTTCAAGGAGGAAGTGTCAGAAATCTGGTTCACGACGTCATCGTCGATAGACCGTGACTTACTGTTATTTCACATGATTGATAATAATAATTTATTGAGCAGTATTGTAGAGCACGTGAACTTTTCATTGTATAGGTGTTTATATTGTGCATAAAATGCAGACAAAAACAGCCTTGCGTTTAGCCATTGAGTGTTGTTATCAAGATTTCAAAGACTGTCATACTGCTCTTGAACAGAAGATGTCGATCTAGGTTACAACTTTCAAGACTCAGTAAATCGTTCCAAATTTCCAAAGTTGATGCGTTGACAAAAAAATTGTCTGACGCAATTCTTTATTTTGACGTGAAACATGCGTTTCCCAATTATTATTACAGGGGAACAATAGACTTTGCATATGTTTATGACAGATGCCACCGGTGGCGCACCATATACGAACACCTAGTATCATGACTTCTTGAGAGTGATTCATAAACACATGCTTTGTCATCGTATCTGGTCTAGACTGGATAGTTTACAAACAACATCTCACAAACAACTGTAATACTGCTGAAATATTTACGTGCTCACGATATTGTCACATTTATACAATGGTCTCAGCTTTTACCAGATATTTCTAATGGATGTGGAAACGGTTTTGTCGCTTCTATGTAGATCATTTGACTTACAAATGATTATTGTGTCATTGATTGTTTCAGAGAGTACGTGAGTGGTTTGATTGAGCCAGGATGGAGTCGAACCTGACCGAATACGAGCCATACAAGAGTGAAACCCTTGCATCATTCTACAAATGGTACACAGGTGTCCATGGTTACCTCAGTATCCTTGTCTGTGTGTTTGGGATTCCGATGAACCTCATCAACATCACAGTCCTATCCCAGAAACACATGCGCACGCCTATTAACTGTATCCTTACATGGCTAGCTGTGTCGGATCTACTTACAATGACATCATACGTCCCCTTCGCGATTCACTTTTACTGTGTGTATCCACCCTGGCAGGTATCCCCAGAAAAGAACAGCAAAGGATGGATGGAGTTCATTTTGTTCCACATCAACTTTTCCGCCGCTACCCACACGGTTTCAATCTGGCTTGGTGTAACTCTAGCTATTTTCAGATACAAACACATATATTCTCCTGCCAAAGGGGCGATAACTCGTATACGACGGCTCATCCGCGCCAGAATCGCTGTAGTAATGATATATATACTATCCGCTGTAGGCCTTACCCCGAACTATATGACGAACAAGCTAACTTTTACTGTGACTGAAAACAACGAAACTGTATACCATTTCGAAAACCTCGGATTAGGTACATCAGATGTTAAGCCGGTTGTCCTGTTGAATCTGTGGATGTATAGTCTGTTAGCGAAGCTGTTGCCATGTATATTGATGGTAGTCTACGGCGGGCTGCTCGTCTGGACACTGAAATCCAAGCTGCGTCACAAACGCAGACGACTTTCCTGCACATCCGCAACGATGCAGCGCCCCCTGGACAACTCACGAACGACCCGGATGCTACTGATTGTGATTGTCCTTTTCCTTATCACGGAGTTTCCACAGGGAATTCTCATCATCATGAGTGTTACGTCCAAAGGATTTTTCAGAAATGTTTACATTCCACTTGGGGATTTGATGGATATGGTCGCCCTTATAAACAATGGAGTGAACTTTGTGTTGTACTGTGCCATGAGTCGGGACTTCAGGAGAACACTGATGGATTTGTTAAAGATAGCCGTCATGCCCAATGCGAAACACACGACATCAAACGGCATCAACAACACTGACTCAGAACGATCAAATACGGCGTTGATTCTGCGTATGACTTGACTAAGGCGGACCAGGGATGGGTGATGTAACAAATATGGCGCATTGCTGAATGTCACTTCCGGTGTATGGCGGGGCAAAATGCAAATGCGGCTTTTAAGATTGTATATTATATAATTTTATATTTCAGGGTTGTTCGGTGCCCTGTCGTCAACCGGAAGAGTCACTGAGTAATGTTGGTGTATCGGCTTTATGATATTCTACTGAGCAGAAGACTCACCAAAACCATATCAATTTCTCGTTGTTGCCTTGTGACGTTTTCAAAACATTCGTCGCCTGTACCCAGTCCCTGTGTTACCAATATTACCCTTGCACAAGCGAACCTTGTAATCAGGACAATCGTTTGGTGATGAACTCGCCCGGATAGCAATATATCCGGATAAACAACTGTCTGGATTAAATAATATCGCTTATGTAGACAGACGTAGGTTGTTGTTCAGGAAGCAGGAGTCCGGAAAACTGAGGTTTATTGGACAGTGATCTATGGTGACCGATCCCTACCGAAAAGACAATCTGCTACATATCACGACATCGCCTTAACCAGTTGCATTTCCAAATAAGTGAAACATGTTTACCCAATTAAGTCGTTGGACATGGTAATAGAGAAGGACAATCAGAGTAGCAATATTAGACCAAAGGGACATTTTTTCTGTAATCTGAGTTCGAGTTTGCAATAAGTAATGAGATATTGACAACACTTGTCGAAAAAATTATGTCCGTCAATAAATGTGATCCGAATCCGTTAGGAATACACAAATTCACTGCAAAGGGCGAGAAATACCCGTTATCGAAAACAGATTCATTGACATAGTGCAGTTTAGCCCATTTATCAGTAAGTCACCATGTGTAAATGGTAGGAAGAACCAGAATCGAATCGACCTCGGATGATTACAGTTTACCTACAAGCTAGGATATGGTATTTATACATCAAGCAGAACAGTTGGTTCGATTCTGTCCACTGTCAACCAACTCTGCAAACCATGTTAGGGCTACTGACATCGTGTGGATCTCCCGAACTAACGCTCGACTTCCATTCGTTTCAAAAATGGTCTTCGTAAGCAAAATATGTGTTGTAAATACGGCATAAATGTTTAACTTGGCATGTTTACAAACAGAAACAACTCCAAATTCTATTTACAGATTTACCAGCGTAAAAGCCTGTGTAAATATAATTTACGTGTTTTAATTATTTGTCAGGTATTAATATTGTAAATTTCTTAATCGACATGCCTTTACGTAAGCGCATATATAAAGGGACATGGACTTGGTAATGGATGTGTTTATATCATCTCTGAAATGTACAGCAAACTACGTGTATAAGTCGAACACGCTTATCACGAACCGACGGCTATTACGAACTGTATGTATTGTGCCAGGCCTCTTGTACAATTTAGTCGAAATGCGTATATCGAACCACGGTAATAATTAACTAAATACGTGGTCCCTTTGAGTTCGGCATAACCGTTGTTTACCGTGTCACCAATGGGTCAAGACGCCCATTTGTCGTAATTGCTTTTCTGTCCCAGAGAATTATCTTTTACTGTGATAGCAGGGTGTCACGTTCCAGAATATTGTGATGATAGTTATCAATCATTATGATTCATAATTCCTGTTATAGTCTGTTTGTATGATGAGTGTTTTCCCTTTCATTGGGACAGTCGGATATCGTTGTGTCGAAGTACGGATATCTCGAAGTACGGATGACTCGAAGTAAACGTTTGGTTCCACGTAATTGGTTATCCGGTTGTGGTTGTGTCTTACCTCGGAAAACCCGAAGTACATACGTAGGTCCCATCGACTTCGACACAAGGTGTTTGACTGTAAATATTTTTGACAATACACTGTGATACCGTTTCTTGTTACATATATACCAGAATACCAAGGTAATTCCACATGACAGTGTGGCAAGTCGGTTAAAAATTTAACCGTGAAATAAAAGCATTAAAATCAGTTTTCTTTAATGACCCCAAACGTGTGTTTACCACAGATTTGCCATACTGTCATGGTGCACCAGTAGCTTGTTATTCTGGAGACTTTTTATGAGTGTGCGTGAGCGAGTTGGATTGGATTAACGTCAGTTGATATGCTTCTATTGTGTTTAACACCGCAATATGCCAGCTACGTGACTGCGGGCTGTAAATATTTGCGTCTGGACCAGACCATCGAGTGATTGATATCATAAGCATAGATCTACGCAGCTGGGGATACGGTGATATGTGTCACCTAAGTCAGCGAGCCTCACCACATGTCAAGTATGTCAATGGTTCCTCACAAATATTGGTTTGTGAAGACGGATTTTTACTTTGGACAGCATCAGTCTGACGTTACAATGTGTAAGATTAGAAGCAGAGGCCCTGGGTGTTCCCGGATTTCATGAAACCTACAAGGGTTATGTGGTGTCAGAAAGGATCATAGGATCATCCCGTCATGTTATCCTGCCTCATTATGGGGAAGACATGCACATGTATGTGATTGATTTGGTCAGTGGTGAGTGAGCGAGTTAAATTTTACGCCGCACTCAGCAATATTCCAGCTCTATGGCCGTGGTCTGTAAATAATCGAGTCTGGGTCAGACAGTCCAATGATCAACAAAATGAACGTCGATCTGCGCAATTGGGAACCGATGACATGAGTCAACCAAGTCAGCGAGTGTGACCACCCGATCCCGTTAGTCGCCTCTTACGAAAAGCATGGGTTACTGAAGTTCAGTTTTAACCCGGGCCTTCATAGGTCTCTTGGCCATTACAGCTACTAAGGATTAAAAAACCCACGTGATATACTAGCGTTTCCTATTCACGAGGTACTGTCGGATGTCGGATGTCGAAGCAATAATACAAACAGTTCTTATCTTATGAATGCCTGTTGTCTTTAAATGAAGAGACTCGACCTTTAACATCCGCTTCTATCGATTGCTCGATCCATCAGGTGTATCACCAACTAGGTGGTCGTCTGCCACTGACTTAATGATGCCTCTCCCATTCCCGCGCCATAAAGAGGAAGTGACGTCATGAAGTGTAAGGAAGAGGGATGCTGTCAGAAAGGGCGGGAAAGGTTATGATTTGTCCAAGTTGAAAAAAAACGTACCAATATTCGTTACATAGCAAAATGTTGATCATGTAAACAACCGCCAAGAAACGCGCATCGGCGATCTCGGCAGAAAACATGTTTACCGCGAGAATAGGAAAATCTAACGTATTTTTAACGAATTTTATTTGGAATATATGCTTAGTTTACTTTTAGTCACAAGGATGAATTGCCTAAAGCTATATTCAAAAACTCCGATATGATTTATTTTTCCAACGCTGGCACACTGAATGCTTTTTCGTGCCGATCGTTAGCGTTTTGTTTCGTTTTTGTATGCAACTGTTCTCCTTTCTAATAATTTATACATGGTTGTTTGGGGACCCGGCCACGACACACTTTACTTTTCTCAAGCACGCAAGCATATTGTCCTTATGATTATAAACAGTAATGTGGGCGTTCGATGTTCATTCAGAGTGACATGAAGACAATGCTTCCATTAAGCCTCATCTGTAGCTGTAGCCCTTGGGCTTTGTAGTAACGACATCTTGGCCTGATAGTAATTCTGTATTCGTGTATGTTTAAGATTGGACAGTGTGGACTTTTAGGATAAGTGCGTTTAGCTTGAAATCACAACAAAAGCATGTAAACGTAAACATTGTTTCCTTCAGGTGTACTCAACTGTAAATCTATTGAAAATCTGGAAATCTATTGAGCATCTGTTTACAAGATGCAAGATTATTACAATTCAGTGTTGACATATTTATATGCTAAGATGCCCACATTTTTTCTTATATTTTATTTGTTTACTTTTTCTAAAACATTTGCAAGATAGATGCACCAATATGCGCCATGAATTAGACATAAGTCGAGTTGTGCAAAGTTCAAGAGTACTACGAACGTCTTAAACCCATTCTTAACACCTTGGCTACTATCAAAGTTAAGAATTCTTAGGGCTACGAACGTTTCGAGAATAAGGGCCCAGGAATATTTATCAGTAACGGTAACGATTGCCCTGGGAATACAAACACACCTTCTACGAAACTATAGAATAGAATAGAAACGAATAGAACTATATCTAATAAACACGTAATAACACATGTGTTCATCATGTTCATCATGTTCATCATGAACACTGCCACTACTGGTGTTCCAACATGAGAGTTGTTTGTCAGTAATTGTATGGGTGCACATTGTTTCCACCATTTGTTTCTTTTTCATTGTCTGTGTATATCAACATCGTTATGAAAATTTGTTGACTATGTGCTTTTTACATATTGTTACTGTATATAAGTCAGATGGAAAATAAAAGAATTCGAAGAATATCTACGGTGTTCTAAGATTTGTTAAGTTTGGTTGTTTAACTAACTTAAGCAAACCGTAAGAAACCAAATGTGGACCACACAGTCCAGTGATCAACAACATGAGCATCGATATTCGCAGTAGGGATAGCCTGACCACCTGATCATGTAAGTCACCTCTCACGACAAGCATAGTCACCTTTTATGGCAAAGATGGATTGCTGAAGGCCTATTCTATCCCGGGACCTTCACGGGCCGCTGATTACAAAGATGGAAAGACTTCCTTCCGTATCCCCACTTGTGATAAAAGTCCAAGGCCATTCCGAAAATGGACACGCATCTATATGTTCGACAAATACTGAAAACAGGATTCACAGCACGAGATACTCAAACGAGAGAGTGGATGTAATATTATTTAGTTTATTATATTTTACTATAACATTTTCAGTTTAGAATAGAACAGGATGGAACTCTCAATGTTAAGATTTATGACAGGCGTGGATGAGGTGCTGACAGACCAAGATATGACAGCGTTGGCGACAGCCCAATTAGCGAGCATGTGGTGCTGGGGATACAAGTTGCCCGAACGTCCCAACCACTCAAAGTAATAGGTAATTGCTGTGGAACCTATGAAGATGTCAGTGTATCTGCCGGTTTTGACATGCCTTCGTGAGTTTGACGGGACCGCCGTTGGGGCAGGATGCGCTCACTTCCTCGCAAACGTCTGCTGTTACCATTGTTTAATGATCCATAACCCCATGCTTCTGCTACAATCGGATTTAAACAATGAAAAGGATTTTTTTTATTCTGGAAACGGTTTAGTTACTTCAACTTGCATGCCAAGCGTCTGGCACTGTGATGCTTTTGTTGTTGATTTTTATTTTCCTCAGCATTGTCAATGTCGATCAGACAGTTGTTCGTCGAAACGATTCCCTATAGGTCACGTCTAAAGTGGATATTGCATGACACAACCTTCCTGTCGCCGATACTTTAAATTTTCCGTTTCTACCATAACAATTTGAGAGCATCGAGGACTGCATGTTGCCGCCTTGATCAACAACTTTTGAACAAGTATCTTATGAAGTATGTAAGGTATAATCGGATATATTGTAATGAACCTTGTCTAAATGCTAATGTTGCAAAGAAGAACCGAAGAGATCAAAATACCGATAAGAATATTCCACATACCTTTTTTGAGGGCAGACACGAATCAGCACGAAATCTTTTGCTCAGCATCTGTTCCATACTGGCACTTGAAGCAAAGAGTGAGTGAGCTGTACATTGCTGTGTGCAGCCGAAACACATTCTGTGGAGTGAGTGACTTGAGTTTTACGCCGCGCTCAGCAATGTTCCAGCTTTACGTAGGCGGTCTGGAAATAATCGAGTCTGGACCAGAAAATCCAGTGATCAACAGCATGAGCGTCAATCTGTGCAATTGGGAACCGATGACATGTAAAAACCAAGTCAGCGAGCCTGACCACCCGATCCCATTAGTCGCCTCTTACGACAAGCATAGGTTGCTGAAGGCCTATTCTATCCGGACCTTCACATGTCCACTCTGTGGAGAGCAAAGGGGAATGTACCTCTGACCAAAACATCAGTGACGACACCAAGTGGTCGCGAAAAGTATAAGCGTGTTCTGCTCGAACGGTACCATCGACCTCTCACACATTTTTATCCTGTGGATTGTCGAACACCGCATCATGCAGTACTCCTCCAATACTAAGACGAGCTGAAATGATCTAACCCCTGAATTGAGTCAGTCTTCAGCAAGGCCAGGGGCGTTAAGAGACGAGCGGAGGTAGGGTAGCCAAGCCGTTAAAGTGTTCGCAAGTCACGCCGATCACTCGGGTTCCGTTCCTTACATGGGTGAAACCTGTGAATCCTATTTCTGGTGTTTATTGTTTGAATACTGCTAAAAGTGGTGTAAAACCATATTCATAAGAAGCGACTAAGGATCGGATAAGGATTCATAAGGATCGGATGGTCAGGATACGTTCCATCGCATCCCAGTTGTGCATACGGTGCAATCACTGGGTTGTCTAGTCCAATGTCGACAATTGACAGATGACTGTCAACTAGCTGGAGGAGCGCCGTGTATGTTTCTAATAATGTCAACCACTCCTGTCAGACTATCTTGCCACTCGTCGCTTTCCTGAATAAATAGAAAAGCTCGACGAAGCAAGTACAAATTTGAAGGTATGCATACAGACGTTTCGAGAAGGGTCTACAGAATACCATCGGCATTCTTTCCCATACAAAACATTCTTTCCCGCCCTAGCTATCTACCATGACCGTGACTACATTATCGACAGGTATTCTGGATAACTGTTGACACAACCTTGTGCTTTTTCTTCAACCATTAAAGAGAAACATTAATTGTCAAAGACGGATCACCGTACATTGCTCAAATGAAAGGAATGGATGAATTGACAGTCGTTTGTGCGGTCATTACAAATATGAATGTGAATGTTTTCCGCTCCCGTCGTGTCGGATCGTTAGGGCAAAGACGACCCAGTCGTCTCAGACGCTGCAATTTCTGTTGCGTCCTCTGGGTATGTCTGAAACGTAACGGGATAACGTCGGTAGACATCGGTTTTTCACCACTAAAAGAGAACTGCGCTTACCCGGCCTTCTCTTTAACACCAAGCAGACACGCCTTGTTATCTCACCTAGATTTAAATTTAAATTTCACTGGTCAATCACGCTGTAACAAGTTTCCATGACAACTGGGAAATATTTACCCGCTGCCACGGTAACCACCAAACTCTAAACAAGGACACTGTATCGCAAGCAATTGCACGACCTCATAATATGACGCATGCAGTGCCTGGAGTTTGGAAGCTGTTCAATCAGCTGTTTTTTAAGCTCACTTTGTACATATTGATTTTACCAACTTTCCCTTTTTGTTTTGACTAGTTCAGAAATTGACTTATTTTCACACTTAACATAAGCGTGTCAGAATATGTTTCACGCAGTGATAGAAATTAACCTTTCAGGCCAGTAGACATAAAGACTTACTGACCCAAGCGGTTTTCCACAGTTGAAAAAACTAATGCAGCCGAAACTCATTTTATACTAACCAACTGCAGTGAGGCAAACACATTTAAATGATAATGAAGAGACATTTTATCAGAAGGTGGGATACGGAAGGAAGTCTTTCCATCTTTGTAATCAGCGGCCCGCTAAGGTCCCGGGGTAGAATAGGTCTTCAGCAATTCATCTTTGCCATAAAAGGTGACTATGCTTGTCGTAAGAGGCGACGGACGGGATCGGGTGGTCAGGCTTGCTGACTTGCTTGACAAGTCACCGGTTCCTAATTGCGCTGATCAATGCTCATGTAGTTGATCACTGGATTGTCTGGTCCAGACTGGATTATTTACAGACTACCGCCATATAGTTGGAATATTGCTGAGTGCAGCGTAAACCTAAACTCACTCACTAACTTTATAATCAGCAATAACACATACCCATACTTTAGCATTGTTCTAATTGGCCCTGGTAAACTTCTACTCTCCTCGGAGCAAGCGTTAATTTCTATCACTGTTCATAGATTTTTAAAATCCACTCGAAATGCAGGCGGCATTTTATTTACTTGTCATTTCGATCTTTAACATAAAATGAGATGGTATTTTGTACATTTAAGATGGCAGGAAGATAAATACGTTAGTCTGATGTTCGCCTTTTCAAAGCAGTGTCATTCCTCGCCTGCCGCTTTGAGTGACATGCCTACAAAGAGGCATACATCAGTCCGTATTACGCTGGAGAGCGGCAAAAAAACGGCAAGGCGGTGTTACAACAAACCCACTCGCATTAATACTGCAAGGGGACCTAATTCTTCGGGAGACACAAGGTATCGTTCTTCTCACTCCTCACCAAACAAGAGCGAGTTGGTTGTATAAATAAATGATCGACGAAAGTCCAATGTGAATGTGTGTTCAGCAATAACAGAGCAACATGACGACATTGGACGCCAGAAATGCCTTCACACGTTTTACTGATAAGGAGACTCGAGCCCGGGTCTGTGTCCACCCTACCTTCACGTGGTCAGCTGTTCGACCATGTCATAAGACTGAGTTTATGCTGTCAAACACTAATGAGTCCAGGTGTTCGTGCAAGACAAGCCATTTTCCACGAAGCTCCTGTCATAACACATTAAACAGATTACAGTGTCCTGGCAACGTCATCAACAAGACAGCGTCATCGCGGTTAGTCTAGATTTAAACCCACTGCTTTTACAACGGATCAAACAAAAATTAAGTATTATCGGCCATAATGTTTCATATTGATTGGGGTCGAATTGTGTCAACGCAATGGACATGCACCAAATGACATTAATGACATTTAATGACTCGTGCATGCCAAGGAAAGGAAACTAGGGATCGTATTGTGTTCCGGTTTTGATCTTTGTCAAGCCAGACTTGCATCGGTTTCCCTTTAAACCGGTTTCAATGCTGGTCTGTAAGATGCAGGTTGGGATATTGACGAGATGTCAACAGGTAATTACAGCGTGTAGGGAAGTTCTTTGTGAATGCTGTTGGTGTGTTGGTGTGTTGGTGTGTGTGTGTGTGTGTGTGTGTGTGTGTGTGTGTGTGTGTGTGCGTGCGTGCATGAGTGCATGAGTGCGTGTACGTGTGTGAAGGAAAAAAACAGAAGTGAGAAAGAGGAGGAGGTTGTTTGAAGGGGGTGGGGGTGGGAGGGGGGCGGCGAGAGGGGGCGCGGAGTCGTGTTGTTGTGAAACATCATCCTGTGAATTACAGCTGAAGTGTTTATGAATATCGGTTAACTAGTTTTAGGTCACGTTTACTTTGACGCTGTTGCACTTTTACTGGTCATTTTCTCATTGCACTGACATTCGAACACATCTAACGCAGCAGGCTGTACTTTTGTCCTCTGTTTACATATGTAATGCGTTTTGTTTCTTTGTGTGATTGTTTGTTGTTCAACGCCACATTCAGCATTATTCCAGACAATCCGGCGACCAACAGTACGTGCATCGATCTGTGCTATGCATCGAACTGATATATGAAGACATGTGTCAACCACTTCAGTGAGTGTGACCACCCGATCTTTTTAGTCGACTCTTACGACAAGCATGGGTGGATGAAAACTAATTCTAACCCGCGTCTTCGCGGGTCGACACGAGTTACGATACAAAACGATAGTTTTGTCTAAACAGGACACTAACATAAGGTACAACAACACAGAAATGATCTGCGAACGCATCGAAGCATACCGGCATTGCGATTCATGCTTAACCAACCAGCACAGAGAACCGCACACGGTGCAAATACCTCCTGCCTATCTGTTAAAGTCCCAATATATCACTATAATTGGCATCCTATTTGTGTTGGTCAATTTTTCGAGTTCACCGTTAGCTTGTTTGAATATCACTGGTGTAGAAAATGCACGATTCTGACATCTTGATATGTTTGACACATGTCCTTGGGATACGACCCCTAAAACCATGTTGTATAGTTATTTCCTGTTGACGTTATTCTGCCCAGCTCCGACATTATTGTTGCCGGTATCATTGGCCATAATGTCATTGTTATTTAGTGGTATGGCATTATTATTCACCGTTCTCCCAGTATGATTCCCTGGCTTTTCCCTGTTTTGGTATATCATTCAGTGTTATGTCATCTTTATTCCTCGTTCTAGCATTATTATTCCGTTTTCCCGTTGTGGCATTATTCCATTCTGCAAGTATGAGTATCCACTACGGTATCACTATTCCACCTTATGGTTTATATCATTCACCGATCATTATCATTCAATATCATGGCATTATTATTGTCCGTCATGGCATTATTGTTCCCCATTTTCCCATTAGTATTACTGGTTATGGAAGAATTATTGACCGTTGCAGCATGATTGTTCTGTTCTGCTAATTGTTATTAAACTGTATGACATTATTATTGTCAGTTACGGCTTTATTAGTCAACGGTATAGCATTATTATCAACGTTCTGCAATTAACATTCTCCGTAATGACATTAACATTCATTTGTGACATTACTATTCGCCGCATTACTGGTCGCCGTTCTTGCATTATTATTCCTGTTACAGAATTATTACTATTGTTTATAAATGTTTTCACGAAAGGATAATCAGCTTCGACACAGATTGGGCCTTGGGGTAGCCCAGTGGTTATAGAGGTCGCTCGTCGTGTTGCGGCATCGGGTTCGATCCTCCGAACATGAGTTGACTGTTTGAAGACAATGTATGGTGTCTTCACCCTGATATTGCCGGAATATTGATACAAGTGGCTGGAATTAGAACCATCTATTCATATCTCGTCGCTATGGTCGAGTACCAAGCACTTTTATCTCTACACAACAGTCGCCAATCGCTGACCCTTCGTTGCCGCGTCTACTTTCGTATCGCTTATCCCGACATTACAGGTTACACGGCACCAAAAGTTTTCCCATACACTTCTATAGTAACCCTATATTTTTTCAAACAACATCCAGGCTATCAACAGCCATTCCATGTACATGGGGGTACAATCTGCCCTTTAAACTATAATAAGACAAATTCTGTCCTGCGTGTCTGGTTTTCACATCAGCACATCAACCCTCCACTCCGCGCCAAACGTCACCTACTTGAAAATATCTGTGCACACATAAGCATAAGTCATGGTGATAAAAATGACAGCACTGAATACTTAAAATTGTGGTCAGTTTTAATTACTGGATGGATGTGCTTTTAAAACACATAAACATCTGACACTATTTCATCCAATGTTAGCTGTGGCAGGCCTCTGTCCGTGTGAGTGATTCTGATATAGTGTAGCGGAACCTGTACAACACCAATGTCTCGGAACTCTTGCAGCTCCACATTTCAAGCACCTATCACAACCGCTGCCATCTTTTGGTTTATGGTTACCCCAAAACACTCCGTTTATATCGAATTTACAGTCGCACTTTCGAAGTTCACTTTCGTTTTTATTTTCTGAGGTGAAACAAAAAAGCCTCTCTCAACCCAGTTTGCTGAACAGTTCAATTACAAATTCTAAATATTTTTATAGGCTTGTAATTAATATGTCGGAAGCTCCGTGCAAACACGAAGTTTCTAAGCTTCATGCATAATAGGTACAGAATTCTCATTACCGATGTTGATGGATGTCTTTTTTATGTTCATTTCCAATTTTCAAACTTACCGCGTTCCGCCAAGGACGCTCTGAAGTCGATTAGGCTTTCTAATGGAAGCAATCAAGGAAGAACATAACCGATATCGATTTTTTGCGAATTTGACAACCAGGCACTTAAACCTATAGATGATTTTCAAGGGAGACTCCATTTTCCCAATAAATCATAGAACACCTGAACACCACTTACAACAGAACATCATTACAACTGAACACCATTTACAACCAGCATTGCCCTATAATATTCTAGTGATATTCAGATTTTCAGGTCACGCTGAACTATCACCGTAAAAATATTATTTTCATCTCGAAGTTAATCAAATTTGAAAGTTTTCAGTTTTAGGGAAACTTGTTCTTTTTCCAAGAATTTTCTGTCGTACTTTTATTAAACCAGATTATGTGTAATTTTGCAAAAAATATAGGATGTGAACACTGATATATTCATACATTCGGCAATGTATATGCAATACATATACGGTTTCCATAATGTACATAATGTGGTCTGGAGCCAGTCTCATCACTGACTTTAAGTAATCATTTGATAGGAATCTTAGTATTATTATCCATATTCCGATTCCCATGGAAATCTTGGACAGTTCTAGACGTACTAGTGAGTGAGTATGGCTTTACGTTGTTTGACATTCCAGCAAAATCACGGCGTCACTCGTTGTACATATGAGTGATATAGATATTAGATCTTTGGCGTGAATGCAATTTAATTCTTTAACTTCAGGCTATATATAAAAAGTGAAACGTTTCTGAAGCATCGGTACGTCACTTTTATTTGGGTGTGTAACCTTTTTTTATTGCCATTTCAAAAATAAAATTTTGACTTGGCCGCGTCCCGATCATCCATTTGTCCAGTATAAGAATGAGTGTCTGTAAGAACGAGTTTGACTGAATCTACAGCTCATTCATACGTGCAAAACGTCCTAAGCTGTATTTCTGAGAGAGAGAAAATAAACATGTGTTCCTCCCTCTTCACTTTTTTTCTATCAGCAATTAAAAAACAAAGTCCTACCGCCCTCGTCACTTTTGAAAAATGTGCCCCAGAAACGTTTAATTAAAGTTTACTTTTTATGCAGCTTTACGAAACTCCAATATTTGGCAATACAGCTGTATACGGGTAGGAGCTTGACTACCATTTAAAACAAGACCGGGCTTACACGTGATAGTTGCTAAAAAGGGGTGGGCAAACCCTCAATACTATCTGTATAAAATTATACGTTTTGCAGTCTATCGGGCTTACACGTGATAGTTGCTGAAAAGGGTGGGCAAGCCCTCAATACTATATGTATGTAAGTTTTGCAGTCTATCGGGCTTACACGTGATAGTTGCTAAAAAGGGTGGGCAAGCCCTCAATACTATCTGTATGTAAGTTTTGCAGTCTATCGGGCTTACACGTGATAGTTGCTAAAAAGGGTGGGCAAGCCCTCAATACTATCTGTATATAAGTATTGCGGGAAAGATTTCCGCCCGTAACCCCCGTTTTCCTTTTTTAAATTCTTTCTATGTCTTGTAATAGATGGTTTTATGGAAGGCCTACCCCAAACCTAACCCTAATCCTAACATTAAACATAATGTTAAATCTAAACCCTAAACCC
This sequence comes from Haliotis asinina, assembly GCF_037392515.1. NCBI lineage: Eukaryota > Metazoa > Mollusca > Gastropoda > Lepetellida > Haliotidae > Haliotis > Haliotis asinina. The sequence continues at coordinate 37,408,007 of NC_090295.1, forward strand.
TAAACCCTATCCCCTAGAAATAATCATAATAAACCGATTACATTTCAAGCGGGGGTTATGGGGTGAACTCTTGCCAAACCATCCTACATAATATACATATACCCTACAGCACAACAGTATATGTACTGTGATATTCATAGAAATCTATACAATGAACAGTTATGAAGTGATATGACATCTCCAGTGGTAGACACATTACATTTACTAGCAACAGATATAAAACATGACTGACAGTGATGGCTGTTGTGTAGGCACACATGCTTGTGTGTCACCTGAATCTCATAAAATGATTCAGTTATTGCTAGCATACTTGAAATATTAATCGTGATGCAATAAACAAGAAAACCATGCCTATAAACACACATTATTTGGATTATACTTTTCATAAAACACATCCATATCTTCACATCACACACTTATATCATAACCTAAGCAAGAATGATATTTAAAATATAACTATATTTAATAAATATTACACCATACGTAAAAAGTTTATAATCAAGTTTACTAACCTTAAACAGAGAGGTTATAGAGAGAAATTAGAACAGAAATCAGCCGTCCGTTAAAAAGTCACGAACTGTCATACACGTAGGTGCTTCTTGTATGGCTGTATGTGGCTTGTCCTCTGAGTTGAGAACAAAAGAACACCCTGTTCTCCCACAGTGACACAATAGACCCAAGGTCCAGCTTGGGGTAATCAAGCTGGAGTAAACGTTTACACCACCCTAAGCAGTACCCATGCAGCATCACAACGGGAGGCATCAGAAATGCGTTTTATATGTTGTATGGGATTGAACCCGGGTGTTTGCCGTGACAGCTTCGACTTCAAGGACAAGGCCATCTCATCGCCCCTTTATGTTATGTAATTACCGATTATATAGATAACATGTTTGTGAAAACTTTAATATACAAAGGGTATTTCCAATCACGGTACGAGTCATTTGAAGCGTGTTATTCCCATTCGTTCCCGTGTTGTTGTTTTTTGGCGAGTGACGAATCGACTAGCCTTTGCATTGTTTATGGTGGTCACCACTGGTCTGGTTGGATTCGCTTATCTTTTCGATAACACCTTTTATTACCACAATTAGTTTGAGAGTTATTTATACTATAGTAGAATTATACAATCGAATTTTCCTTTATTACAGATTCCTTATGGACGTGGAAAGTATCTTTATTTGTTTGCTTTTTAGACATCGGATTTTGTTAATGTCCATTCACCAATTAGGCTTTAAAGTGGATACAAATAATAAGCCGGACTTAAGTGTCACTGATTACACGTATCCCTGGTGGAAATGTAATTGACATACTAGCTACAAACCACTTTCCACAATCCATCATCCATTCCACGACTTCGACTGTAAAATATGAATGTAAGCCTTCAATACCGGAGAATGACACATCTCGAACATCAGTCAAAACATTCCATTGGCACGCAAAGCAAGATCATGGAAACAACTTTAAAGGATAAAGTTAATTACAGTTGTATTTAACTCGTCTTCACATTCTAAATATAAACTCGTGCGTCATGCATGATGGCAGTTGGCATCTTTAGCAGCGCCATCTTGCATCAACTGACCAATCAGCTTCGACGATAACAAAAACTCTGCAGTCAGAACTTGTGCAAATATCAAATAAGGATGAAAATCCTTATTTCTAAAACCTCTCAGTAATTGATCTCACATGACCGGCACCAGCATATCTGATAGAACAACAGAACAATTCACATTCTCTGAAAAACAGGGGAAATAATCGACAATTGATCATGTTGTTCTCAACACACGAAAGTGAGTTTCACCAAGACTTGTTTATTCAGACGTAAGATGACCTTTCTTAAACGATCTTTTATTGTGAAAAGGATGCGTTATGGTGTATCTAATTACTGTCACCTAAATGGCTCATATACACTGTCGTGAGAAAATACGTCAGAATGCCCCATTAGTGTCAACTTGTCCTCATTGTATTTTCCTGAGTATCAAACACTTTGATCATTTAAAGTTTAAGTGCGTTTTCTTCAGTTACAAGATACATCTTCATTTCTCGTGAGAACATGTTCTTGACTGAAATCGGCGTCATTCATCAAAAGACCTATTGTCAATTATAAGATTGCTTTTTCAGAAGGTGCAATTAAAATAGCTAAACCTTCTTACTAATGACCCAGCGACAACATTGCCTTGCAAATCAGAGTCTACGCGGATTGCAATTAAACGAGCGTTTAAAACACTGAAGCGCATGAAATAGATTATCTTTCACCATGAAGAAGACAATTAGCGCTGACCTGAAAAAATAATTAAAATGAGATCGAGAATGTACACGGATACACGCTCATGTCGCTGAAATATTTTGTTACAAACAATAATGAACTTATTGTACTCATCAAAACTGCGTATCTTAATCTCCTTGGGAATTAGGTTATTAGGGGTTATCCCGCTCGAAACCCCAACCATCGCTTCCATTTTGCATAGTAGTGAATTCAGTTCCTCACATGGGTACGATGTGTGAAGACCATTTCTGGTGTACCCCGCAGTGATATTGCTGGACTATTGGTACAAGTGGAGTAAAGCCATACTCATTCACTCACTCACTCACGCACTCACTCACTCACTCACTCATAGTGGTGAATGACTAAGGCAGCACGAACAATTTTCAAACTCATGAGGAATTTCCACCCAAATCGACTCGTGGATGCAAATTATGGAAGGAGAAAAGTCAGAGAGATGATCGACATTAGCTTCCCACTTAAATAAATGCAGTTGAAATACGTCCTGGGACATTTCTAACATGCTGGTTTAGAATATATTGGATTATTCTGACTACTCTTCATCCGTCTAGACTAATCCACGCCCAAAATAACTAGGACACAAGTTTCCGCTGAATCTGACCAGAAAAAAATGTAATACAATTACAACACTGCCTAAACGTAACAATGAATTAAATAGCAGTATCAATAGTTAGTTACTAGTTAGGTTTCACATTATTTGCCCCGGCTCCCACACGCTCCCCACCTCAGTTTTCCACAATGGTACAATATGTGAAGCGACCTATCAGGTGTCCCCCGCCGTGATATTGCTGGAATATTGACAGCGGCGTAAAAAATCGCATTCACTCTCGAGCTGTGTTACCCTGTGTAAAATGACATCGGAAATATTCTGGAAAAATCGATCAGCCACGAGTACACATGTACTAGAACTTACAAACATTGAAATTGGATCCATGGTCAGGACATAAACTTACATGCCCACTTCAAAATTTTCAGTTTGATGAAGGAAATCGATATCACCTGCGTATGTGTAAGAAATATATTTATCCGACTTGACAGGAAATGAGCCTCTGCTTAAAATCGATCTTTGCAACTGAATTTTAAGAATTATTGATTCCTTGGGAGAAAATGATACCACGGTGAAAAGTTCTATCCAATTAATGTTTTCTTACATGTTTGTTACCAGCGACGAATTCAGCACTACTTGACATGCCTGCGTACTGCTTGCTATGAACACCCAAATCCACCACTTCCTCACACCAACCATCTCCAAGACCCTGTGTATAAGCCAGTAATACCTGTAAAGAATTGATCTTCACCAACCCATGTTTGTCGTCAGGGGCGACTAACGGGATCGGATGGTCAAAATCGCTGACTTGGTTCTCATTTTATTACAATTGTACAGGTCTATGTTTGTGATGTTGATTACATACCGCATAGTAAAACGACATTCTTTGTAATACCATTTTAATTAAATGAGTTAATAATTCCGTATCGTTGGCGTGCCACGTTTGCTCGTTTGATACCAAATCATTAACTCGTTTAATAAAAGTGGTATTACACGGAAGGTCGTTTTGTATCCACTATGTATGATGTAGACTGGATTATTTACAGATCGTCGCCACATAACTAGGGAAACCGCAACAAGACACAAACAAACAAAACAACACCAGGGGAAACTCGGTAACTGGAAACACACTTTGTACTTTGAGAATGCGAGACTACAACTAAATAAGTTGTCAGTCTGTTATCAACAGGAACATTAAAACAGTGGTGTCACCGTGGCATATAACGATGTAACTAGTAGTTGGAGTTAGATCCCAAGTTTCCAATAACTGATGAAGGGTTTCCAGATCAATATAATTTGATGAAGGGTACTGAACAAGAATAACACAATCAAATACAAGTTGTAGGAAAATATCAGCTGTCCAATATTATGTTAAACCTGTGCCAAAACGCCCCAAAAAGCGCATTTTACTAATCTCCAAACAGTTGTGCGATAAATTGAACCATGTCCAATCTAATTGGAAGCAGAATTTCAATGCTATTCTGTGATGATTTCGGGTTAAGATGATAACTAAGGGCAATCAGTGTAAACATGTCAGAGAAACTTGATTACATTATCACATGTTGGATATGACCAATTTGATGATAGTTCAGTTTATGTAATGCACCTGATGTGAAATGTTTTAGCAACACAATTTGTGACCACACGGAAAAAAGAATTCAAACAAAGAAACGAAAAGGCGATCATCAACATGACCAGAGAACGCCTTGACCACAAGGTAGGACAACACTTCACTGATATTGGAGAGAGTGAGTGAGTTTAGTTTTACGCAATATTCCAGCAATATTCCAGCAAAAACACGGAGGGGGACACCAGATATGGATTTCACACACTCTACCCATGTGGCGAATCGAACACGGGTTGTAGGCGTGACGAGCCAAAGAGGATCCACTGACCATCAATGTTGGACAACAAGCAACCGTTTGACTGGTATAGTTGGTATAGGTTGATGTTTTCCCAGAACATCACCTTGAATTAGAGTCAATAAGATCGATAAATACAGACAGGCATATGGATGGAATACTGCAAAGATAAACATTACCGACAGGGTTTCACTTCACCCTACAAATACTGCAGCTGAGAATTATTATTATTCAGATTCTTCTTAATTATACAAGGGTTATCTGTCTGAGGGAGGTTTACTGTCAAAACACAGATATTGAACGGGGAAAACACGAGATGTCAGTGGTCTACAGCATGACGCCATCATGAGTAATGCTTGTTTGTGTTGTACATTCTGGAGACTTACAGACAAAAGGCAACTATATAATTTGTCCTTGGTGAGGTGGAGAACGTGTCTTTGACAATGGCTGTGAGTGTGAGAGTGTTTAACGTGTTAAACCACTTTGCACTAATTTTAAGAACGGACTGTCAGCTTCAGTTTGGGGAAAATTACAGATAAGAATGATTTCACTCAGAAAGTCTACTTTATGAAAATTAAGTTCCACGCACTCACATGGTTACTTTATTTATTGAATACTAATACATACAGTAGTTATTGTGTACTTGTGCATTATATTTTTATCTTAGGATATGTTTTTCTGGTTGTTATTTTTCTTTCTTCTTGGCGTGGGGTGGATGTGTTTAGGGGGTTTTTGACGGTTCTTTTCACCTCTTGTCCGGAACATCGACTGATGCCTATGTGACTGGTTAATCAATAATGAATAGTGATAGGACTTTGCTAACACAAGTGCTACATTTATCGAATAATATTGACTAAACGGTTCTGGATTTATCGCCAATGGCAACACTACCTGATTCTACCTTGTTAACATTGAGCTTATGCTGTGTGGTTTTCATATCAAAATCTGTGTTATCTTGGATTTGAACCCAGCACTAGTGGATCCACTGAATCTTTCGTGGTCATTATTAGTTTTAATGGGAGTCGTCTAAAGGCAGATTATGTTAATCGCATAACAGCACGACATTTCGAGGTGAAAATATCTCTAACCGAGATAATTCCACAACTCCAAATGGCCCAGAAATGTCCAAATCTTCAAGCCACCGTCATCAGCTGTGAGAAGTTGTGTGCCAGAAACCGGTGATCGCCCTCGTTTGGTTCCTTGGTTTGTCTACACAAAGGCTGTGCTCTTTGACCCCGTTCTGTCCATATGAACGTCAAACGTCACGATCAATCAAAACTAATGAACTGGAATTAACGCCAGGTATTGAGGCAACTCTTACAACTGGACACAACCACATCAACACTTCACCACTTTACCACTCCATCTACTCCATCTGTAACACTGCAACACATGTTACCCTGATTTCAAGTCAAAAATGAGTGAAAGTCATTTCGTTCGATTCCTGCAAGTGACTGGTTCTCGTTCATGCCTCTTATGCTTATTAAACGACACTTGTATGTAGCAACGATGTTGAATTTGTTTGCTTGTTTAGTTTTGTTTTATAACCCCCTACTATGCAAGTAATCCCTATGTCTTTCTCTCTCTCTCCCTCTCTCTCTCTTGCTCTCTCTCCTCTCCCACTTTCTCTTTCTCTGACCTATCTACGAGCTCTCCACACACAGATACAGATACGTACGGGCACTTTTACACTCTCTCTCTTAAACTCACTTACGGACCCTCACTCACGCACTCGCATTTACTTCTGCACATACACGTCGTTCGATAACACGTCCCCAATCCTTTTCACATTAGTGAATCAAAAATGTTTACATCAACGCACTGATACACATACATAAGCACACACATACTCACATACTCAAAAATGCACGCGCAAACACACATGCACGCACTCACACACTCACACATACATACATATATATACGCCCACACACATTTTCTTTCCCTACTTCTCCCAACACCCCCTTCTCCCAGCCCCCGTCCCACCACGCCACCACTGACAACAACACGACCCTGGCATGCCCTGTCTTCATCAAATACGACATGCCTGTCTGAAGTGATCTGCTTCTTGTCAGATACTAATTTCACCATAAGGATGATTTATCAATAACTGCTTGGACACGACCTTGAACCAAACAAGTGCATAGAATAGTGCACCGAGTTATGGCTTTTCCATATTTAATTAAAATGGATTCTGAAGTCACTCTGAAGGTCGACCTATAGATTGATTCTTCTATGACGCACGTCCCAAACATGTCTTACTTTAATGAAACCCTGGATCAAGGTGAGATGGCTTGTCAATGGAAACCAAAGAATCACAGAATGAAGGAATTGTTTCATCGGTCAATGGATCCTTAGAAACATTTCTCCTTTGAAAACCCACAGGTCTTCGTCAACAAAACACACAAACTAACTAGTCCAATTTTCCTGCATTCCTACTCTTCCGCTTTCCTACATTCCAGAGCTACGAACAGATCAACCAACGTGGGCCTGTTACACCAGACAACATGGTATTACTATCGCATATCATCAAAATAATTAATGTGTCGTTTTCCAGACTCTCTGAATCAGCTTGAAATATATCATTTTACTCTCATGTTTAATGATTGCTTGCCACACAATCAACTGTACTGAATCCCCAAAGACCATCATAGCAATTTCACATCCTAACGAATTGGAGAAACGTTTGTAATGCTACTCCAGTGCTATTAGTTGTCTGAAAATCGCATCATCAATTCCATATTATCCAGAGTCTGCTGTCATTCCATGGATCTCATCCCGGACTGGCTTTTTTAAAGTCTGGTCTGCAACAAATCACTTGTCAAGACCAAGGAGAGAAAACAAGTTCATCGTAAATGTATAAAGCCAGAAAAGAACCAGACTCGATTATCCATCAAAATACATTCCATTGGGAGTTAACGGCAAATCACTGGTGAATGTGAATGGATTACTGAAAATCAGAGAAAAGATTCAGCGTTTGCATCAAGAGTGAGTGTGACCAGGACAAGGGTATCTCACCGCTCCTTTATGTTATGTAAATACGGATAATATAGATAACATATTTGTGAAAACTCTAATATCCAAAAGGTATTTCCCATCACGGCACTAGTCATTTGAAGCTTATTTTTCCCATTCGTTCCTGTGATTTTCGCAAGTGATGAACTGACTAACCATTGCATTATTTATGATGGTCTGCTTGGACTCGCTTATCTTTTCAATCACACCTCTTATCATCACAGTTTGATACTCATTTATACTATGGTAGACATATACAATCGAATTTGTTTTAAATATCCACATTTGTTTGCTTTTTAGACATCGGATTTTGTTGTCCATTCAGCAATTACACCTTAACATGGGTACAAATAATAAGCCGGATGTAAGTGTCACTGATTACACGTATTTCTGGTGGGAATGTAATTGGCATACTAGCTACAAAACACCTCCAACAATACATCATCCATTCTATGACTGCAACTGTAGATTCTAAATGCAAGCCTGCAACACCAGAGAATGACACATCTCGAGAATCAGTCAAAATATTCCATTGGCACGCAATGCAGGATTATGGAAACAATTGTAAAGGGTAAAGTTAATTACAGTTGTATTTAACGTTTTCACCTTCTATTTAAGAATCAGTGCCTTATGTGTGATGGAAGTTGGCATCTTTAGCAGCGCCATCTTGCATCAACTGACCAATCAGCTTCGACGATAACAAAAACTCTGCAGTCAGAACTTGTGCAAATATCAAATAAGGATGAAAGTCCTTATTTCTAAAACCTCTGAGTAATTGATCTCACATGACTGGCACCAGCATATCTGATAGAACAGCAGAACAATTCACATTCTCTGAAATACAGGGGAAAATAATCGACAATTGATGATTTCAGCACACGAAAGTGAGTTTCACCTAGGCTTGTTCATTCAGACGTAAGATGACCTTCCTTAAACGATCTTTAAAGGATGCGTTACGGTGTATCTAATTACTGCCACTTATAGATAACTTATATACATTGTCGTGAGAAAATACGTCACGATATCTCATTAGTGTCAAATTGTCCTCATTGAATTTTCCTGAGTATCAGACACTTTGATCATCTAAAGTTTAAGTGCTTTTTTGGTTCACTAACGGAAGATTATGCTATTATTTCTCGTGAGAATACCTGAAATCTGTTCTTACCTGAAATCGCCGTCATTCATCAAAAGCCCCATTGTCAATTATCAGACTGTTTTTTCAGCAGTTGCATTTAATTTAGCTAAACCTTCTTACTAATGACCCAGTGATAATTTTGCCTTGCGAATCAGAGTCTTCGCGGATTGCAATTAAACGAGCGTTTAAAACACTGAAGCGTATGAAATGAATTAACTTTCGCTATGAAGAAGAGATTGACAGCTGACCTGAAAAGGCAATTATGCTAAGATCGAGAATGTACACGGATACTCGCCCCTCTCGCTGAAATATTAACATTAAAAAATAACATTAATGAACTAAATTGTGGTCATGACAAATGCTTATTTCAATCTCCTTGGAAATTAGGTTATTAGGGGTTATCCCGCTCGAAACCCCAACCATCGCCTCCATTTCACATAGTAGTGAATTCAGTTCCTCACATGGGTACGATGTGCAAAGACCATTTCTGGTGTACCCCGCAGTGATATTGCTGGACTATTGGTACAAGTGGAGTAAACCCATACTCACTCACACACTCACTCACTCACTCACTCGCTCGCTCGCTCACGCACTCACTCACTCATAGTGGTGAATGACTAAGGCAGCACCAAGCATTTTCAATGTCATTGGGGAATTCCTACCAAAATCGACTCGTGGATGCAAATAATGGAAGGAGAAAAGTCAGAGAGATGATCGACATTTGCTTCCCACTTAAATACATGCAGTTGAAATACGTCCTGGGACATTTCCTAACATGCTGGATTAGAATATATTGGATTATTCTGACTACTCTTCATCCGTCCAGATTAATCCACGCCCAAAACTAGGACACAAGTTTCCGCTGAATCTGACCATTTGTACAGAGAAGACATGGACCTGCAAGATTCTGCAACGTTATAAGACACACCGATCACCTAAAATGCTGCGACTCTATACAAAGCAGCTTCTCGTTAGACATATGCCACTACGTGTTTATGAACTCAGAAGGTGGCAGATTTACTTCGAGAGTACAGTTAATTAACTCTGGCCGTCATCTATCAATGCATTCGTCAATTTTTTTATTAACCTGAAATATTATTACGCTCTAGCGCATTCACATGCTCAGAGCAGACCGTGTTCAAAGCTAAAATCTGTGGCGACTTTTTTTCAGAAGTTTGAGAGCTTTGGGGTACTTACTGGATTGAATATTAACTCGTTCAATCAATCAAATGATTAGATCAAATGATTAGATCCGACTTGCAACTAATTTTTAAAAAAAACTTGTAAAAGGGGCAAGTAATTTCTCATCAAACGGGAAAAGCTTTCATTATTTTTGCAGTTTGCTGTAATTGTGAAGTTTCAGATTGAAAATAGTCAACGGGATTAATTGTGTAGCGGCGTATTATTATGAAATTTGGAAAATGATCATTATAAAGTATAGTTATGAATTCAAACACCCTCTGTTCAAACAAATATTTGCACGAAAAGTATTAATAAAATCAGTTATAAATCGTTGTAATAAATGATTCAATAAAATAATACTTCTTGTTTGTGTAAAATTTAAAAGTTTCTTACTGAATTTCACAAACCCCATGACAATATATCGTGTCTTATATTTTACGTAATACACGAGAATTAGGCAAGTGCTTTGTTACCAATCAGGATCACATCTGGTTTACATTTTCAGCGAAGTCCTCCTCTTGTCCAAGATTTTCATCGATCCATGGGAACTACACTAGTTTGCTTTTTAGCCAATGGAATCACTTGGGTAGATAATCGAGTTATTATTTTCTGGCACTAACGTCTTATTTTTATACGGTTTCCCATCTTTGTGTGACCTTCGTTTCCATTTGGAGGAGCATAATTCCACTGTCCTGTAGAAAGTTTCAAGAGGTATCGATAGTGTCTTGACCGTTTTTCAAGTAAATGAAACCTATGGAAGATACAGTTGTTTTCAGTGCATGGAAGACAACAAACGGACCCTAAGTAATTGTCTTAAGCTGTTAATGCCAAGAGCCAGGCAGTTGAACACAAGTGACATCTTTTCACATGTCATAGACCGGGTTTGGTTCCTTGAAATCCCAAACATTTGGATCTTCCCGCCTTTGTGTCAAAACGTATCTCTCCATACGAGGCTTTCATATTTTTGTCAGCGGCAAGGTGGACCAGCTATCTGAAGTTATACGTTATATATACTCTGCAAAAAATGCGAAAATAAAAAAAGTAGAAAAACTAAGGTTTGTTTGCTGATTAATAATGAATAGCAAACTTAGATTTCATAAAGTATGGCGAAACGTTTACCGTAACAAAATGCAACCAACAAATATATAACCAAAGGTACAAGACACAGAGTGCAGCATGTACAGCGATCCCCCTGTAGGTAATAACACAAGTGAGGTAAACGAAGCATTCAATAAGGGCTTCTGTAGCCTTGTGGTTAAAGCGTTGGTTTGACACACCGAAAAAACGGCTCCAGTTTTCCACAATGGTACAATGTGTGAAGCTCCTTATCTGGTGTCCCCCGCCGTCATATTGCTGGAATATTGAAAGCTGCGTAAAAAATCGCAGTCACTGTCGAGCTGTGTTTGTAATCTAAGCTGTTTCAATGACTGGCATATCAACGCCGACAGACTGGGTATTGAATTATACCGACTGGACTTACGTACCACGTCAGGTTTAAACTCATAAACGTTTAATTTGTCTTGACAGTTTCAGTCTTTTAATAATGCAAATAGTGAAATAGTGCACCCTGTGTAAAATGACATCGGAAATATTCTGGAACAAAAATCGATCAGTCACGAGTACACATGCACTAGAATTTACAAACATTGAAATTGGATCCTTAGCCAGGATATAAACGTACATGCCCACTCCAAAATTTTCAGTTTGATGAAGGAAATCGATATCACCTGCGTATGTGTAAGAAATATATTTATCCGACTTGACAGGAAATGAGCCACTGCTTAAAATCGATTTTTGCAACTGAATTTTAAGAATTATTGATTCCTTGGGAGAAAATGATACCACGATGAAAAGTTCTATCCAATTAATGTTTTCTTACATGTTTGTTACCAGCAACAAATTCAGCACCACTTGACATGCCTGCGTACTGCTTGCTATGAACACCCAAATCCACCACTTAATCACATCAACCATTTCCAAGTCCCTGTGTATAAGCCAGTAATACCTATAAAGAATTGATCTTCACCAACCCATGTTTGTCGTGAGGGGCGACTAACGGGATCGGATGGTCAGAATCGCTGACTTGGTTCTCATTTTATTACAATTGTACAGATCTATGTTTGTGATGTTGATTACATACCGGATACTAAAACGACATTCTTTGTGATACCATTTTAATTAAATGAGTTAATAATTCCGTATCGTTGGCATGTCACGTTTGCTCGTTTGATACCAAATCATTAACTCGTTTAATAAAAGTGGTATTACACGGAAGGTCGTTTAGTATCCACTATGTATGATGTAGACTGGATTATTTACAGATCGTCGCTATATAGCTAGGGAAACCGCAACAAGACACAAACAAACAAAACAACGCCAGGGGAAACTCGGTAACTGGAAACACACTTTGTGTTTTGAGAATGCGAGACTACAAATAAATAAGTTGTCAGTCTGTTATCAACAGGAACATTAAAACAGTGGTGTCACCGTGGCATATAACGATGTAACTAGTAGTTGGAGTTAGATCCCAAGTTTCCAATAACTGATGAAGGGTTTCCAGATCAATGTAATTTGATGAAGGGTACTGAACAAGAATAACACAATCAAATACAAGTTGTAGGAAAATATCAGCTGTCCAATATTACGTTAAACCTGCGCCAAAACGCCCCAAAAAGTGCCTTTTACTAATCTCCAAACAGTTGTGCGATAAATTGAACCATGTTTAATCTAATTGGAAACAGAATTTCAATGCTATTCTGTGATGATTTCGGGTTGAGATGATAACTAAGGGCAATCAGTGTAAACATGTCAGAGAAACTTGATTACATTATCACATGTTGGACATGACCAATTTGATTATCTATTGACCCAAGCAGGTTTTAACTGAATCCCAAACCAATCGGTGTTAATGCTGGTGTTAGGGTTCTGTGACAGTTGACAACTCCTATCAACTTTTTCTTCCTTTTCTTCCTCTCCAGCTCCTCTTCAATTCTTACTTTGAGGTGTAACAAGTGTATGGTGTCGATTGGTGGATAGTGTAATCGACATTTTAATATCATATGATACTTAAGCATAGTTTTGTAATAGTTCAGTTTATGTAATGCACCTGATGTGAAATGTTTTAGCAACACAATTTGTGACCATACGGAAAAAAGAATTCAAACAAAGAAACGAAAAGGCGATCATCAGCACGACCAGAGAACGCCTTGGCCACAAGGTATGACAAAACTTCACTGATATTGGAGATATGTCACTGATATGTCTTCCCTGAACATCACCTTGAAATAGAGTCAATAAGATCGATCTTATTAACAATAACAATAGTTAAATACAGACAGGCATATGTATACTATATATATAGTCCATGAAGGTCACCTTGAAATAGAGTCTCTAAGATTGATCTTAATAACGATAACAATAAATTAAGTACAGACAAGAGATATGGATGGAATACTGCAGAGATAATCATTACCGAGAGGGTTTCACTTCACCCTACAAATACTGCAGCTGAGAATTATTATTATTCAGATTCTTCTTAGTTATACAAGTGTTTTCTGTCTGAGGGAGGTTTACTGTCAAAACACAGATATTGAACGGGGAAAACACGAGATGTCAGTGGTCTACAGCATGACGCCATCATGAGTAATGCTTGTTTGTGTTGTACATTCTGGAGACTTACAGACAAAAGGCAACTATATAATTTGTCCTTGGTGAGCTGGAGAACGTGTCCTTGACAATGGCTGTGAGTGTGAGAGTGTTTAACGTGTTAAACCACTTTGCACTATTTTTAAGAACGGACTGTCAGCTTCAGTTTGGGGAAAATTACAGATAAGAATGATTTCACTCAGAAAGTCTACTTTATGAAAATTAAGTTCCACGCACTCACATGATTACTTTATTTATTGAATACTAATACATACAGTAGTTATTGTGTACTTGTGCATTATATTTTTATCTTAGGATATATTTTTCTGGTTGTTATTTTTCTTTCTTCTTGGCGTGGGGTGGATGTGTTTAAGGGGTTTTTGACGATTCTTTTCACCTCTTGTCCGGAACATCGACTGATGCCTATGTGACTGGTTAATCAATAATGAATAGTGATAGGACTTTGCTAACAAAAGTGCTACATTTATCGAATAATATTGACTAAACGGTTCTGGATTTATCGCCAATGGCAACACTACCTGATTCTACCTTGTTAACATTGAGCTTATGCTGTGTGGTTTTCATATCAAAATCTGTGTTATCTTGGATTTGAACCCAGCACTAGTGGATCCACTGAATCTTTCGTGGTCATTATTAGTTTTAATGGGAGTCGTCTAAAGGCAGATTATGTTAATCGCATAACAGCACGACATTTCGAGGTGAAAATATCTCTAACCGAGATAATTCCACAACTCCAAATGGCCCAGAAATGTCCAAATCTTCAAGCCACCGTCATCAGCTGTGAGAAGTTGTGTGCCAGAAACCGGTGATCGCCCTCGTTTGGTTCTTTGGTTTGTCTACACAAAGGCTGTGCTCTTTGACCCCGTTCTGTCCATATGAACGTCAAACGTCACGATCAATCAAAACTAATGAACTGGAATTAACGCCAGGTATTGAGGCAACTCTTACAACTGGACACAACCACATCAACACTTCACCACTTTACCACTCCATCTACTCCATCTGTAACACTGCAACACATGTTACCCTGATTTCAAGTCAAAAATGAGTGAAAGTCATTTCGTTCGATTCCTGCAAGTGATTGGTTATCGTTCATGCCTCTTATGCTTATTAAACGACACTTGTATGTAGCAACGATGTTTAATTTGTTTGCTTGTTTAGTTTTGTTTTATAACCCCCTACTATGCAAGTATTCCCTATGTCTTTCTCTCTCTCTCCCTCTCTCTCTCTTGCTCTCTCTCCTCTCCCACTTTCTCTTTCTCTGACCTATCTACGAGCTCTCCACAAACAGATACAGATACATACGGGCACTTTTACACACTCTCTCTCTTAAACTCGCTTACGGACCCACACTCATGCACTCGCATTTACTTCTGCACACACACGTCGTTCGATAACAGGTCTCCAATCCTTTTCACATTAGTGAATCAAACATGTTTACATCAACGCACTGATACACATACATAAGCACACACATACTCACATACTCACAAATGCACGCGCAAACACACATGCAAGCACTCACACACTCACACATACATACATATATATACGCCCACACACATTTTCTTTCCCTACTTCTCCCAACACCCCCTCCTCCCAGCCCCCGTCCCACCACGCCACCACTGACAACAACACGACCCTGGCATGCCCTGTCTTCATCAAATACGACATGCCTGTCTGAAGTGATCTGCTTCTTGTCAGATACTAATTTCACCATAAGGATGATTTATCAATAACTGCTTGGACACGACCTTGAACCAAACAAGTGCACAGAATAGTCCACCGAGTTATGGCTTTTCCATATTTAATTAAAATGGATTCTGAAGTCACTCTGAAGGTCGACCTATAGATTGATTCTTCTATGACGCACGTCCCAAACATGTCTTACTTTAATGAAACCCTGGATCAAGGTGAGATGGCTTGTCAATGGAAATCAAAGAATCACAGAATGAAGGAATTGTTTCATCGGTCAATGGATCCTTAGAAAACGTTTCTACTTTGAAAACTGACAACTCTTCGTCAATAAAACACACAAACTAACTAGTCCAACTTTCCTGCATTCCTACTCTTCCACTTTCCTATATTCCAGAGTTACGAACAGATCAACCAACGTGGACCTGTGTTATGAGTGTGTAGTTTCTGTATATTTTGTTGTTAATTAAGTAATAATAATTATTGGGTCACAACGTGTTTTGAATAGTAGTTATGATGGGTCACATTTCGTTTTAATATCTGGTCAACACTTTTAAGATTCTTGTTTTCCGGAATTTTTCTGCTCCTAGTTTTTTCTACGTGTTTACTTCCGGGAGACTTATTCTAGGGCATTCTACAGTGTTGACGATGTTCGTTTGTGCCCGAACTTTTGGGAAATGGCTATATATATATATATAGATGATGTAGATAAGACGTTGACGGATGCAGATGATATAAACTCCAGATGATATATATATCCAGATGATATATATATATATGATATGCAGATGATATATATATATATATATATAGAGAGAGAGAGAGAGACAGAGAGAGAGAGAGAGAGAAAGAGGCTGGTTGCCGTGTTGCGACACGGACATTTCTGGAGTTTAGATCATCTGCATCAGTCAACGCCCTATCTACATCATCCGCTGTCAGACTGATCGCTGTGTTTACATTCTGATTCTCTCTCACACCAAGACTTTGGTGAGTTTGCAAATGTATATATATATTGACTTGTGATTTTGTATACCTTGCTCTCGTTGCATAATAATACATTATTTGAACGTTTATGACTTGTCTTTGTTCTGTTTTGCTGGTTCACGGGGGATTTCTTACGTTGTTTGTCACGGAAAACCTGTTACACCAGACAACCAGGCCAACATCGTATAACGATCGCATATCGCCAAATAATTAATGTGTCGTTTCCAGACTTTCCGAATCAGCTTGAAATAAATCATTTTACTCTCATGTTTAATGATTGCTTGCCACACAATCAACTGTACTGAATCCCCAAAGACCATCATAGCAGTTTCACATCCTAACGAATTGGAGAAACGTTTGTAATCCTACTCCAGTGCTATTAGTTGTCTGAAAATCGCATCATCAATTCCATATTATCCAGAGTCTGCTGTCATTCCATGGATCTCATCCCAGACAGCTTTTTTTAAGTCTGGTCTGCAACAAATCACTTCTCAATACCAAGGAGACAAAACAAGTTCGTCGTAAATGTATAAAGCCAGAGAAGAACCAGACTCGATTATCCGTCAAAATAAATTCCATCGGGAGTTGGACACGACCTTGAACCAAACAAGTGCAGAGAATAGTGCACCCAGTTATGGCTTGTTGACCCTGTTGATCAGCTCGAGAACGATGTCGGCGAAATTAACCTAAACGACATCATATGAAATAAGATACGCAAAACACGCATGTACAGCCATATTGACAAATCTACGTACAACCATAAAACTGCCACCTTGGTACAAAATGGAAGTTGGAATATGTGCTCATAGTTGGTTGTGATTTCTGAGCTCCAAAATGTCATGACATGATTCCTATAGACGGGATGTTACGTTCTGTACGGGTTCTCATTAATGTCTGTTAACTTCAGACCTGACAGGGTGACGAAATCCAGATTGAACATATACTGGCTTCAAAGCCTACGCACCCCACAGACAGCTTGCGATGGTCAACTAAGATTCACCTGATGCTATCTTTCAGTGTTGTAAGATCTGCAATGTATCATCGGGGCGATAGGTCTAATCTTGACGAGTCTGGCAATCGATTTAACATCTTTTGTAAAACGTTATTGGTCTGAACTTGATATGTCAGCTATATTAAATTCATTCTGACCATTCAAGCTAAATCGTCAGTCTTTGACTTGCCTGATTTGCATCAGGTTTTATTCCAGTGTCAAAATTAACTTACGCTCAATCATTCTTTGTGCATGTCTGCAATGATTCCCTCCAGGGAAATGACTTTTACGGTTTAACTATTTGACACTTCACGACAATCCGGCATAGTTCTAGGATTTCCTTGAGAATCATATCACCAGTCTGATTTGTTGACGATAGTATTCTTTAACACCATCCTCAACATTATTGTCAAGTATATAGCTTGAATATCGCTGAGGTAGGCTTTTCTACCAAAAAACACATGCTTGAAAAAGTCTGGATGACCTGATTCTTCAACACAGTTTGTCGGCACAAATGTTAAAACAATGAGTGAGTTGGGTTTTAAGACCTATTTAGCAATATTCCCACAATGTCACTCCGGAGAACACCAGAAATGTGGACATTGTACTCATGTAGGGAATCTTACGAGAGTCTTTGGCATGACGAGGCAAACCTTTAAATCAGTAGACTGTCCAAAAAGGCCCCCTGTTATATAAGGACATAAGTTCCTAAATGTAGTATGTCCGTGACATTTATGCTCTAAGGATTAGAAACAAAGAAACTATTTTTTGGGTCTTACCAGATTTTGATAGAAGGTGATTACTGTTTTATGTCGCTTTTCTTTTGGAATATTCCATTATCGTCGTGACTGCTGGAAAATTACATATTGCATTCTGAATCTAAGCAGGACTCTATTTAAACGAACGAATACCGACACTACCAGCTTCGTCACCGCCTACCAGACTTTCGCAAAATCGGAAGTAGCTTCAAGGGATGAAGATTGCCAGGCAATCCCCCTTGCGCTCACATCCCCATGGCTCTGACGTCATGGATCTGAAATAAACAGAGTTCTTATAAAGAAGTTAATTTGACCAGGTCTTTCATTCATACTGAGTGCAGATTCACCACAGGTTATTTGTGCAGTATAACTGTCTTTTAACCTGGAACGTGTGTCTCACTACAGCAACCTAACTGATAGATGTTTGAACGCGAGTTCTTTTTCTTCTGTACTGACTTGATATTATGGAATATTTGACATCTTTTTTTTCTAATTTTGATCAGATTGCGCTATTTTAGGGCGAAATTTCATTTTGGCACCAATTTGGAGAATAGTTCATGCCTAAATCTATAATCTCGAGAACGAACGAATGACGGCTACATCAGAAATAAGTACAGTGAAATATGTCGAAACCGGCATCTGTCCAATCCGGCAAGTTGTAAACGCCGACAGTTGTACTATCATCGGCTTGTTAGTGCACGCACAGTTGCATTGAAGTTGAGGGTACCTCCGCAAATTCACCGAGTTCTCCGGGGTTCGACACATTCGCAACTTTGTTATAAGGAATGATTAAGTAGGGAATTAAGGGGACGTTTTACTTCGAGACAACGGGAAGTTCGACACCACACGATTGTACTGATGTATTACATATCCGTGTACTGTCAACCGGAAGTTCCACAACACGATGTTTGTAGTGAGGTGCTACATATCCGTGTATTGTCAACCGGAAGTTCCACAACTCGATGTTTGTAGTGAGGTGCTACATATCCGTGTACTGTCAACCGGAAGTTCCACAACACGATGTTTGTACTGGTGTATTACATATCCGTGTACTGTCAACCGGAAGTTCCACAACACGATGTTTGTACTGGTGTATTACATATCCGTGTACTGTCAACCGGAAGTTCCACAACACGATGTTTCTACTGGTGTATTACATATCCGTGTACTGTCAACCGGAAGTCCCACAACACGATGTTTGTACTGAGGTGCTACATATCCGTGTACTGTCAACCGAACGTTCGACATCACGATGTTTGTACGGGTGTATTACACATCCTTGTAATGCCAAACCTATGTTTGTTATGTTGTTTCTTGTCTAATCTATCACTTTGCAATATTCAACAGAATCTGGATCAGACAAACCAGTGATTATACCGTGCCCCGTACCGTAAGTGTAGTAGCCGCGTGCTTCACACTAAGGCAGGTTTGTGAGTATTGTGTTCAAGAACAAACACCATGCAGTCACTGAGATTGTTAATTGTGGAATATGCCATGTGTGACTGGACTCATGGCAAATTACGTAGACCCTTTAGCATAAAATTACAGAGATTAGCTGATCAACATGGTATTTATAACTGTGAACCAGTTGATCCTTCTGCTCCGATTGTCCACCATGAAGCCTGGATTCAGAGACTAAAAGAATGGACCGAAACATAAGAATAGTGATAACTCCATACTTTGTTTCTGAAAATTATTCTAATTTCACACATGTTCACACTGGTGCATCGAAAGAATCCTATGATCGTATTTTGGGGTTTTGTTGTTTTGGGTTTTTTGTTTTTTTTGGATACCCATTTTATTCATCGCTAAGGTGTTCAGATTCCCTGTTTATCGTTCTGGTTTTGCAGCTGAACTTTTGGTCATTTTGCAAGCGCTGAGATGGGTAGATGAACATCACCATGACGCAATTATCTTTAGGGATTAAATGGCAGCAATCAAAGCTAGAGGACCTGGTGCAAATAGATCTATCTCTGCTCATGAGATATTAAAGTGGGATACACGTTGGGATCCATGAGGATTGCATTGTCCTGAAGTTGGCTTGTGTAAATTTCAACCAGTCCGTAAATATTTTGAACATTTTTTTATCGAAATCTGCTACAAGGAGTTGGCAACTGATATGGGACTCAGGTACTACCGGCCGACATATGTACAAACTTCGACCATCTTTAAAATCTGGTCATAAAATTCGTCGTCGTAAAAGGCGTGATGAGCTTATTCTGTCACGGCTTAGACTTGGGCACTGTGCGCTGAATGCCTACAGGAGTATTATATATTAGACGGCCTCTTCTAAATGTGACCATTACAATTGGGAGACGCTTGAAAGTATCGAGCATTAATGTAATAATTACATGCCCGGGGCATAGCAACATAAGACATAGTCTCAAAAGTGCTGTACTTAAGGTTGATGACGTATTTTCTTTAGAAACAGTTTTGGGCCCAATATCATGTATGGGTCTATGCGAATTGCGGTTTCTCTTTGTCTCGTCATCTGGAAAATATGGGTTAGGAACAAAATTCAGAGATTTTTCGTTATGTGTATACGCTTATCAATATTGATATTAACATTGATATTGATATTGTCGTTTCTGTTATCTTAACTAAATGATTCCTTTTGAAATTGTAGTGAAATTATACATGATTGTTTATTAAGCCTCTTATTGGCCCACGTCGCCCTAAAACTATAAAACTAACCACCGCCAATTCGCTCGTATTGGAGAAACGTGATAACATTTTCTTTTGCTGTGATATTGGGCCCCAGCACCCTACGGTTTAACTCAGACATCTATGCTAGGGTACATGAAACACTATCATGGATATATGGTGGGCATGGTGGGCGAGCTGGCTAAGGCGCCAGGCTAGTGATCCAGCGAGGTTTCGGATTCGGGATCGAGCCCACCCGTGACCAGGTGTAGTGGCAGCAAGAGTTGTATACTCCCCAGGGAGTTGAGATTGAAATAGGATGTGTTCTTGAGATTGACATCCAGTGATCGAGGGGAAAATACCAGCGCCTTGAGCATGCACTAGAGCGTGGATATGTGCGCTACATAAATATCCTATCGATATGTGTATTGCATTTTGATGTTTTCTTTTTATTTGTTTTTTTTTTAAATTATTGAACGAGCATTCTGTTTGTGTTTGATTTAACTGGTTCGTACAAAACAGCCAAAATATGATTCCTTGATGTTTTAATCCATTTCATCAGAATTATGATTATTATGGTATACTCATGCAATATGCCTCTCACATCTAGATCACGTTCAGTTAATGTGATACCCGTGAAGGTCAAGGTTAGAATTTGCCTTCAGTAACCCATGCTTGTTGTAAAGGGCGACTAAAGGGATCGGAAGGTCAGACTCGCTGGTGTTGTTGACACATGTGCGCACCGATACTCATGCTGATGATCACAGGATTGTCTGGCCCAGACTCAGTTATTTACAAACCACTGCCATATATCCGGAATATTGCTGACAGCGGCGTTAAACTAAAATCACCACATTTCTAAATGCGGCGTCAAACAACATTCTCATATTTATGATTCTGTGCCTTTTTCACAGTGAAGGTCTGGGTTAGTGTGGTCTAAAACTAAACGTACTTATTACAAGTATTTTTATCATGATTTCTTACTGTGTAAAATGAAATCTTGCCGATTTCCACTGATCTTCAAAAGGGGAGACATGGGCCCTGAAACGTTTCGTCACTGACCAGAATACCGCCAGTTCGACGTTAAGTGTAAGATTCAGGTGAAAGAGGAACTATCAATTCCAAAGACGTATGCAGCCGATGCATGTGATCGCTGCACATATCTCGGAGACCTCATGTCAGAGATACCCATTACTTTCACAAAGTTATCTGCGAACATCACAAAGATCGATAAACGTGCACATTAAACTGAGACTTTGAGGAATGTTTCAAATGATACATTCCATGTTCTGCTTCTATTCTAGACAAGGAATTACTCCCAGGGGAGTCTAGGGTAGAATAAGGTCCCAGCAACTGTGCTGGTCACAAGAGGCTATCGAATAGGCGTGATTAAAATGAATTTTAAACGCTATTGTTTCATCCATCTTGCATGTGAAGCCCATGTCTGGTGTTCTAGCAGTGATATTGCTGGAATATTGCTGGAATATTGCTGGAATATTGCTTAAAGCGGCATAAACCTAAACTCTCTCGCTTACTTCATTTTTCATATTAAATTCGTGAATTAAAGATATCATATACTTCATCCTCATCGTAATGGCCGCACTATTGCCATAAATACTTTTGGCACCATGTGGCATTTTCTTGACCGGTATATCTCACATTGGGAGACAATATTTTCGACTGGTTCAATATCAAGGACATGGGCGGAGGAGTATTCTAGGCATTTGAGTGTTCGTTTGTCACGCTGATGACTCGGGTTCGATCCCAACATGAGAGTGTCAAGTGAGAAACCCATTTTCGGCCTCTGTGACATGTTAGCGCTAAAGCCCAACTCACTCACTCACACCCAGATAAAGTTGTCAGGGTCTTCGTGGCGTGACGAGTGAACGCTTTAACTACTAGGCTACCACACCGACCCTCGAACACAGCCTTCAATAATAAACGCTTGCAAATGCGTCACACCCAAAACGAACCAAGCGCTTTTGTTCTCAAACTCAGATTTAAACTGGTCGTTCAAGTTGGTTGTTAAAGATGTTCAGTATCTTACAGCGACATATTATATACGGGGATGTGTAACAGTGCCTCAGTAACATTCACTGTAATAGAGACTCTGTTGGTGACTTAGAAACAGAGGTAGAGCTTGAAATTCTAAAGAATGTCTGTCCGCTGATCGAAATACATCAGTTGTTAATATTTCTTCCCCGGGCAACACCATTCCAGAGAATATGCTGTCCCTCAGAAATCATCTTACTTTTTATTATTTGCACGAAAGTGCAGTGTACTTAAACAGTTAATCTTCATTCCAACTTGATTTGATTTTCGATTTGATTTTAATCACGTTTAAGACGGAAATGTAACCAATACTGGCTGTAGGTAATTGAAATTCAATCGTATTCATCATTTCCAGGTATGTGACTGATCTACCTCGACAGCCCCAAAAAATACAAAATGCAATATCTCTCTTTCGTTTTTTATGGAAAGAAGACTAACTCAAAAACACGAGTCAAGGATCAAGTTATACGAGATAATGTTCATTGTAATTTACGCCCCTTGCAATATTTTTTCTCAATCCATGGTGATATGAGCGTAACATAAGCACAACATGCTTGTTGAAATCCGTATAGTTCACGCAAAGTGTGCGCACTGAGTTTTGTGAGTAAGTGAGTTTTGTTTTACGCCGCACTCAGCAATATTTCAGGTATATGGCGGCGGTCCGTAAACTATCGAGTCTGGGCCAGACAATCCAGTGGTGACCAACAACATGAGCATCGATCTGCACAACTGGGAACTGATGACATGTGTCAACCAAGTCAGCGAGTCTGACCACCCGATCCCGTTAGTCGCCTCTTACGACAAGCATAGTCGGCATTTTATGGCAAGCATGGGCTGCTGAAGGCCTATTCTACCCCGGGACCTTCACGGGTATTTTACGCTTATAGTGAGTTTAGTTTCACGCAGCACTCGGCAATAGTCCACCTGTTACACTTATAACTCTATCAACGCAAAGCACACCCAAGAGAACTCCTGTACATATTACTGACTTGGCTGAGTTAAGGTTTAAGCCATTTTAGCAACATTCCAGCAATATCACGGCCGGGGACAACAGAAATGGGCTTCACACATTGTACCCATGTGGGGAATCGAACTCGGGCCTTCCGCGTGACGAGCTATCAACTTGGCTATCCCGCCGCCCAACAAAACTAATGATTAATTTCAGCGCACTGATTTCATTCAACAAAGAAGCTAGTACCCCGCGGTCCTTTCTCTTAAACATCAGTGTCACTGTTTAGCTCGCTAGCAAAATAAAGGATTTGGGTCAGTCGTACGTATATACAGGTATTTGGTACCGTTGGAAAGCTTGGAATGTCTTATTTTCCAAAACTAATGTTACCAGACGTAGAAGTGTCAGGTAACGTGTAGTTTGAGGACGTGTCCATGGTAAAATGCCATTTTTCGGAGAACATCATTATGTATATTAGGAGATATATCTTTACCAGCGATTTCATCATTTATGAAATGCATAAAAGTACATTATGAGTTATATCCAAATGTTCGATGATTAGGTTAACTGAATGCCATCGTCGACATTGCTTGTAATATCAGTCACTAGTCTCGACTTTGATATGGTATTTACAGGGAGTTGCAACCCGTAAAGATCCGTGTTAACCAAGTTAGCGAGCCTGACCACACGACTCCGCTAGTCGGCCCTTACGACAAACATAATTGCCTCTTACGACAAGCATGGGATACAGAGGATGCATTCATGAGTCATAAATATCAGAATGTTGTTTGACGCCGCATTTAGAAATGGGTGAGTTCAGTTTAATGCCGCTGCCAGCAATATTCCAGCTACATGTCAGCGGTCTTTATATAGTCGAGTCTGGAACAGACAATCCAGTGATCAACACCACGAGCATCGATTTACACAAATGGCGGGCGCATTTTAAAAAGTCCACCAGTAGCACTGAAGTTTGTTGAAGTGCATAACAGTGACAGAAACAATCGGTGTTAACCAGATTGCTGGCAAGTTCCCGAATAAAGAGCTAGAACTATGACACAACAGGATTATGAAGAGACGGTGAATTTGGTTCTTAACGGCATCACACATGATGGTCAGTTTGTCATATTCCTGTGTTCCGAAACCTTCCATGAGGAAGTCTCAGACATATACCACCATGTTGAACCCAAGAGCACGCATGGGATTCGAACCTTCAATCGTAGGTGGTTAGAGTTTCCAAGGGACGCAACTCCACAAACACAGACGGTGAGGCCAACGGTTCCACGAGCATATGCAGAGTATATATGACAATATCACCTGTCAAACTTCAGTCTAGGTTTTTGCTGACACGGATAATTCTGCAGTCGAGTCATTTAGTTTATATACTATGCCTTGGGTCTGAGTATGACACCAAAATTGAATGTAATACAATGTTTTTTTTATTTATTCAGAACGCATGCAAAATGCCCTCATGGTACGTCTATATAATTTCGTTGTGGCTTTTTCGGACAACGTCCTTAGGAGTCTTTTAACGGACAAAACCAAAATCGTTTCAATTTGACCGTAGGGTTGGCATATAAAAGAGATAAATATAAGGTGGAGAGTTTTATGGACGTCAGCATGTGTAATAAGAGGAACTCGACGTTTAGAACACGCTTTTTCTCATCCACCAGAACGAGAATACATCCCAAAACATCGCCATTTATTCTCCCTCGCAAACATTAAATTTTACTGTCGGATCGGGCGGTGTATTTAGTGTAAATAATATGCCTTGAGTCTGATTATGGCAAATCAAAGAAGAATAAATAATTATATAATGCCATGTTTTTTTATAAACAGAACGGATGCAAAATGCCTGGACTGTAACATCTATATCATTTCGTTGGGACTTTTTCTTGACAAATTTCCTCTGAGTCTTTTAACCGAAAAGCCAAAATCGTTTATATTTGACCGTTGCCGACACACATATAAGGTGAAATGTGGACCTCAGCGTCTGAAATAAGAGGAACGCAACGTTAAGAATATGCATTTTCTCACTGATCAGAAGGAGGAATATGTCCCAAAACATCGTGTTCCACGTTGTACAGAATCTGATTTCCTTAAAGTTTTTCTCTTTTATGCAGACCATTTCTAAATGTCATTCAACGATTTCTAAATGTCATATTGTCCGTTGTACAAAAGGAACTGTATAACCATGGAGGTCTTCATTGTTTTAATGAGACTAAAGTCAGCGTGACATAAACGATCAGAAATGTCACCACTGAGGCCGGAAATCCGATAAAAAAGGATTTAGATTTGACCAAAATAATATGTTTCCTTAAGACCCTTATAAATCTCCTTTTTTTCGTCAATTAATGGTGATATTTCTTCATAAACTGCGTCGAGTCTTGTTTTTTTCTGCCACACACAAAAGGCTTTGTTCTTTTTAATGACGTCAACGTAAAGGCGCATCAACAGGCAGTGTGCGTTCAATTATTTCTTACAAGCATCAAAACTTAACGAAACTAATTTCAAGTAGCAAATTTTCCATTTCAACAGATAATGACGTTTGAGAAGTTCTAATTTCAACTGCTGTTAAGCGTTACTAAATACAGCTCAGACTTGTTTTGTTTGTTGCCTACGCCGTCCTGGGCAACATTCGGGATGCATGAGGGCGACTTGGAAGTACTCGAGTCTTAAACAAAGAAGCCGTTTGGTGATTCACCTTTCAACACAAGGAATACATTTAGCGGTTTCATCATCTGGTTTCACCAGATAGTCATGGATACAGTAACTATGGCCAGTGCGACATCATTATTAGGTCTTGACTGATGTCTCCTTTGAAACCCTACAGCACTTGCCTTGAGACCCAGGGCCCTTATTCTCGAAACGTTCGTAGCCCTAAGAATTCTTAACTTTGATCGTAGTCAATGTGTTAAGAATGTGCTTAAGACGTTCGTAGAGCTACGAACTTTTCCAGAATAGCTAGCCAGCATCATAATCGGGGTGAACCTGGGACTGAATCGAATTATTCAACAAAGAGGACAGAGCCCTTCGCTATAAAAATGGCTGCCGCGTGTTGGTTGGCACTGATACGAGGGAGTAGAGTTTGTCAACATAAAATACGTTATTGAAGGATAACTATAAGTCTTGGAAGTAGTATACCTTGATACAGTCTCGGGTTAGCCTCTGTAGTTTGCTGTGGTCTTTCGGTGAATGGAGTTTGCAATAAATCTAGCAGTGCGAAAGAATTCTTAAGCTGACACTCTGTGAAGAAACTGAAAAAGGTTTAAACTTTCAGGCGCTGAAATTGATTGACTCCTTACTGGTTCTTTCTGCCCGGCGAGGACATCGTGATTTGCTAAATTGTTAGAGCAGTTTATTAAAATAAATAACTCGTGGCAAGTGTGTTATTAGGATCGTATAAAATAACAACAAAATCAATGTGTCAAATATGATTTGCCTTTCAACATAAAAATTGTGACAATTTCATTTTTGCATTTACACGAACTTCCGAATTTTCACTTTTGAATTTGTATCGGCCACCATTCTTTCTCTTGTGCAGACCAGGATTGTCATGGTCATAATATGTCCAGAAACCGGAAAATCGAAATGTGTATCATAATACGAGAAAGTTTATAAAGTTGGGTTTTGAATCGCTTTTACAACATTCCTGTTATATCTCAGTATGTCAGCTGAATATGTGAGGACAACTTGAAGTGATGCAGGTTTCAGTGTCTACCATTTGGTGAAACTCTCGAGTCCAGTGCCAACAAAAACAAGAAGTATACTTCTGGGCGAACACTACATCTTGTGTATGGCCTGAACACCAAATTTCGGATATTAAGATGGGATTTTGGTAACAATTTACTTGCAAGCTGAACAAAATACACAAAACGTGAATATTTGCTAGGATGGAAAATATGATCATAATGACAACGCCAACAATCGTATTGTCACGCAGTAATGATTGTTGGGGTGGTAGAAACCAACATTGTTTTTTTTTCCTCCTGCGCTTCAGATGAATGTATACTTAAAGATCGGGGTTAGGATTTGTCTTTAAGAACCCATGCTTGTCCTAAGAGGCGACAAATGGGTGGTCAGGCTTGCTCACTTGGTTATCGTATCCCAATTCCAGCATTGAACAATAAACCAACCACCCAAATGAATGGATGATCACCAGGTGAGATGTCTCTTTACGACGTCTCCTTACGCAACAAATTGCTGAATATTACGACTGTTCTGGACCAATGAACCCTACGCATGTCTTCAAGTTTAATGATGGGGGAGAGCCTGAGGTGATACAGATCCAAGACATTTTCCACTTGAAACCTACAAGTACGTGTAATGTGCTGACAAACCTTGAAACATGAACGAGCAGATCACAATCACTGAATTATGGTTAGTCCAATAGGGTCAGTCTGTACAGTCTGTGCTATATCCATATGTAAGTTGTATGGATCGGGCGGTCAGGCTCTGGGACAGGCTCCGTGGGGAAAGAAGGAGAGAGTAAGCTATACACAGAGGAGAAAAGATAAACTTTGATTTAAAAGTTAGCAGAGAGTCTTTGTTGTGGACTGGCAGTGAATTCCGTTGTCTTAGGGTTGCATGAAAAAATTATCGTTTACCAAATGAGGAAAGTCTAAAAGTCGGTACAGTGAGTAGGAGCTGGGTGTGAGATTGATGAGTTCTGGCTGGTGTGTGTACAGTGATCACGTTAGTGAGGTAGGATGGGGGCAAGTTTATGGAGGCATTTGTACACTGTGCAGAGAACTTTAAAATTGATACGCTGTTCAATGGGCAGCTATTGAAGTGATTTGAGGACAGGAGTAATGTGGCATCATATGGACAAGAACGAAATGATGCGGGTGGAATTTTTCTGTATTTTCTGAAGTCTTTTTGCTGAACTCCGATAAGACCACCATGCTGTCCGTTGCAATAACCTTGTCTTGAGGAAATGGGATATCTGACTAGAATCTCTGCACTTTCTTTTGTGATGTACTTCCTTATGTTCCCTATCCTTTGCAGATGGATATAGCAGGTTTTAAGCAATCTGTCGATCTGTATGTACATCCATGGAGAGATCAGACTCTAGCCATCGCCAAGATCCTTCACCAAAGAAAAAAAGCAGCCTATGAAGAACCTATTGTTTTATTTTCACTTGTGATAATCTTCAGCTGTTGTGGTTTGCCATCGGTTTTATCATCTTTCACTTTTAAGACTTTACTTGTCATCGGTGTTTTTATCTGGTCTGTGCAGTCTTCAATGATCTTGAAAGTATCTGCCGCTGTATCTGTAGTAACGGTATTGACAATCTGATTATCATCAGCATATGAGAAGTGGAAGGTGTTGAAGGACTTGACGATGCCAGTAGCTTGATTCATATACCGGAGGAAGAGGATAGGTCCCATAACGGAGCACCACAACACAAGAGTGGACGTCTTGGAGAGATATCAACGCCCAGCAACTATGACACAAAGGTAGTCTGATAGGAACAGTGTGGAGACATAGACGGAGTTTATTCTGCCCTAACCTTATTTAGCAGCAACAATTTGTTCAGGTTATTTCCAGAGTTGTTTTCCTTATTGTATTACTGTATCCTGCTCGATGACCTTCATCAACTGATCACATCGCACCACCAGTGCCACATTGTGAGGTTGATCTCCAGGGAGAGGACGACACCGCCTGAAAGAAAACTGCCTTTAAAATTGTATTTACTATTACCCAAGTGGCTTCCATTTTGGATGATGGCTCCATTTCTTATTACTTGGTCTTGGTGTCATCGTCACATTCTGCCAGTCATTGCCCGATATTCTTTAAGAGTCTAATCTCAGACAAATTTCTTACCCTGTATCTGTTTTGGTAATCGACATATGAGTTGATCAAAGCAGGGCCAATCATTTCCAATTTACCTGACATGTTATTTCCTTCAAGAGAAGAGTCTTTGATGTGTAAACCAGATTGCAGAATTGCTCGAGAATCATACTGTCGAAAATGGTTGAAAATTCCAGTGTGGTAACTTTAGATTTTACTTTTGCATTGGAATAATTCCTACACTGGAGTCAAATCCACCACTGAAAACGTCACTGTCACAAGGTGATAGCGCTGAGTGGCAAGTTTGATATGTTCTTCACTCGCCACTTTGAAGTCGAAAACAATTCAGATTACACCACTCTCATTAAAACACTTCAAACGTGTTTAATTCAACATGGGATTCAGTTCCTTGATGGCATCCCCAGTTACGTGAACCATGAGTCCATTAGTGAAGGCCACAATGTGTCCTTCTATCCTATAGTTTGTTCTGTCTTACATGTCACTAAATTGCACTCACATCCATACTCCAGCGTAGCGATGACAGCGATGACATGCCACAGGCTAATTTGCATATCACCTGACCGGACTTTTCTCTTGTTTGTAAACAAGTGCACATATTTATTAACATGCTGAGACAGGTTTGACAATACATATTTAAGTTTCAAACCGGCTGCATCGCTTGCTATCCATTAGGCTTCGACGACAGCACGTGGAGCCGTGCAATCCATGTAAACAAAGGATCGCTACGCAAATCGAAATAGTGTTGGGAGTTTTAGGATATAATTTTTCAGTGAAACTGAACCATTTTACCAGAAATGTTTAATTAGATGTGTAGACTCATAAAAAATAAAGCAGTTTTGAATTTTGTACATTATATTGACTGAACTGAGTAAGATGTGGCCTGTGACAGAGATACTATGCTGGCTCGCCGCATGGAACTCTGGGTAGGAGAGTGGTTCACATTTAAACATTCCATGGAGAATCTCATCACATAAACAGCGCGTTATGATCTCGGATATCTGTGTGTCGTTGGATCCCCACAGATTATCCTGACTATTCTCAAATGTCACCAATAATCATGAAACAGCTAAGCAATATTATGTTTCTAGAGTACAAGGATACGGAAAAGAACTATATCTGCTGGTGGATCACATCTAGAGTAAACGTAAACACTCAAAGGTGAAATAATCTGACCACAAGACAAGATGGGTGTTTTCACATTTCCCTTTACATCGCTCCATATTCCACCTGTTCCAGCCTTTGGTGTCTACAGTTAACAATCTTTTCTAGATCAATCGAACGTGGTTTAAATGAACATTTCAAAGAACGCTCTATCGATATTGGTCACTACATTGTTTGATCAGTGATTTGTCATTCAAACCAGATGCCTAGCCTGATTTATCCCCTTTGATTATACGTAAACATAGTTTAGCATTACCAAATTTTGTCGCCACTTTTAATATTTTTTCTATATGTGTATATGTTTTAGATGTGCTTCTGTTAGTATCTTATTGTCTTATCTTATGTTTGTAATGTCATGTATTGGCTTTATTTATGCCTAAGTGCCCATGGCTGCAATAAGACGTATTTTAGGGTAGAAATGGCTTGCATTATTTTATCTTAAGATGTTAGCGTTCAAACTATATTTGTTGAAGACAAGAGGGGAACATTTCCAAATGTGAATATCCGGGACCACAGAAACTCAATATTTTGATTTGTATCACCTGTTTGTGTTTGTTTTGTCGTGGTATGTTTTTTTTTCCCTTTGGGTCTTTTGGGGTTTGATTCCCTAGAGTAGTTTTTGACACTACGCCATCTTCTATTTGGAATACTGAGTATGGCGCTAAACAAGAAATTAATAAATTGCATCAATACTAATGTTTGAATCCTACATTGGTACAGCGTTTACAGACACCATAGACAGATCGTCGGTCCATAAATACATATTCCCATCTTCTTCAGACAAGATCTGAAGGAGTGAGGTGATATCTTCTTCTTATTAAACTCAAGGATATCCGAGTAATTCTAGCCCATCTTGGATCTAATTACAGACGTGGAAGGAACCCATTAGATAAAGCCACATAGACGGCTTCCAGACTTTAATCTAAATGTATTAAATCGATGAAATCAAGAAATCAAACATTTACCCAGATTAAAGAAAGCGACAATACTGCTTGCACACAAAAAAGCTGAAACTTTGTTGTAAGCAATGCTCATGGCCAAAGGATCAGCAGGCATTTGCATTAAGTCTGACAGCACGCGATAGATCATTCCCCGAGACAAGGAAAAACACGCTACCTTGCTGATTCTCATGGTTTATGCTGTGTCACCACTTTTTATCCTTAGAAGGAGCAGCCTTGTGTTCATCCCTCCCAGTTGAAAAACGGTTAATGTTTTTTAGCAGCTACTTTCTTGAATTCCTGATGGATTATTCCGTCATGCCAAATATATATATATTTTAATATTTTACGATATGGCAGAGTTGAACAGTAATCACCTACAGAAATTACTTCCATAACTGGCATACTTTGTGGAAGATTTAAAGAAATGTTAGTAACACGGGACGGTAGGTGAGAGGGATTTTATGTACAACTCCGACGTTGCCAATCTGTGGTTCTAAAAAACAGTTCTAAAATGTCCTTTGTAGTTGCAGCTTTTTTGGTAACACACTTTCTAATATTAAATCTGAAATCTTGGTTTTGGGAAAAGAATGATAGCCCGTGGTTCCTTCCTTTGTTTCGATTCGCAACACAAGTTATCAGGCTCTGATGACTGCTGAGTAAAACAGGTTCCAGATGTCCCCTGTCGTAAAGTTACTGGAATATTGCTGACAGACGTAAATAGTTCTCCCTCTTCTCTCCCCCAACACCTTCACTCACTCACTCCATACTTCCATTCCTCACTCACGGTATCTTGTTCTCCACGAGAAGATAGGTTGCATTTATAGATTGAGCCTGCACGTAACACGGACCATTTATTCGCTTGTATGCTGTTTCAATCAGAAATAGTCCATTTTGAGACACACGCACGCACGCACGCACCGCACACGCACATGCGCCCACATACACACGCACGCACAGGCACACACACCCACAGACGTACATACATGCATACACACTGGATCCGCCGGTGCTTATAGACACTGTAGTCACTTCTAAGTACACGTGTGTTCACTGAAAGATTCTATCTATTATTCTAAAACGGATAATTACTTTGTGACACGTGTTAGTGTTCTCCGTTATAATGTCGAGGAGAGCCACCTATTCACCTCATGATTATTTCAGTATATCAATAGATATTATTTAATTTCAAAAAAGACATGTCTGTTTTGAAAGTTTCTGAAATTAGGACTTGATCTAACAAAAATGTGGGCGTGCCTTAGAGCGCCAGTGAGTTTCAGGAATGTGATGATCGAATCCAAACCCCGAGTGTTACCTTTGGTTTGGTTTGACATGTTTTATTTCCTGTATTGTTTGTTTGAAATCTATATATAACATTGCTGAAAGAAATCATCTGTAACGTTGAATAATGTTATACATAGCCAGCGATAATGGAAAACAAAATGGTCGCACATTTGCTGCAGAGGTGAACGCTCTGGTTTTTCGCTGTCCATGCTAGACATATATCAATCCAAGATTCGAACACACTCGGCTTTTCATAGCAAGACACACCTGACCTACTGTGCTGATTCTCACTTGTCCTTTCATACATTTTTCAGAGACTTTGTCTTTGATCTTTCACCCCCAGTGTATCCTGTTACCGCAGGTAATCAGCCATTTTTCATTTGCGACATCACTCAATAAAATCGATAGGTCTTGGTCGTATTAACTTTCGTGGTTCTTTCAGCTGAAGTAAAAACAGATATAAATAAACCTAATAGATTGTCGACTGACTGCATCAGTATTCTATATATACATTGACGTTTTCTTATTAACTTCATTTTGTCTGTTTCATTCTCACTGAATACAAATTACCTTTTTCTCGCGTCTTCTCGTACATCATCGGAAACCGAGTTTTCATGTATGAGACCTGATACACTGTGGAGAGTTGTGTCCCTTACTTGTGAAGGCGTCAGTCTGTCGTCTATGAGATTAATTGTGAGTGAGTGAGTGTACGTCGCCTTTAGCAAATATTCCAGCAATTTGACGCAGGGCACATCCGAAATGGACTTGTCACATTGTACCCAGGGTCAGACTATCATACTGGATCTATCTGTTCCACGTATTTAGGTTTAACAGATGACAAAGGTCAACGCTGGGTTAAATCCGTTTCTGTGTTTAAGAAGCAAGTGTAAAGTCAAGAACAGTTAATAAAATTCCTGCAGCACTGTTAGGGTTAGATGCGGTGAAACCATGCGTGTGTGTGTGTCCGTTTTTTTGCGTGCGTGTGCATATATGCACATGCACATTCGTGTGAGCGCAAGTAGATGCAAAAATATTTATATCAGAGTCGATTGTACTTGGTCCACTGAGGCACAGCATGTTGACTCCAGGCCTACAAGTCCTGGCTATGTGCAAGCAAGGCCGAGTGAAGGCGCCGTAACAAAAAGTACCATTTTTAACCTACTTTGGTGTAAAGCGCCTAGCCATCGAACCACCAAGATTCAGACCTCCTGCAAAAGCTCTATCCAAGAACCCAAGCAAGCCTGGCATTGATTTCCCTCAATAATAAAGTGTCAAGATGTTTCCATAGAGAAGGGGTTTTCGCTTTAAAGGACATTCATTCCATCGTTTCCTTATTTACACTATTATTCTTAGAACAAATATAAACGAACAAGTATTTGAATAAGACATACGTTAGAATACGTTTCATGTTCTGAAAAACAGAACAATGAACCTCATTAAAAGTATAATGTTTCAGTTAATTTAAAGTTTGGGGTTTTACATTTTTCTTATTTTTTTCAAATGTCACAGATCAAAACATAGGCGTATCTAACTTAATTACCTCCTTACAGCAAAAATAAACTTTAAATACGAGCACAGTTGTTTGTTCAGGCGCAAATGTCGCTTTTATTATTCGGTAAATTCTTGACACCAGACATTTGAATGGGGAGAATTTTCCAAAATACATTCACATGGCGTCATTAGTTCTATTAGGATATTTAATCGCCATGAAACAATCGTAGGACCGATAACTGAACTTGTTTCCCTCAAATCGACTTCACGTAATCACACACATTAGGTCATATTATGAAGCAAGGCATCTACGCTTAATGGGTAAATACGCATTGAACCTTGCTGTTCTCTAGTCCAAACTGGAGAATGTCAGAGATATAAGTGGTCTTCAGCACATACGGATAATTTTACCTGAAGGAGTAAACTATTTATGGGAAACACTACCACGTGATTTGTTTTCCAGAATATATATATTTTCATAAAATCTTAGAACAATATATGTGTTGGCATCTTATAGACCAGACTGTAATGTTGTTGTCTCATACTAGAGTAAAAACCCAGTCTAAGTAAACTTGGTCTCAGTACTTTTAGTTACACTCCACTACTACTGAGTCTAACAAAACCTTATGGAGGTCGCGTCAGGTAACCTTTGAGATAGACAAATCAGAACACAGCTTACCAAATCGCAAGACTGTAACACCTACCCCGGACACTGAAAACAAAAAGCACCCTATGTACATGGTGTCTTTACACATACACACCATATGGGTTTTACACATACAAGATGTGTTTACACGGCTGTTTTACACTTACTTAATATACCACACTATCACTATACTTTACACATAACTGTTGTCTGAACATTATTATTTCCCCATCATACTATTAGGGACATTTTCAAATGCTTTCATCATAAATCACAATTTTTTCACATTCCAAACTTCAACAAGTATATTACACATATTTCATCTAAGGTAAGGTTACATATTATAAGGTGAACGCTAAACCTCAATACATATACCAACAATTCATTGAACTAGTCTCATAAAAAAGATAACACAAAATTATAACACTCACACCAGCTGAAGATATAGGGATAACTGCCAACCTGACACACATACACTTTCCAACTGGTTGCCAACTCACAATGTTCAAATCAAACCTTATATAACCCCTAAGCTACTTGATTGACCCCAAGCCTACTACCTCGCCACATACAATAGTCTCACATTGCACACCTCAGACACAAACAATAGCCCAACGCTTGCATCACTGCCCTCGCTCACAAGTCCTCACTCCAAACTTGTCACCCTTCAAATTTAACACTCAGCATATACTGTGTACATCATAATCATTGTGATCTTGACAGTTGTCCCAGGATAAAGTCAGTTCTGTATGCCGCAGAGTTATTCCTTTTTGAAACCTCTTACTGAACAGTTACTCAACTAACGCAAGATTATTTGAAGAATTCTCAATCAGTACTATATATCGGCTGTATGCTGTGGTTCCAAAAGCGTGAGTGAGTTGAGTTTTACACCGCACTCAGCTACATTCCAGCTACGTGGCGGCGGTCTGTAAATAATCGAGTATGGACCAGCCAAACCATTGATCAGCAACATGAGTATCGATCGATCTGCACATTTGGGAAGCGATGATGTGCCAACCACGTCAGCGAGCCTGACCACCCGATCCCGTTAATCGCCTCTTACGACAAGCACAGTCGCCTTTTATGGCAAGCATGGGCTGCTGAAGATCTATTCTACCACGGACCTTCTAAACGAATACACACAACTGTGGTATGTGAGCCCGAATGCTTATTTCACGTCAATGTGTGAGATAATTTTGCATGTTTATTAATGAGTTTATTTGCATAGGATTTATTATCAAATAATTCACTTGCCTCTGCGTGTATTTGTAACGGGTGACACTGATGGGGTACAATACGATTAGTTTTCCCTGAATGCGTCATAGTGTATTTTGAAACTGAATCATGGAGGGGATTTCAGAAGATCATGAAAACAATATTGATGTTTTCTCTTTTTCTGCATCACAATCATATATTCCCCTTGTGGCTACCCCTCTTTCCAAGATAACCGTGTCCACCCTGCATCTAAAAGTAAGGATTTGTAAGTGACTTTTAAACTGTGTAATTGAAGCCTCTTGGGGGATTACAGAACACACAGGCCGAATGATCAAGTCAGCCAGATTCTATTCCCTTATCGGAAAGTAACGCTGAACGTTGCTGATGCTAAAACGAGGAGCGTGACCTGTCGAATGCTTGAGTCAAACCAATGTGTTTTGTACTGGGGTGTGGTAAATCAGGAAAGTAATGAGACAACAGGGTATTGATAATTTGCGGAAAGTTATGTGTCGAGTGATGGACACTACCATAAAACAATTTATTGTTCTGTTGATTCAGAAGGCCACTTTGATCTGCTTTCTTGCAATGAAGCCACATAAGTCGTTCCTTAAAAGCAATCTCACCTAAACTGACATGTTAAAACATCTAAACCAATTTAACACCAATGCCAAATGGTGGATCGATGACTTCTTCGAATAAAGTGCTGCTTGGTGTTTGGGGGTTATTTTTCCCAAGAGAAACTTCAGGTTTTGCTGTGATCCAGGGAGTGGCTCAGTTTATGACTGAGCTGAGTTGCGCCCCTTAGACGGGCCAGAACCCAGTGATAGATGGCTCGAATCCCAGTTTCTAGTGATTATGTTCATGGTTTGGCAGCATATTCCCTATGCTCGTAGATGCAACCGTGTCCGAGACCGTCATCGCTTTGAGTCTTTGCCCGCGTGACTAAACGTGGATATTTTCTGATTTTTCTTCAAGCTCCATGATTGTTGTTTGTATTGTTTGGGTTTTTTTTCTCTTCATTCAGCATTCCATCTGCCGAAGAGGCGACTTTACTGTTCCTCAACACAGGCTTTAAGCCATGATGGTGGCAGCTATGTGGGTGCTCTGTACAATGTCATTCTGCCCATGGAAAGTCGTGATGGCACGACTGTATGTCATTGGATGATATGGAATGTCGCGTTCCACAGATTTATCCACCCGGACTAGAGATACAGCATCCAGTCATATTTACACATTTACATCTGTGCATTAAAAATCCAAGTGACAAAAAGTCACCACGAGATCATATGATGAATGGGACCAATTCAAGTTTCAAAACCGTCCAGCAGTAGTAGTGTTATGTATATCGCGAGCGTGATCGCTCTTCGAGTGAGTGAGTTTTGATGTGTACCGCACTCAGCAATATTCCGTATGTAAATACTCACAGAATTAAGCCATCATGGTTAAAGTTTCATGCCACACTCAGCGATATTCCAGACAGTCCAGTGATCAACAGCAGGAGCATTGATCTACGTAATTGGGAACCGATGACATGTGTCCACTAAGTCAGCTAACCTGACCACCCGATCCCGTTGTCGCCTCTTGTGTCAAGCATGGCTTACTGAAGGTCAGTATTCTAACCCAGACCATCACGAGTAGATCTCTCTTCGAGGATAGCGCGTTTTACGAGGTTTGTTCTACAGATTAAAGTAACAACATTTGCATCTTCAGTAAAACAATTACGGCTGACAAGAGTTGACATTTACTCAAGTTTTAGAAACATTCTATTCTATCAATGACAAAAAAGGACCCCTGTACTACTTAAAAACATGTAACTCTGATGTTATTCCCGATGGATATCGTAAAATGAAAATATTCCTCAAATTACATGCAAATGAGAACTATTTTCGATTCGTTTTAAGGAACACGTTTTGAGTGAAGGGCGTTTCTATAATTATCAGTGACAATACACAAAGGTTGGGTCGGTTTTCTAATGAAAATATACAAACAAACCAGTTATTAATGTTACTTGTTTGTTCAAAGCTAACCATCCACACAGAATACTAATAGTCGGAAATACAACAGACTCCTGAACCCTCTGAACTGTGTTCTAATTGCCCAGTGCATGAACTCAGGTGAAATAATAACACCATCTACAAATAACACGGTCATTAAAATGATGTATCGACGTTGCGCAATCTTCTATAACAGTTTATGTGTACGTGATGTTTAAAGTTATTTGACGAATGTTCCGTTTGCATGTTGTAGACGTATGTAGCTGTATAATACTGCCCGTGTTATCTGAAAGTAATTGCGTTGCGTATGTCGTTTGTGAACGATCGATGCCAGCCTCCGCTTCCTTACGCGTATATGAACTTGTCCACTTTACTTCAATGTTGAAAAAATAGAGCTATTTTTTATCTGCTCATTCTCTACTGCTGAACATATGAAGTATATGGCAATGGCCCATTCTACCCGGTACACTATGATCAAATGATTAGCTCTCTTCCAGTGCACTAAACGTGGTGTCATAATGAATTAACTTAATGGTGTAGAATTATGATGAAATTTGTTAAATGTCCATGCAAAGCCTCCTCGCCCTCGTGTGAAACCTGAATTCTGTCATTTTTCTTTATTTGTACTTCACATACCGAGAATATCGGCCTGGGCGAAATACTGTTCTTCTGTTCTGTTGTGGTCTGTTGTGGTCTGTTGTGGTCTGGTCTCGTTTGGTCAGGTCTGGTCTGGTCTGGTCTGGTCCCATTGCTCACCATTTGTACACTACCAATCAATGTCTATTACCTATAAGTACTTTTTACACCTGGATTTACTCCCGTCTTCCCATTGAACCTGGCTATGTCTAATCAGCACCATTTACCTGCTGGTGTCTTTAGTTAAGAGCCCACCTTAGGTATTACCTTAACCCTGAAGAAGTAATTGGACAGTATGTTATTGTTAAATGACGCCTCAAGTAAAGCAATCAGAATCAAATTCTCTACAGATCCTCTGTAATGCGAGAAGCCATAAATAGCTTCCACTGAGGAATATCCCCTCGACACATATAGGATGGCGTAGCCAAGAGTTCGGGTTCGATTCCCGACGTCTCTCTCTGTCAACCTCATTTTGTAACTCCTTGCAGTGATCCTGCAAGTATGTTATCAGAGCAACGTCAAACTATATTCGCCCAAGTCACTTCAACCGATGTCTTCCTGGGTCACAAAGAAAAAAAAATGATCCTTCAAAACATTGTTTCAATTTAAATTTCTAGCAGTATTGCATTGGACGTTCTAATTTTCAATAAATCCTGCTTTCCGATGCGTTCAAATGAAATCAAGTTCTGAATACTTAGGCTCTCCACATCACGACCGACTAAGCCGAGTCGCAAAGAGGCTGTAGGGAGCCTACTGAAACAAGATCAAAGCAAGCAATTCACATCGGTAATGGTGTTGAAAGGAAACGATGACGTTCTAATTGATTGTTTGAAAAGACATTCTCATCCTAAGCTCAGTGCTATGAAAACTGTTCATTATTAGTTTAAAATGCAAGAAATATAAAAAGGTCAGTAATCTTATTCGTTTGAACGTGTGCTCCTCCTTGTGTTAACGGGAGTTTCGTTCAATGTCGCTTTAAAGTGCTGGCATTGTCTCTGAATCTACAAACGTCAGCATTTATATACTAATATATTGTTAATGAAACAATATATAATTACGAGCATTCTCTGTCTGACCCTGCTCCTGAGGCGTCGTCAATGTTTGTTTGTTTTTGTTTGCTTGCTTGTTTGTTTAAAGCCTCACACAGCAACGTTCCTGCCAGCGGTGGTCTGCAAATGAGTCTGGACAAGACAATCCAGTGATCATCTTTATTCACACAGTTGGGATACGATAACAGCTGCAAACCAAGACAGCGAGTCTGACCACCCGATCCCGTTAGTCGCCTCTTACGACAAGCACGGGTTGCTGAAGACCCTCTGACCCGGATGTACAATGGTAGTCGATGATGGTTCGTGGTCAAATATGCTACAAACTCTAACACTATCCATCTGTAATGAAACCAATCAAAAGACCACATTCATGACTGGTGGATGTTTCTGTACATGTGGTTTGACTGGCCTGACGTTTCCCATGAGGATTCGGAAAGGAATTGTTTAGATAAGTGGCTGAGGTCAGATTCTGTGACAAGGCCCCAATTTCTCGAAGCAAACTTAAGTTTGACTGAAGTTAGATTTTTTACTCAGATTTTAGAAAATGGAGGAAAACGAATTTACCAGAATGAACTCAAATTGACATTAAACTAAGACATAATACGAAAATGTGAGTGCGGTGGATAGATCACTTAAAATGTTTGAGTTTTATTGTTATAAAAACTGCAGCTGAGATAAAAATTCAGCTATTTCAAAATGTCCAACTCTGTTTGAAATTTGACCAAAAACTTAAGTTTGTTTCGAGAAATGGGGCAAGGGACTCTTTTCACTAAAGTGATCGCAAGTCACTAAGGTATCCTTAGAGCAATGTTAAAGAATGGAAGTCAGGGTTAACCTAAGTAAAGGTTGCTTCGTGAAGGGGCCCCAGGTTCGTAGCGTCATTTTGAAACGTCGAGATCTGTTCGAGTCGTAATATAGAGTAACTGTTGTCTCCCTCATTCGTTTTTATTCCCTGTCTTTCTTAGCAACCACAATGGCCACACAAACGCTAGATGCCTCTTGCAGTACGTTTAACTCGACTCTCCTGCGTGTGTCTGGCGATTTACGTTCAATTGTTGGTGATCTACAGCCCGTTTATATTTTGTACTGATAGCTTACTATTGTTTCAATTTATATATCTCTGATACTGTAGTATTTTCAATGTCCTTCGATGACAGTTTTCTTCTTTTTTTTCACGTTGTAAATTTATTGATATTAATATGGATATAAACGAAATTGCTCTCATCATGAAATAGCCGCAATCTCTCGGTCTAAGGGAGACAACTCTTTATTTAACGTCACTTATATTCTTATTACCTCCCTTGTGTGAAGGAGCGGGTTTGGGAAGGCGGGAATAAAATGGCGTCTATAGAATCTTTCCTGTATGATTTTCCTGTGATTGTGACGCTAATAACCCTTTTAGGAGTAAGTGGCAGTCACGCCACAGTATCCTCCCTTCCAGGCATTGTTCAGATCATCGCACCAGTAGATTCTGCTTGGTCTATAAGGTCACGTGATATCTGATTTTTTTGTTAACAGCTATTGCCGGCTGTGATAACTTTATACTAAACAAAATAAATAGATTCGATTGTTGAAAGTGAGTATGGTTTACAGTGTCTATGGCAATATTCAGGCAATATATCGTGGGCAGTCACCAGACGTGTCTTCGCAGATTGTACCCATGTGAGGAACTTAACCGAGATATCGGACGCTTTAACCACCAAACAATCCAGCCGCCCCCAGATCGTTGAAAGACATATGGAGAAAAGAAACATAGTTCACAATAAATGTTAGAGCTACATGGCTACGTTTTGTGGTAATCATTTCTCTGACATTTCGGTAATGCAACTGTTACAAAACACACAGTATTGTCATACATTTTGTAGGAATTTTTATCTTTTATTCAGCCTCAAAATATACATAAATAACACATAGTAGTGCCCGAAAGTGTGACTTGCAAACAATGTGAGGCTGCATAAAAAATTAAATGTTTCTCGGGCACATTTTTTAAACGAGACGAGTGCGGTAGGACTTTGTATTTTAATTTTTGATAGAAAAAAAAGCGAACAGGGAGGAACACATTTTATTTTTTTTCTCTCAGAAATACATCTTAGGAAGTTTAACACGCGTTAATGAGTTGTAGATTCTGTCACACGCTTTCTTACAGACACTCATTCTAATAGTGGACAAATGGATGATCGGCACGAGGCCAAGTCAAAAATATTTTTTTAGATGGCAATAAAAATGGTTACGCGCACAAATAAAAGTGACGCGCAGATGCCCGAGAAACATTTCACATTTTTTTATTTAGCCTAATATTTTCATGATCCTCTGCTTCACCAACACACTGGGTGAATGGTGAGCTGTAACAGAACCACATTTTTCATAGAATGCCGATTATAATTCCAGGAACGTTTTCTTGAAATATATGCAGAATGTTTGACAACTGTTAGGGTCAACAAAAAAGTCGTAATTGTGAAACGATAGAAGAGGATAAACTGTTCTTTAAAAACTGACATTCGCTCATCATATTACGCGCGGGAACTCGAGAACGGGTTTGCGTTCGCTATTCCTAACCTTTTATTCTATACTTATTTGTGAATGACGAAAACAGTTTTTATCCACCAGCTTTTAACCTGACGAGATCAAGAATTTACACATACATACCATTTTATACTTCCAGTTGATTAGTTCAGTTTAATAATTGCCTCGTTTGATGTTAAGCCTAGGCAGGTCCTGTCTTCAAGTAAATCATATCTATATATCACAATAGGTATACCGTAGAACGTTTTAAAGAATATCATGATGAGTGTGCGTTTATGCTGAAGAAACAGTGAATCTGTGACGGAAGGTTGTTTGGTTGTGAAGATAACAGATATCATTCAATGTTAAGGCAGTGCCCTCAAAGCCTATCGGAGTATCCGAGGTCTCACCTCACTCTTAAACACAGATTGTAAAATATGGTTGAATCAGATAAATAAAATTTTTAAAATTTTGTCATGTTTATCCAGTAATTGCTGGGTACCTGTAAGGATGAGATGATGATGTCAATGCAAACATGTTAACCCCTGCGGTCTCCAGGGAGCTGAGAAAAAATCTGAATGCATATGTAATGCTATTTCACAATTTGAACATGTTCCACAGCGTTGAGTGTCGCTATACATGTGAATAATAAACTTGCGTGCGTCTTTTGTGGAATAAAACTTAAAGGCATATTTTGAGGGGTATTTAGGTAGCCGTTGGTACCCTCCCCACAGCACTTCCACTCTGTTCTTGAGGATCCTTGAAGATCCTGGTTAGATTTGAGCTTCAGCAACCCATGCTTGTTGTAAGAGGCGACTAACGGGTTCGGGTGGTCAGGCTCGCTGACTTGGTTAACACATGGCATAGATCGATGTTTATACTGTATATGGATTGTCTGGACCAGATCCATTCACAGACCGCCGCTATACAGCTGGAACATCGCTGAGCGCGGCGTAAACCTAAACTCACTCACTTACTCACTGTCCTTGAGGCTACAGTATTGCTATTTGTAGTATTAAACAACAAGCAAAATAACCTGTGCGTCTACTCCTTTGAGGGAACTAGAGGTTCGTCTTGCTCTTCATCTGGAGGAGCTGTCGGTTCACTGACGTCAGTCACATTTGCATGCACGTGTTTATTAGAGTCACCGTCATCCGCCTTCTGGTTAACTGATGTAGATGCCCCGTTGATTCCAACTCTGGAACCGTTCCTGCTACGCGTACGGTTGGACAGCAATGGCGATTTTTCGTCCACGGGGTCAGGGGCCTCTTGATAAGCAGGTGGTGGGTCTTCTACGTCTCTGTTAAATGTTCCTGAGTGAGGTTGGCACATCTCTCGTTCTCTGTTTTCTGAGCTCTGTCGCAGGCCATACCCGAAGTAAATAGCGAAACCTGGAACATTCGAAAGTGAGATGGGTAAATTGTCTCTTGTTACGGGTCTGATATGTACGTCCTGTGTGAGAGTGGACGTGAGAACCTGAACGTGGTTTTCCGCCGCTTTTAGCAATTTAATTAAGTCAGTGTGTTCAGCTTGGCAAGATTCCAGCAATATCACGGCGGAGGAGATCAGAAATGGGCTTCACACATTCTACCCATGTGGGGAATCGAACCCAGGTCTTTGGCGTGATGAGCGAACGCCGTGACGACCTTTG
Source organism: Haliotis asinina (assembly GCF_037392515.1). NCBI lineage: Eukaryota > Metazoa > Mollusca > Gastropoda > Lepetellida > Haliotidae > Haliotis > Haliotis asinina. Next base: position 37,452,142 of record NC_090295.1, read on the forward strand.
GACAACATAGAAACTGGAGCCACAGGACTCCATAAAAAGTACACATTCAGGAATCGAATTTTGAGAGTAGAGAAAATCGAACAGCAAGACGAGTGAGTGAGTAGAGATTTTAAGTCGCACTTGCATTATTTCTGTCATATTGCGCTTCAACCACTACCCTGCTGACCATCCAACGGGTATATGTCAAACCCACGTGCAACGCCAGAAAGGTCATGGTTGGAGTGCGCCACGCCAAATGATGCATTTTGATTCTAGGACATAATTCAGATTCAGGAAAGTCCCGATGAGGGACTAGTTTAGGTGTTAGTGAATTTCGTTTTACGCCGCTTGTAGCAATATTCCAGCTATATCACGAGGGAAGACACCAGAAATGGGCTTCACACATTGTCTTCATGTGAGAAATCGAACCCGGAACTTCGGCGTGACGAGCGAATGCTTTAACCAACTAGGCTACCCCATCGCCCCGTTTAGACTTTAACAGTGTAGAAGCAGCGATACACTGTAAGTAAAGTTTCGAAAAGGGAGGAGAGTCATTCCTGTTTGAGAAGGGTTCTGTACGGTATTAACTAAAGAAAACACTAGAAATATTTATTTAAGTGAAAGTGTCAGAAATTGTAAACAGGAATGATTAGATGAGGAAAATGACTCCATGACCACTTACTCCCATTATCACGTTGTAATTCAGCTTTCTTTTAAAAAACGAATTCTACACACCGATTTTGTCAGCCAAACATGTCTGTATGCTGATTACTGTTGCTGCACCCCTGATCAAAGCCAATCCGGTTGATCATTACTGTCAAACTAAACAGTTGATGTCGTCCTTTATTCACCCACATATTTTTGTCATCACGAAATAGCTTGGATGGAACGTCACCGTGAATCAGTGTGACCTTTCGGATTATTACTGGCAAACAAGGGTAAGTTGACCTGACAACTGACCCGTATTAGCATGTATGAGAGCTGACCAATGCCATTGTGAGTGAAGGAGCACCGGGTTCTAAGCGATCAGGTGTAGTGCGATGGGTGAAGCACGTGATATTCTTATGAGCAAGGCGTGTACAGCTGCGAGCGGAATCAATTTCATCGTCATGTACTGCACGTGCAGTAACCCACATCCGCCTTCCCTTTCACAAACCATATGGGTTTGTTCATTGTCATGTACCGCCTGCGACGGTCTAACCTACACTTATTTGCCAGTAGAGCCAATGGCAAACTATGACAGAATGGGGTGATGTGGAGGGTGATGACGAGGAGGGTAGGGGAAGAGGATTGGTGGGTGAATTATAAATGGATTGTTCCTCTGTGCTCAGCATATGATCTATGATCTATACATAATAAGGATGGTTGTTGATGTGTGGATCTCTTTTCATGTTTTATAGCCCAGTCCGAGTCCAACAAACAAGATATAACTTATCAGAGGGGTACACAAAGCCCGCAGTCTAGACTACCAGTTGTCCGACTTTCATTTTCGTTGAAGTCGTGGCGGCTGAGCGGGTTAGATGGCTGACTTTGTGTGCTGGCGATTAGGTGCCTGACTCTGAGGGTGAGGATTCGAATCCCGGATGGGACTCAACTCAAAACGTACTAGACTTTGTACTTTTCCAAGAAAGTGTAATCCCAAACATGACATATCTTATAAGATATAACGTTTCTTAATGAGGGGCGGTGGGATAGCCTAGTGGTTAGCGTTAGCTTGTCACGCCGAAACTCTGGGTTCAATTCCCCACATGGGAACAATGTCCGAAGCCCATTTCTGGAGTCCACCACTGTGATATTTCTGAAAGCGGCTTAAAACTATACTCTCTCACACCGGTGGTGATACATAAGTCTCTCGCTGTTCCTGAAGATCGGAAAAATCACTTCTTATAAGAAAACCTGGAACTATCAAAAAGAACCCATTCCGCACAAGATAAACCTAACCATATAGAGAACAGGGTATAATCACAATAACCCCTGATCATTAAGTATGACACAGCAGTGCCATACATTTACTCCCATTTTTTCTGGGCAATTTCATCTTTGAGCAAAAACAGTTCTGCACTATGTTTTACGACACTGATTGTTCGCCTACTGCGATCTCATCGGCGACATCAGTCATCAGCAGAATCGCGAATCAGATATCTGATAACACCTTTGCTAAAAACAAGGAAGAAATTATCAGTTACTTAGATTCATTTGAATAAACAATGTGTGCTATGGTTGTGATATATTACCGATATATTCTAATTCATAACTGTAATGTCACGTTTTGTATATCAAAAGTAGGTCGGTAATGACGTTTTATCAATCATCCTGTGAAATAAATCACAAACTAAGTGTGCCATTATCTGACGGTTAGTGCCAACATGTAGTATCTAGGTTAGTGGGAAAGGTGACATACTTCAGGAAAACGGATACTGTACCATAGATCTTATCACAAAATCATGCATTAAGTATATGGAGTAAAGTTTCATTAAGATGAATAGCATGTGTCCTTTTGAGGGGTGGCCTAACTTCTTTCTTTTTGTTTTGTTTTTGGGTGTTGGGGGTGAGGGGGCGCGGGGCTATGTTTGCTCCTTTTAATTTTGTTTGTTTGGGGTTTTTGGGGTTTTTTTGTTTGTTTGTTTTTTTGTTGTTTTTTGTTGTTTTTTGTTGTTATTTTTTAATTTTTTTTTGGGGGGGGGTTGTTTGGTTTGGTGTTTTGTTTTGTTTTTTTTTGTTTTTTTGTTTTTGATTTTTGTTGGGTTTTTTTCGGGTGAGGTTGTTGTTTTGTGGGGTCTTTATTGGTTTTTGGTGTGTGTTTTGGTCTTTTTTGTTTTTTATTTTAGTTTAGTTATTTATATTTTTGGGGGTGGGAGGTGGGGATGGTGGTGGGAGGTGGGTGGGGCATTTCTGTATCTTATTTGTTGTATTTTCTTTGGGAGGATAGGGTAGGTGAGGTGGGGTGATCAACGTTGCACTCAACAAAATTCAAGATATGTATGAACAACTGAGACTGGATAAAAAAAAAAATCCCAGTGACAAATAACATGAGCATCGATGTATACAATTGGGATACGAGTACATGCAACAGCCATGGTAGCGAGCACGATCTCATACGTTGCCATTTACAAGCATGGGTTGCTGAAGACCAATTCTAACCCAGATTTTCACGGTCCAAGGATACGAGGACATTCATTAACCAACTCAGCGAGCCAGACCACCCGATCCCGTTAGTTCCCCCTGAGAAGCCAGGATAACTGAACATAGATTCTAACCCAAAACGTTATAGGACATACATATATTCAATGGCCAGTCTTTCCGTAACCATTTGTTTTCGATAAAGAACAAGACACCATTTATGCGGATGTTTTAAAAATAAATGTAAATAGACACGACACAGGCCAAATTGGTGGCAAGCGCCATTACCTTGGGTTGTAAACGAGATATTGTATAGGCGCAAGACCAAATTGGTGGCAAGCGTCATTACCTTGTAATTGTAAACGAGACACTGTATATGCGCGAGTCGATTTGTGAAATAACAGGGGCATTAACCTTGATTTATTTTCCAGTCTATACAACAAACCTATTACTCTAACCCCGCCTTGTGCAGAGGTACAGTCATGTATAATTCTTACAGTGAGCAAGTTCAACTAACCGCACAACGTTCAGACTGGTATAGACAGCACGACAAGATCCTCTGTCGCATTGTAATTTCTTCAAGTTCTGCTGATTTCGTCAGACAGAAATAATCGTCGACGGTGGACTCTCTATTGAAACTACTAGATCAATATAATGCGTCACGGGTGAGTTTAAGTCTCGGGTGAGTTTAAGTTTAACAGTATCACGTGACTGGATAGAGTTTCATCGGATCTTCCAGATTAATGTAACGTGACCCGTGTATCTATTCAACCTTATCTCAGAAGGAGACAATAGTGTTAAATCACAAATTTCTGTTACAGCATACCCGTGAAGATCCAGGTTAGAACTGATCTTCAGTTACCCATGTTTGTCGTAAGAGGCGACTAATGGGATCGGGTGGTCAGTCTCGCTGACGTGGTTGACACGTTATCGTATCCCCATTGCGCCGATTGCTGCTCATGCCGTTGGTCACTGGATTGTCTGGTTGAGAAGCGAGTGCCGTTTTAGATGGAATATTGCTGAGTGCGGCGTAAACCTAAACTCACTCACGCCATCATTGTAACTATTTGCAAGAGGGGCTATCAATCGGATTGGGGAGAGGGTTATGCGCTAAGATTAGCTATCCAGAGTAAAATAGTACGGTGTGGTTGTAAGATTGTTCCCGTCGTTCTGGCCCAAGGAGCCGTGGGGACCTACATTAGAATTCGTCTTCAGTAACCAATAAACCGATCCAGTCTGTCAATCAAAGCTGGCGCATGCGTCGATTTCGGCCAATCAGCAGGCCGGGCGCGCATTGTGGCTTTGTTAGACTTATTTCCGGGGTCAAACGAAGGCCCGAAGCGATGTGCTTCGAATTATGCCACTCACACTTTCCTCTTTAAATAGCATTTATAAACTACGGATACCAAAGTACCACAAGCAGAATTCATCAACACCGTCCTCAATGTATACGTTTCGCCGGCGGTGACGCCATTGTCAGAGCTTGTCCCCCTAAACGTCAAAAAACGAAGTGGGCAGGGCTTGTCGGCCCAGACTGGATCGGTCTGTTCTTGTCACAAGAGGCGACTGAAGAGATCGGCTGGTCACGCTCGCAGACTTGGTTGTCACAGTATTGCGCAGATCGGTGCTCATGGGGGTCGGGGGTGGGGGTGTTTGTGTGTGGTGATGGTAGTTGGTGGAAGTTGGAGGTTGGGAATGGGGGTTGGTGGGTTAAATGGAGAAGAAGTGGAGTCTCAAAAGACCGATGATGAATTGAGTGCAAAGTTGCAATCGGCATCTGCCAACCGTTTGTCGACAACAGTACATAATGCTTTGTTGTTCCATCAGTGACCGTGAAAATGGTGTTTTGCTTTGCAAATGTCAAAAACGGTTGAAGTCTCATGGGTGAATAGAGTGCACTCGTTGAAATTCATGTCGGCATTCACGTTGGCACCAGTACCTTATGACTGATTTGAACTGTCGTTGCAGTAATGAATTTCATCACGTCACAGTTGCCGCGAAGCTGCTCTTTGATAGATTTGCGCAGTACTACGTTATACCATTCCCCTTGGTAAATTATCGATGTGTATAATGTTCAAAAAAAGGTTGCCATGACATCAATGGTACATTGGGTGTTTATCCTTCAGGGCCTTTAGGGCCTAGAATTCGTTTCTGGTCTCGGGATCATCCTGGTTAATCTCCATATAATGAATTGGGATTGTCCTTAAACAAAAATATAGTTGGGTTGCCATTACAAACGATCCTCGTAGGACATCGTAACTCATGCTCGCATTATGTCATCCTTCGAAAAGAATATAACCTCTTATATTTTGGGTGGTTTCAGAGGCCCAAAATGATCTTCACTCCATGGATTCTTGGTTGCTTGCGAGACCATCGTGGTTGATCAAAGTATCATGAATTGACAACCCTAACTTCAGATATTCTGGGTTCTGGATTCTTGTATCGTACAAGGAACCAGTTAGACACAAACGTTGGACTATATAATTGTTCATGAAGGATTGTTTCCACTAAGCTGAGAGGAACACGACGCATCTTACTCATGCAGTGTTATCACCGATTGTTTAGTACCACGTTGTGGACGACAGTTTCTTGCAGATAGATGGTACAGGGCAGCAAGACCGACGGTCATGTTCCAAACATCCTTTGAGAAAAGTCTGGTTTATTGTTTAACGCCAGACTCAGCAAAAATAAACAAAACCCCGGAACTGTAGCAGAGAATCCAGTGATGAACAGCATGAGCATTGATCTACGAAATGTGGTATGATGGCATGTGTCAGCGAGTCTGAGCACCCGATAGAGTCAGTTGCATAAAAGGGCAACCAGCGACGAAGGGTCCTCTGCATTGCTGATGTAGACTGGGTAACCTCTTTGGTCAAGACGTTCGACCACGGATCAGAAAGTGTCTTGTTGGAATCTCACCACGGGGAAAGTTTCTAACCGCTACAGTAAGATTCAGCAATCCATTGGAGATATTTTCAAGGAACCGCTAGACTAGAATTTAGTACAAGGAACAATATCATCTCATTTAGAAATATATACCCACATAATATGAAAGAAAATGGTACATGTCTCGGAACAATGCTTATTTTCACGCAACTTAGATTTGCCAGATGAGTGTACCCTCGAGATGGGCTGTGTTTAATATAGCTTCTATGGTCTGGGAGGTAAAGTAAGGGGCCCTTTACATATAGAATAATATTGAGTGATTTTGGTTTTACGCCGTTTTTAGCAATATTCCAGCAATATCACGGCGGGGGACATCAGAAACGGGCTTCACATATTGTACTCATGTAAGAAATAGAATGAGCTGATAACCATCAAGCTACCGGACTGAACGGGTTTTGAAGGATATTTAATTATGACAACGCTTTAGAAGGTCTAATTATGAAACACGAAACTAGGCAGGAAAAATTACAGAACTGCCAAGAGTCACACTAACTGTACTTAAAAAACAACAGAAAAACTATTTCTTTTTCCAATCGACATCGAGTCTCAGCTTCATGTCATAAAGTAAACACGTCCATTAAGAGGCAATTTCCATTACCGCAATAAACCAAGATAATCGATGGACGGTTGTCGTTGTCATGATTGATTTGTGTTAGTAAAGTGACTATAATATTGTCGAGAAAGAAAACCTCCTCTTGGGTCTTCTGCGAGTAACGATTACTACCACAAAGGCTTCCAAATTGTTGGTTACGTTGATCATATTTGTTCGGGCATTTTGCCTGTTTCGTTATTACGCCGCTCTTGGACTATACGGTGGTTTTCTGTTCCGAATGTACATACGTTAACGTCAGATGTCGCACTCGAAGAGCCTCCTACACAACTTAAGGAAGTGAGAATTCTGATTTTGTTTTAGTCTCCGTTTCATTGAATGTTATCACGTCAATATATCTCTATATTGCTCGTGCTTTTATACACGTGCATGTAGTTTTGCCGCTTGATTAAAACAGAGCATTTTTGTAGTTTTAATGAGGCATGTGCCACAAAATATACTCGCGGAGCAAACAGCTTGAAATGACGGGGTGTGCACCTTTAAGTGCATTTATTGCGTTTAAATTAAATTCAGGGACACCACAGAACTGAAAACATTTACAAATTTCCGCATTTACGACAGTAACGTGATGTGCACAGAGGTATTACGAATGTCGTAACGTCTTTTTTAATTTAATCTGGAGAAGTCAAATCTACCTTTAACATAACAAGGCTCGTTTACGAAAAAAAGTTTATTTCGTATTAGATTTCTCAATCCGAATTTTTAATCATCTGAATTATGAGATGAATATATTCACAGACACGCAAAGGTCATTTCAACACCTAAAGCCAACGGCGATTAGGCTTTTTTCCCGTAAAAAACAACTTCGTGTCTCAGATTTCATTATTCTATTTGCATGGCGTGATTATCTCCCGTAACCTTTAAAACACAGGCGACAACTCAGCCCGAGGCAGCACATTTCTGAAAATGAAGCCAATTTCGAACGGTAAAGTGTTGCCTAGATAAAGGCCATTCGTGACTGGGAACAGACACTAAAGAAATTGCATAGTATTACGAAATTACTTTGTTTGCATCATGAAAAAAATGCATGTCTGTTGTTGCCCATGACTGCACTCAGGTTCGTCTCTCTATTTCCTTACTAGTCTACAGGTCAGGATAAAATTCAACCTACTCTATCTTAAAGGTCAGACTAAAATTCAGCCTACACTAAAGGGCAGACTAAACATCAGCCTACACTAACGGTCAGGGTAAACTTCAGCCTACTCTAAAGGTCATTGTATATTTCAGCCTACACTAAAGGTCAGGCTAAAGTTCAGCCTATACTAAAGGTCAGATTAATTTTCAGCCTACACTAAAGATCAGGGTACATTTCAGCCTACACTAGAGGTCAGATTAAACGTTTGCCTATTCTCACTAAAGGTTGGGGTAAACTTTCCAACCCACTACACTAAAGATCACGTTAAACCTACACTACTCCAAAGGTCGGGGTAAGCTTTAATCACAAGCTTTGAGTTTTGGTTTAGGTTGTCAAGAACCCTACCATCACTGGTGAGCATGGAATTATTGATTAACACCGCACTCAGCAATATTCCATCCACAGCAGTCTGTAAATAATTGAGTCGGGAAAACAGAAACCGGGGGTGATAACATGACCAACTATTCAGGACCAACAATGCTTGTTTCTTCTCATCGTTGATATGTCTTAAAACTATTTTAAAATATGTCATAATACCTTTATTTTCTTAAATTGATAATTATTTAAATTACCGTTCGCACTTACTGTTGTAACCAGTCATGTTTTGAGTTCATGTAGCCGTTCCCTAGGTTGAATGCTCGCACTCGCGTAAATACGAGTGCATGCATGCACGCACACTACCGTCCCCACACCCACTAACACAGCCAAGAGTACAGTCAGATATATTTACATTTATCTTACCTCACACATGAATGTCGCTTTCTGATTGGCTAAGCGAATTCCGAACTCTTCTGGTGCTTCATGGTAGTACTTCTTTGCCTCAAATAACATAGAATCACGCATGAAGCACGGAAATTACCGATGTTTTGCGATTGAAAATCGATGGAAGGGAGATAATTGTAACTTTGTTTACCTTGTGTCGTCTGCGAAATGGCGATTCGCCTCGCATTCAAGAGAAGTGCTTCAAACAGTTCAAAAGTAAAATTCAGGTGTTCGGTAAGATAAATACGTATATATATATATATATACTTTGGGCACTGGTCCCTAGGGGGCTCCCCTCGGGGGGAACATATACACACCTTGAGGGTACATGAGCCCATGGCCCCCTCGCGACCAGTGAAGAACGTTTAGTATATATATAACCACCAGGTTTGCAGTCTACGTAAACTTTTTTATGCGTTACACTGCTATACTGATATAAGCAGTTTAATGAGTAATTGTGATCCTAAGTTTACTTAGACTGGAACAGTGAGGATCAACAGCATGAGCATCGACCTGCGCAATTGGGAACCGATGTCAATCAAGTCAGCGAGCCCGACAGCCTGATCTCGTTAGTCGCCTTTTACGACAAGGATAGTCGCCTTTTGTGGGTTGCTGAAGAACAATTCTACCCTGGATCTTCATGATTCTCACTGAAATAATGCTGAGATTCAAGTTTTACTCATATATATGAATCGCTACGAGAACAAAAGCAGGACGATACTTTGAGATTACAAGGGAACGAGAAGCAACAATATAAGATGAACAATAGTAATCGCTTAGCTTCATATTTACAACAAAATGGTCCTAAGTGTTTGAAGCGTTAGTAAAATATCAATATTTCTGCACGGGTTGTTGCTTGGCTGCTCAAACGAAAGACAAGTACTGGCACCACACATAAAGACTGAAGGCATATGTAACTCCGTCCCAGAAACGGAGCAATGCACAACCAACTACCGACGTAAGGTCAGTATGAGCGCTTCGGGCGAGTATAATGAATTCATAATTTATATATTCTGAACATGTTTCAATTGGAACCATTTTAGGGGAAGACACTATTGTTGCACATCACAAGAGCAGTTCAATGTGTCTCCCGTTGTCGTGCATCCTGGTTCCCGGGCCTTTCATTAATATACAGGCCTCTGTATTAAAGAGATTCCCGGGAACCAGGATGCTGTAATGACGAACGATATACTATAGGATTATGAGTAAGCCGGAAAAGAGATACGTCGCGCCATATCTCTACTCCACTGACGACCGACATGTGAAAACGAATGCATATCTTCGGACGGGGATACAGGACAGACATATAGATATTGACAGCATTAAAACATAAATCAAGTATGGTTCTCAAAATAATCAGGCCAAAGAAAATAACTTACATTTAATCTAATAATTTTCAACAAATACATTCGTAGAGTTAGAGTACAATTTATTGTTAACAACAGTTTTATTTGTGCCAGTAAATAACATAGAATTTTCCAAAGTATAAACAGTATCCTACTGATTGGGAGTGTGTGTAAAACAATAGTCGGAGGAAAACCAAAACAAATGTTAACAGAAACAATCCCATACTACACAGTGATTCGATCGTATAAATGAACAAGAGTCTTGTACATAACAGATCACTTCTAGTTTGAGCCAGTTTGAGTGAGAGATTAAGTCTGCAGCGGTTCTTTTCGGCAGTGTCAGATCAGGATAGAGATAAATGTGGTTGAATCACTGTTTTAAGTCTACACTCAGAAATGAGACTGTGTTCTTTGAGTGGCATTTAGGAATCTGGGAAGAACAATATAGACAACTGTATGGATAATATCTTCTTTATTTCGTGGCTTCAGTGACTCGACTACACAGGTTATTGCTTGACTACAGCACGAGAATCTGTATCGTCGAGAATGTGTATCACGAAATAAAGAAGAGGTTATCCACATGTTTGTCTATAATGAGACTATGGTCTGTAAATAATGGAGCCAATCAGACATGCCTCCGATTGATGACCACTGATTCATATAAGTGGGATACGAATCTGAATGAGTTTGGTTTACGCCGCACTCAGCAATATTCCAGCTATATGGCGGCGGTCTGTAAATAATCGAATCTGGACCAGACAATTCAATGATCAACAGCATGAGCATCCATCTACACAACTGGGAGGCGATGATGCATCAACCAAGTCATCGAGCCTGACCACCCGATCCCGTAAGTCTCTTCTTACAAGCATGGGTTGCCAACGATTAATTCTGACCTGGTTCTTCCTGGGTAGGATAAGACTGCCTGGTCCAGACCAGGGCTTGGGGCTTTTCTCTGGAGGATATTTAAAAAAAATAAATGTAATAAATTTTTGTGCCCAACTTTCCACATCTGGAGATTTTTGCCTCGCAATTAGGTGACCCGAGAAGATCCCGGTTAGAACTGGTTTTCAGCAATTCATGTTGGTTGTAAGAGGTGACTAAAGGGATTGCGTGGTCAGGCTCAATGACTTGGCTTGCAGTATCACAACAGCTCACGCTATTGATCACTGGAATGTCTGGCCCAGACTCACCATATAGCTGGAACATTGCTGAGCCCACTAAACAACTAACAAACATAAACTCAAAATGACTTCCAGTTAAAAATGATTCAAATATGGATTTACTGGTTCAGTCTGGATTGCGTTTAGTATCTTTGGGACTTTTATCAATTGTGGTCTGGAGTGACATCAACTGCCAGATCAGTGTCATATCATCTCAAGATAAATATCACAAGTAAGCAAGGGAATCATATCCTCACTCAAAATATATTTTCTAAAGCAGAGTTTCCAATGGTAAATACACCAACTAGTGGTATAACACAAAGATCCCTCAAATGTGTACAAATATTTATATCACCCACAATAACAAAGAAGACTAAACTATGGATATAACCATTGAGCACCAAGTAGTTCATTATGTCAGAGACCATATAATAGATGGTCTCTGATTGTATGCATTTCAACTATAAACATATAGCAAGTGACCATGATAAAAATAGAGTCATTGTACCCGTCAGATCCATATATAGCATCTTCATTCAGTCTGGGAAAGTATTTTCCTTAACATAAGTTGTATGTGGAGACTTGTCAGTAAACCTCTGATTCAAGGTCAGCTACATCTCATTGGCTAGACCACAAGAATGTTGAAGAATGTCTCAGTATGTGAGAATATTTAGAATCTTTCCGCATTTGTGGATGTTTGTATGTTACAGCATATGAGAACCTATCGCATGTTCCAGCATCTGAGAATGATTCGGACATTTCATAATATGTTGATATTGTATGTTTAGGTGGGAGAGAATGTTTCAGCAGGTGAGAATGTTTAGAATGTTTCAGCATGTGTGGATATTTGTATGTTAAACCATGTGAGAACGTTTCGAAAGTTTCAGCATGTGAGAATGTTGTCACATGTGAGAATGTTTGGAATGTTAAAGCATCTGAGAATTTTTGGAATGGTTCAGCATATGTGGATATATTTTTAGAATGCTCCAGCATGTGAGAGGATTTGTATGTCCCAGCATGACTGGATATTTGGAATGTTCCAGCATGTGAGAATGTTTGGAATGTTCCAGCATGTGAGAATGTTTGGAATGTACCAGCATGTGAGAATGTTTGGAATGATTGAGCATGTCAGAATACTTGGAATGTTAAAGCATGTGAGAATGTTTAGAATGTTCAAGCATGTGAGAATATTTGGAATGTTCCAGCATGTCAGAATGCCTGGAATGTTTCAGCATGTCAGAATTCTTCATATGTGGATATTTGGCGTGGCATTACAATCATTTTGGAACTACATCCATTTGGTGAGAATGAAGACGGTGTGTCAGTCACGTCAGAATATAAACAAGATGGGTCCAGTTGGCAAGAGATAGCAAGCAAATCCATTCCCCGACACACCTTACAGTTGACAAAAATCAATATAAATAAGGAATAATTTTCATAAGACACTCTTCTTGAGATCCCTGGACTTACTATCCATGTGTGTCTGTGTGTGTATATATACACTTATCACAAGTATTCATTGCATACGTTGATAAACATATAAGGTATAGTATTGTATAACACATCATATTAGGTAACCATGGTGACACAACCACACCAAATATGCATCCCTAAACATAAAAGTTTTACATACTGTAGCTCATATTTGTAACAAATATATATCATACATATAGTGTTATTACATACAGAGAAACACACGTGAGGCCTCCATACTGTAGAATGTGTGTGGACTCGCCTATTTACCAGAACAGTGTGATCAATATATTGTCTGACATGTACCAACACACTTTCATCACATAATGTCACATACAGGGCACAACACACATTCAAATACTGTGATCAACATATTGCATAGCAAGTAGTAACACACATTCATTACAAACACACTTTGCATATCACACATTCACCACATACACTATGAAACAAACTTTTATCATATACCAGTGTATAAAATAATCCAGAACCCCAGCCAGACAACTTTGCTGGCAAATTCAAAACATTACCAGCCCAAATTGGATTTAACCAGACAGGACACTAAGATTACAAATGTGAACCTCTTAAGACGTATGGAACATCTTAAAGCTTTTTTCCAGACCAGGTTTGCTAGCTGTAAATTTAGATAATCTAGCTTATCTCAGGTGATCGGGTCATTGCGAGGATTAAAGATTAAAGATTTTTTTTTAAATGTATAAAAATTTTGAGATGACCCCCCCCCCCCCCCCCCAACTTGAAATGCTTCCCAGAACAACATTGTACTGTGAAGTGTTTCAAGTCGGGGGTCATCTTAAAATGATTATATTTTTCTAAAAACTCTTAAATCCTCGCAATGAAACAAGGGCCTGTGGATCAGATGGGCCTCATTTCAAACACTGCATATACCTTCAGCCCTCAGGCTGATAAAGTGAGGTATAGTTAACAAGGAAAACATTGAAACCTGGAGTTTCAGATGTAATCATATTGCAAGAAAAAATACATTTTATAGTTAGCTGGAATGTAGATATACAGTACATATTTTATGCAAATTCTGATGAATTTACACAACTACCATCTACAGTTACAAAATTCAGAGTAATGAGTCACTCGATGGGAAAACCCTGAAAACCAAGTGTTATTATTTTTGTGGCCCCTCACACTTTGTGTAGCACACATGGAATAACACAGACAGAACAGTACACACAACATCGTAACACACGCTGTGTGGTACACACAATGGGAACAAGTCAAAACGGCTCCATGACAAAAGGGCCCGGAAATGGGAAAGTCAACAGGGCCGCAAGAAAGTCAAAAGGGTTGCAAACCCCAGGAAAATGGGTGGCATCAAAAAGCCAAACTGACCTCAGAACTCTAGTTAAAAGGGTCCCATATAAAAACATCTTTTTCTAAAATGTATGTGCTATGCATACTCGAAAGTTTTTAACATGATATTAAGAAAAATAGCTGATTACAAAGCTTAATTAGCATGTAAAAAGTTTATATTGTACAGATATATAACCTTTTACTCAAATACACCTTCCTGATATGCGGCCCTTATGGGGTATGAGGCCCTTATGACTTTTTGATGCCGCCCCTTTGACTGAGGGTTTGTGGTCCATTTGACTTTCATGCAACCCTTTGACTTTTCTGTTGTGGGATCCTGTGGTCATGTGGCCCTTTTGACTAGGACCACACACAATATAGCACACATAATGCATCACAGAGACACACAGTATCTTCTATCATTTCACTGATTCTTCATCACTATAAAGCTGTTCATGAGGCCGTTGTATCAATAACACATCTTCATCATCACCATCTTTCACGAGTTCGAACTTTGAGACAGGGAGGTTGTCGCGCTTGGAGTCAAAATAACCACTGCTCTGCCAGATGCCATAGGAGAAGTATATCGAAAATCCTGGTGAGGGAAAGGTCAAGGTAAGTGCAAAGGTCAAGGTCAGTGCAATTACAAAGTGGTGGGAAATGGTATGAAGCTGACAGGAATAATCAATAAATACTAGGCCTACCAAAGGAAGCTTTCCCAAAGTGCAGAAAATGCAGAAATATCCACATTAATTATGGAAATAGCAACAAAAACAAATTAACTCACTACTGAAACACTTAAAACGGCAAGGAAAAACACTGCTTTTATGAAACTGCAACATTTTCATAACAGTGATCTTGACTTAAAGTTGCCAATTTTACTGTTTGAGTAGCGGGTATTATGTTCATGTTGCTATTTCCATGATGTGGGCTTTTCTGTGTTTTTCTGCAAAGTGGGAAAGTTCTATCTGGTAGGCCTGAATACTATTGAACTGGTTCTGCAAGAATAAGCTATTTCGGGAATTCAAAGCAAATTGTTTAATCATTATTGTGAAGGAGAGATGGGTTTGATGCCATTTTGAAGAGTGATCTAGTGTGGGAGATGAAATTCAAAGCATGGTTATGATCTGGGAATAAACTCTGGGCTAACCAGGATCGAAACCATAATCACAGGTGTCTGGTGGGTCCAAGGGAAGCAACTATGATAATGAACTTCAGTGCCTTTGATGACTCAGTAAGCCACCCCAGTCCCCCATTTAATCATGAGGCAAAGAAGTGTAAATAGATCTTAACCCCTGTGGTGAAATTCAAAAGCAAGGGTATGCTCAAGAAACAAAATTTGGGCTAACCAGTATGAAAACGATAATCACAGATGTTTGGTGTTCCAAAGGGTAGTAACTCTTCACAATAAACTACATTGCCTTTGATGACTGAGACACCCCTCCCCACTTTGAACCATGAGGAAAAAAAGTGTAAAAAAGATCTTTGACCAAGTGTATATTCAACCACATACACAGATGACCATGTTCTGGTGAGTGCATGTTGCATGTTCAATGGCAAGTTAGTCAATAGTCAAATTCAACCCACCAGATACATGAATCTAGTAGTTCACATTGTCTATGTGGGAAGTATCACAGACCAACAACATTGAGAAAGTGATCAGTGGAATCCTTACCTATAAACATCCAGACCCCAAACCGGATCCACGTCGGAACGGAGAGTTTCATCATTAAATAGATGTTGATGAAGGCACTCAGAGCAGGGACCCAAGGTAAGCCTGGCACCTGTTGATGAAAACTAGAAATATAAGTCACCAAGGAGGTTGATGGTAGAAATGGCATGAGTGTGAGTAGGCCATTTACCTTGAAGATGTAAAGGTGTCTGAAATTATCAAGGTTAGATGGGGTACCTTTAAGGTATCAAGGGTAGACAAGATACCTTTGAAGTAAAGGCGTAATCAAGGTGTCAGAAATTATCAAACTTAGACAGGGTACCTTGAAGATGTAAAGGGGAAAAGACGGTGTCTGAAATGATCAAGATCAGATGGGGTACCTTGAAGATGTAAAGGGGAAAAGACGGTGTGTGAAATGATCAAGGTTAGATGGGGTACCTTGAAGATGTAAAGGGGAAATGACGGTGTGTGAAATGATCAAGATTTGATGGGGTACCTTGAAGATGCAAAGGGGAAATAAGGGTGTCTGATATGATCAAGGTTAGATGGAGTACCTTGAAGATGTAAAGGGGAAATAAGGGTGTCTGAAATGATCAAGGTTAGATGGGGTACCTTGAGGATGTAAAGGGGAAATAAGGGTGTCTGAAATGATCAAGGTTAGATGGGGTACCTTGAGGATGTAAAGGGAAATGAAGGTGTCTGAAATGATCAACGTTAGATGGGATACCTTGAAGATGTAAAGGGGAAATGACGGTGTGTGAAATGATCAAGATTTGATGGGGTACCTTGAAGATGTAAAGGGGAAATAAGGGTGTGTGAAATGATCAAGGTTAGATGGGGTACCTTGAGGATGTAAAGGGGAAATAAGGGTGTCTGAAATGATCAAGGTTAGATGGGGTACCTTGAAGATGTAAAGGGGAAATGACAGTGTGTGAAATGATCAAGGTTAGATGGGCTACCTTGAAGATGTAAAGGGGAAATTACGGTTCCTGAAATGATCAAGGTTAGATGGTGTACCTCGAAGATGTTAAGGGGAACTAAGGGTTTTAGAACTCAGTAAGAGCATCAAGGGCAGTGTGGGTCAATCACAATGAAGACATACCCACAGAGATCTACTCATCAAGGTATTTCATGAGGCTTACCTTAAACCATAGTTTACTTTTATTCTGTGGTTGTCTCCAGACAACAATGACAGCCATTAGAACCGCAGAGCCAAACATAACTGCCATGACTATTGCCCACCATGAGTACTGTTCCAGTTCCGAAGCCGCATAGATCAGAACAGCACAAAAGGCACAGATTGAAAGAACTGAAAGGAAACATTGTTATCATATAACCGAGCTTACATATCATACATGCGAACTGAAATAGGGTTGTCTCTGAACTTATGATGCAACAATATGCAGTTTTGTATGGCAACTTGTACTTGTTCAGAGTAATGCAAGTTTTTAGTGCCAGCCCTCTGAGAAACCCTGCTGCTATTTTATAATAAAAAAATAATAATAATGCTGAATATTTATAAAACAATGCCTATCCTGCTCAAAGAGCACGACTGGATCATTGTTACCCCAAATAACCCAAGCTGCCTGTAAGTCACCAGAAGGTAAACAGTCACGTCAAATCCCATCGTGTACCCATTTTCTGCTAGGTGAACAGGGTCACTTTTGAGTAAACTCACTTGCCTAAGATGAGACTACATGTATGACATGTGCTTTGCTGTGGAGCACGATTGAAGTTCTAGAAACTTTCTGGAGTTAAACTGCCACACATGTTCACCCATCCCTGGACTATCTGGTCCAGTGTTGCTTAACTTCAACTGATCAGTGACCTGAGCTGTATTGACAGGGACACACACCACCAGCAATACATTGTAATAACCTATCCTGACACTGTGTACTGACTCCGAGCATATCAGTCCTTGTCCTATCCCCTCATACTAAGCATAAAGATAAGAAACAACCTCTAAGTTTACTTAATCTCTTTTGGTCTATCTTCCAAAACTTCGCGCACTCTACTCATGCAAGGACCTGAGTGACTGAGTTCAGTTTTAGGCTGCCTTAAGCAACATTCTAGCAATATGGTGGCATGGGACACCATAAGTGAGCTTTGAGAATCAATTGCTTTGACAGCTAGACTACCCTAGGCATGATCAGCTAACACTATAGGTCTACACTACAGTCCCTACTTACGTAGAAATCCTACACAGTATGATGTTAATCTGCCTGAGATCCGAGTGGGCTCGGAAGACCGTGGGGAGAACAAGTCACGGGATGATATTGGTCCTGTTAAAGGCTGGTCAGTCGGCTCACCAGTAATGTACTCGTCTGGCTGATACCTGAAACATGCACAAGAGTGAAAATATACACAAGAACATGCACATGGGTGAATATACAGTCACAGGTATATGCACACAGGTAGATCTACTGACTAGAACATCCACACAGGTAAATATACACACAAGAACATGCACACAGGTGAATATGCACACAAGAATATCCACACAGGTGAATATGCACACAAGTGAATATACACTGAAGACCATGCACACAGGTGAATATACACACAAGAATATCCACACAGGTGAATATGCACACAAGTGAATATACACTGAAGACCATGCACACAGGTGAATATACACACAAGAACATCCACACAGGTGAACATATGCATAAGAACATGCACACCTGTGAATATGCACTCTTTCTGAATCAGTGGAACATACACACAGCCATGTACATACTAAAACATGCACACAGATAGAGAAATACTTGAAACATGCACACAGGTAACAATACATACTAGAAGAGGCACACAGGTAAATATACATACTAGTGCAAGCATACAGGTAAATATACCTAACAGAACATGCACAAAGGCAAATATACCTGCTAGGACAAACATACAGGTAAACATATATACTACAACATGCACACAAGTAAATAATACATATCAGAACAAGCAAACAGGTAAATTACTTGGGCCATGCACACAGATAAATATACAAACCAGAAAATGCACACTGTTAAACAAACCCACAAGAAGAAGCATACAGGTAAAAAAGTGCATGGAACATGCACACAAGTAAATATACATACTAGCACATGCACACAGGTAAATATACACAGTGGAACATACACACAGTTATATGCATAGAAGAACATGCATATAGGTAAACAAACACTTGGAACATGCACAGAGGTAATGTGCATACAACATGCACACAGGTAAACATACAAACTAGAACATGCACACAGGTAAACATACAAACTAGAACATGCACACAGGTAAACATACAAACTAGAACATGCACACAGGTAAATATACAAACTAGAACATGCACACAGGTAAACATACAAACTAGAACATGCACACAGGTAAATATACAAACTAGAACATGCACACAGGTAAACATACAAACTAGAACATGCACACAGGTAAATATACAAACTAGAACATGCACACAGGTAAACATACAAACTAGAACATGCACACAGGTAAATATACAAACTAGAACATGCACACAGGTAAACATACAAACTAGAACATGCACACAGGTAAATATACGTACAAAAGTATGCACATAGATAAAGATCATACTCAAACATATACACAGATATATATCCAGAATAGAATAGGTAAATATTCAGACTAAAATATCCACTAAATTAACTCATTTGACCATTGTATATGTAGTTGTAGATTAAAAATGTTGCAAGTGTTACAGAATGGAGACAAGGGGTAAGTAAACAACTGATAATTTTTTATGTTTTCCACCACTTTATAATTTGAAAAATTAGAAATTTCCAGTCTAGACTGAAAATTCACATATGCTACCATTTCCTTTATGGTGACTATGGCAAATAATGAAGACTCCAGAGAACTGAGGACTTTGCATGCAGCAGATGACTAACCTGAGTATAAGAACGCAGACTGCCACCAGGGTGTAGGCCAATAGTGTGCCTATCGACATCATGTCCACCAACTCCTTCAAGTCAAACAGCATCGCCATGGTACCTGGAGGGAGGATGTACATCATTGACTATACATTTCAAAGTTAAATCTCATGCATTTTTATTTAAAACTCACCCAGTTTTAGTTCAATCTCAACTATTTTTAAAGGGGCACTAGTGCAGAGCAATTTCTGTGGAATGGTTGTTCCTTTTGTTATTGTTTTTCTCCCACGAGTTCCCGGATGATATCCCAGAATTTGTGACAGGTTCATCAACTCTGCTGCGCCACCCATATGCGCAATTGATAGTTTAAGCATGGACTGATCAAAAGTGGAAGATAAAAATGATTAATTAATCAGCATGTTATCGGTTAATCCTCT